>NC_139020.1:113908447-114413189 GCF_964662115.1 Mustela nivalis
CAAGAAAAGAAGAAGAAACACAAGTTGGGAGGCTATAATCCTAAACAAGAGGTGGTAGTAGTTTAGACTTGGAGGTGCTACTGCTAGATGGATTGGGGTGTATTTTGCTAATATACTAGATATGGAGAATACAGAAAAAAGAAAAATTATATAAGAAGTTTTAAGGATAAAAATCATTAAGCTGCACAATAATTTGCCTGCCAAAAATAATTTTTTTCCTCAGTGCAACTGGTTTTTATTATTAAAGCAAAGACTGGAAAATGGCTATTCCCCACCTTGCTACGACCCTGCCACCAACCTCTAGATTCATCCTGTTATGTCCTGTGAAGAAGGTAAAAACTAGATTTGTCTGGAAAAGACTCAGAAATGCTCATCCCCACCAAAACTATTTTCAAATTATAGCCTTTATGTTTGGTATGACGGTTAATTGTTGGTCTTCACCATTGTATCACCCTTCCATGGACTCCTACTCTATACTTCCAGGTACTAGAAGTCTGCAAAGTGTATTTCCTAGGCCTTCTTACATACGAAGAGGTTAGGTGCTGCCAATGGAAGCCAATGTTAGATTAAGAGGCAAGACATAGAGGAGGCCAGTTTTTTTCTGCTTCTGTTTGACACCGCCATCAGTGAGCAACTGTGAGCCACACCAACTGCCAGCAGCACTGCTGACCAACCTAGGCAGTTTCAAGGGGACTGCAGGCTCCTTGACTCTGGAAGAAGTCCCAAGAAGGCAAGCCTCTGGCTTCCTGGCCAGGTAACAATGGCCGTATTCTCAATAGTGCAGTACTGAGGGGTTCTGGGAAACACCACTTTCCCTTTTGTTTCTCCAGCTTCAGGGGCAACAACTGCTCCCATATTTACTAATCTTTAGGTGGCATCACCTTAACTTTTTCTCTTTTTTTAAGATTTTTTATTTATTTGACAGAGAACACAAGTAGGCAGAGAGGCAAGCAGAGAGAGAGGGGGTAAGGGAAACAGGCTCCCTGCTGAGCAGACCCCAATGCAGGGCTCCATCCCAGGACCCTGGGATCATGATCTGAGCCAAAGGCAGAGGCTTTAACCCACTGAGCCACCCAGGTGCCCCAACATTTAACCTTTCATGTTAATTTCAAATCAACAGCTTTTATCCCCCCAAAATTAATTCTCACTATAGTTTGAAGTTTAACGTAAATGTAAAGTTTAATGTAATAGTTTGAAGTTTAAACACAAACAATTGCTTGATTTAAAAAGAAATCAAACATACTATATTTTGACATCTAAATCCAACAGAAAGCAAAAAGAGAACTAATAAGAAACAAAAGAAACAAATTGGTCAGGGGCGCCTGGGTGGCTCAGTGAATTAAAGCCTCTGCCTTCAGCTCAGGTCATGATCCCAGGGTCCTGGGATAGAGCCCTGCATGGGGCTCTCTGATCAGCAGAGAGCCTGCTTCCCGCCCCCCCACCCCTGCCTGCCTCTCTGCCTACTTGTGATTTCTGTCTGTCAAATAAATAAATAAAATCTTTACCAAAAAAAAAAAAAAAAGAAAAAAAGAAAAGAAACAAATTGGTCAAAACATTAGAACTAAAACCATAAAACTCTTAGAAGACACTGAAGGAATAAATCTTCATCATCTGGGAGTTGGTGATGGATTTTTGGATATGACCCCAAAAGCAAAACAACATAAGAAAAAATAGATAAATTGAATTTCATCAAAATTAACTTTTGTGCAAAGGACATTATCAAGAAAGTGAAAAGACAACTTACAGAATGGGAGAAAATATTGATATATCACTTATCTGATAAGCGTTTAATATCCAAAATATACAAAAAATTCAATTTTAAAAATTCCAATTTTAAAATGGTCAAAGGAGTTGAATGGGCGCAATGGTTTAAGGATGACAGAAGATCTACAAATGGCCAATAGGCACATGAAAACATGCTCAACTATATTAAGCATTAGAGGAATGCAAATCAAAACTCAGTGAGACAATACTTCATACCTACTAGGATAGCTATGATCAAAAGAATGGAAAATAGTAAATGTTGACAAGAATGTGAAAAACTGGAATATTCATACATTGCTGGTGGGAATGTGAAATGGTACAGGTTCTGTGAAAAACAATTTAGTGGCTCCTCCAGAAGGAAGTAGTATAGAAGTACCATATGAACCAGTAATTCCATACCTGGATATATACCCAAAAGACCTAAAATCAGGTACATGATAGTTTTTATACAGATAAAATTTGAAGTACAATTAAAATATTATCAGATGGGACGCCTGGGTGGCTCAGTTGGTTAAGCAGCTGCCTTCGGCTCAGGTCATGATCCCAGCGTCCTGGGATCGAGTCCCACATCGGGCTCCTTGCTCCGCAGGGAGCCTGCTTCTCCCTCTGACTCTGCCTTCCACTCTGTCTGCCTATGCTCGCTCTCGCTCACTCTCTCTCTGACAAATAAATAAATAAAATCTTTAAAAAAAAAAAAAATATATATATATATATATATTATCAGATAACTTTATCCTTACTTTGTTGACCAAAAAAGCAAATCAAATTAAGAACCAAACCTTAGCAGAATTTAAAGAATGTTAAGTGTTGATATTCTTGTTATAAACAGCTGCTAATAAACTTTGAAGCACCAAATAATTATATAACAGCCATACACTTTAAGCTCTTTAAAAAATTGTAAGAAGCATATAAAACAAAATAAACCCAAAATAGATTAAAGACTTGAATGTATGACCAGAACCCATAAAACTCCCAGAAGAAAACACAGGCAATAAGCTCCCTGATGTAAGTCTTGGCAGTAACGTTTTTGGATTTGACACCAAAGCAAAGGCAACAAACACAAAAATAAACAAATGGTACTACATCAAACTGAAAAGTTTCTGCACTACAAAGGAAACTAACAACAAAGTGAAAAAGCAACTTACTGAATAGCAGAAGATATTTGCAAATCATATATCTGATAAGGGATTAATATTAAAAACTCATACAATAGCAAAAAAAAAAAAAATCTGATTAAAAAATGGGCAGAGGGTCTGAATAGACATGTTTCCAAAGACAAACATGCAGATGGCTGATACATGAAAAGATGTTCTACATCACTAATCATCAAATGTAAATCAAATTGCAATGAGACACCACCTCATCCCTGTTAGAAAGACCATTATCAAAAGGACAAGAAAACAAAAAAAGACAAGAAATAACAAATGTTGATGAGGTTACAGAGAAAAGGGAACCCTTATGCACTGTTGGTGGCAATGCAAATTCATACAGCCACTATAGAAAACAGTATTGAGGCTCCTCAAAAAATTAAAATTAGTACTACTACATGATCCAGCAATTCTATTAGGAGAAGAAAGTGAAAACATGAACTATTTACAATAGCCACGATATGAAAACAACCTAAAGGTCCATCAATGGATGAACAGATAAAGAAGATATAGATACATAGATAAATATGTGTGTATAGATAGATAGATACACATACAATGCAATACTACTTAGCCATAAAAAATAATGAACCTCTGCCATTTGCAACAAAATGGATGGACCTTTCAGCCATTATGCTAAGTGAAATAAGTCAGAGAGAAAAAGATAAATACTGTATGATTGCACTCAGATATAAAATTTTTTAAATAACAACAAAAAACAAGTTTAAGGCTATGGAGAACAGACGGGTCTGGTGGCTGCCTGAGGCAGGGGTAGGGGGTAATGGGGGTCATTTCTAGTTATAAAAGGAGTATGTTGTGGGAATGTAACAAACACCATGATGACTATAGTTAATAATACCATACTGCATAGGTGCCTGGGTGGCTTCGTCAGTTAAGCAGCCGACTCTTGATTACAGCTCAGGTCGTGATCTCACATCTGGCTCTGAGCTCAGTGAAGAGTTTTCCTGTCCCTCTCCCTCTGCTCCTCCCCTGCCCTCAAATAAATGAATAAAATCTTTTTAAAAATAATAATAATAATACACCACATATTTAAAATTAGGTAAGAGAGTAGGTCTTGAAAGTTCTCATCACAAGGAAAAAAACTTTTAACTATATGTGGTGAAACATTAACTGGAGTTTACTATGGTAATCATTTTGCAATATATGCAAATATAGAATTGTTACATGGAATCATTGTACATATGAAATCAATATAATGTCAATTATACCTCAATAAAAATTGTTTTTAAAAGAAGTACATAACTTAAAAGCTACTACATTTTCAGTAAACTTTTCCAAAATTTATAAAGGAATTTCCTGACATTCTAAAAGTAGTATATATCCCTCATTCTTGAGGGATAAAAGCCCTTAAATCTTTTAGTTTTTTTAATTTTGACTTCAGGCTTTATTGCACTGGTTATAATCATAAAAATAAATGTTCTATTGTGGAAGGAGCTGAGACGCACTTCAACAGACAAATGGATAAAGAAGATGTGGTCCATATATACAACGGAATCTTCTTCAGCCATCAGAAAGGATGGATACCCAACATTTGCATTAACATGGATGGAACTGGAGAAGATTATGCTAAGTGAAATAAGTCAAACAGAGAAAGATAATTATCATATGGTTTCACTTATTTGTGGAACATAAGGAATAGCATGGAGGACATTAGGAAAAGGAAGGGAAAAATGAAGGGGGAGGATCAGAGTGGGAGACAAACCATGAGAAACTATGGACTCCGGGAATCAAACTGATGGTTCTAGAGGGGAGGGGAGCAGGGGGATGAGTGAGCTCAGTCATGGGCATGAAGGAGGGCACATACTGCATGGAGCACTAGATGTTATATGCAAACAATGAATCATGGAACACTACATCAAAAACTAATGATGTACTGTATGGTGACTAAAATAACATAATTTTTAAAATAAATAAATAATGTTCTTAACAAAGTTAAACAGAAAAAAAAAATCAGCATCTTTTGCCCTCATGAATGACTAGAATAAAAGTCCTCAAATCTTAAATGCACATATAAATAGCTCAAAGATGGGGCGCCTGGGTGGCTCAGTGGGTTGAGCCTCTGCCTTTGGCTCGGGTCATGATCTCGGGGTCCTGGGATCGAGCCCCACGTCAGGCTCTCTGCTCAGTGGGGACCCTGCTTCCCCCCTCTCTCTGCCTGACTCTCTGCCAACTTGTGTTCTCTGTCAAATAAATAAATAAAATCTTTAAAAAAAAAGATTTTATTTATTTATTTGACAGAGAGAGATCACAAGTAGGCAGAGAGGCAGGCAGAGAGAGAGAGGAGGAAGCAGGCTCCCTGCTGAGCAGAGAGCCCGATGCAGGGCTCAATCCCAGGACCCTGGGATCATGACCTGAGCTGAAGGCAGCAGCTTAACCCACTGAGCCACCCAGGCGCCCCAGATCTTTTAAAAATAAATAAATAAATAGCTCAAAGAATACAGCAGTCTTTAATACTGGCAACTGATTAGACAAAGGGGATATACTTGAAGCATCTTAAAAGAAACAAGTAAATTTAGAAAAATGGCTTTTACTTCTTCATTCTTAAAATAATTCCTTAACTCACAAAGGCACAATTGAAACAAAAAAGATAACTTTTATGAGTATATATGTCACCCATATTAAGTTCACTATATTAGAATGAGAAATAGGGGCGCCTGGGTAGCTCAGTTGTTAAGCATCTGCCTTTGACTCAGGTCATGATCCCAGGGTCCTGGGATTGAGTCCCACATTGGGCTCCCTGCTCAGTGGGAAGCCTGCTTCTCCCTCTCCCACTCCCCCTGCTTGTGTTCCCTCTCTCAATGTGTCTCTGTCAAATAAATAAATCTTTAAAAAAGAGAGAAATAAATGTCTCTCTCTCATACACATACACACACACACACACACACACACACTCACATACATACATTTTAGATCCATGAACTAAGAAGCTGGTTAATCAAAGTTACTGAATTATAACAAGTAATTTTATAAAATACCACCATTCAAAGAAAGTACTAAATATTTACATGGTCATAGTAACACCTACTTACTGACACTTACTGTGTGAAAATTTATCATTTCTTGAAGACTGTCAGAAAACTTGGTCAAGCTTGTCTATGGAGAAAGAAACCAAAAGAAAAACTAAGTCATTTAAGAGCCACGAAAATAGGTCACAAAAATGTTACTTCTGCATTTCTGACAGAAAGATCTAGTTACACTGTAAACAGTAACATTTACTTCTGAGGATGATTTCATGGTATTGCCTCATGGGCATGCTCTGCAAAGAGGACAAATGTACATGTGGTAGGTAACATAAAACCCAAGAATAGTCAAAGAATTAGTACTGCCATATCAATAGGAGTAAGCTAACAAATAATAATGGCACATATAAGCCTAAAGGTAAAATTGAGTGTATCAAGACTGTGCCCATTTAGACATCCATGAATCAAATAATCATCAAAGCATGCCCATTACCTAACCAGGTATTATTCCTCATGGAAGAATTATCATAACACCACACAGTATAGCAAGGGGCCTAAGTTAACCCAGCACAGCTAGCTGACAAGAGCTTTGCTGTGCAAACCCATACATAGTTAGATACTATTCTTAAGATTTAAATGCTCTCTGCTTGCCCTAAAAGCTCCTACTAGTAAGCGTAGTCCTCCTCTCCCTGCTCGGGTCCTCTTGTAAATGATCCAGCTCACCTAGCAGAAGTAAACTTATATTCACAATGCAAATCAACCATCAACTTCTAACTGTATTAGAAAACAGAATTATACAACACCAGTAGGTGACAGCTTTTCTATTCCTAATTTTAAGGACCACTAAAACTACTAATAAGGTAAATGGATGCATAATTCTTTAATATTTTGTTGAATTTATCATATTAACTAATTTTAATAATACTAACCTCAACTACAGCATCATTACTAGAATACTGTGCCAGGTCTCGAATCCCATTCATGAACTGTTTATTTGCAACACAAAAGGCCTTTCCGGTATCAATCATCACAATACAAAGTTTCACAAGCTGAAAAAGAAAAACATTACATCAGGTTGAAAATAATTACACAAATTACCTAGTTGAACAAGCGTTAGCAACAGCTACATGAGTTAGCCTAGCTAAGATAAATTATGGTTCATCAGTAAAGCCAAAATAGACTAATTGAAATTGTTCTTTTTAACTCTGACTTACAAAGTAAATTCATAGTAGAACTGTACCCAAAAAAGTTGACCCTTTAGGACCCATAGGCTGTAATGATAACAACAATAAATACTTTTACCAAGTCATATTCATCCCATAACTCCATAAAAATTTATTAAACACCACTTAGAAGGAAGAATAGGAAATTTCAGGCAGAACAAGCAGTCTGTTTAAAAAAAAACAAACAAACCCTAGAAAAAAAACCTGTGCTATGTTGGAGGAAAAGGGAGTAAACTGGTATGTTGGATTAGTCATGCTAGGCATTTCATTTCAGTGTCAATCTATCAACACAAACATCTGAATTGATTAACCAACCATTGTTTCTTCAATGCCTACTACTTTAGGCATTGAGCTAGCCTTAAAATTTAGACTTTCTTTCACCTTTCTTTCTCTAAAATTCTTCTCCTCCCCCTTTTCTTTTTTCTGTTCCTTATTTTTCTCCTTTCATTCAAACACATAACATTTAATTAAACAAATAAAATCTTGGGTGAATACATATATTTTAAAAAAAAGTAGAGAAGGGAAGGATACTGAGGAGGTAATGGTGGGAGCACCAAGAAGAGGGTAAAGAGCCAAAACAACAATAACAACAAACTTTTAGAAAGCATTTAAGGATCTCAGGAGTAGAATTTAAAACTGTTACCCTAGGGCCCAGAAGAACAGAAATTAAAAATATACTGTCTGCTCTCAGAAGCTTTAAATCGAACCAGTAGACAAGCAAATAAATTCTGTACAGCACAAACACAACGGCTACGCATGACAAAACCATACATGATCGAACAAAGGAAGAACATCTAGCCAGGACTATGGGCATCAGGGAAGGATTCCTGGAAAAGATAACAATTAAGAAAAGCCCTGAAAGATCAACAAAAATTAGCCAATCAGACAAGAGTAATGGAAAGATACTACTCTAGGAAGAGCATGTTTTAAGGTAAGGCCCAGAAGCAACATGGGCAGAGAAAACCAGAGACACTTAGTAGCTTAGTGTGGTGTGAAAATGTAGGACATTAAAAATGTGATGTTGAAAATGTATGCAAGGGCCAGATCAGGACAAGCTTTTGTGTGCAATGCTAAGATATTCACATTTTGTATGAAAGAACAGAGAACACGTGAATACACTAATTGGTGAGTTCACCAGAGTTCCATCTCAGAATGATGACCTAAATGGAGAAAAAGTAAAGACAGGGAAAAGAAAGACTAAAGATAAGGGGATTAGACCAAAAACCATGACAGGCTGAATTAAGGCAGTAAGCAGGAGAGAGAAAGGAGGAGAAAAACTCAAGAATTATAGTCGAGTACCCTTCTGTAATACAATTAGATAGACCGTGTCCCACCAAGGGGAAAAAAACAGGAGCTGAAATCCAGCCTGAGTTCTGCTTGCCATGGGCTACATCTGCTAATTCACACAAAGACACATTAAACTGGCCAGCAAAAGACTCCTGTTTTCACTGTATTAGGCCTGTGACGTGGCCCTGAATTAAATGGGCCTGTGATATAAGTCAAGTGGAAAGCTGAACCAAACACGTGAAAACAGACATATGAAACTCAAAAAAAAGGTGCGTGCTGTAGATACAGAGGAATCATCAGCATATATACAGTTACAGTGCTACAATGCTATATCCCACACAGGAGATAGAGGACAGAGCTTGCAGAGTGAAAATCTCACAAAGAAAACAAAAGAGGAAGAGGAAAAGTAGGAGGAAAAGCAAGAGAATAATTTCACAAAAGTAAAAAAAGAACTAAGGATCAAAAAATAGATGAATAGGTTGAAAAATCCATAAAAGTCCTATTTTAATTTATTTTTAAAGATTTTATTTATTTATTTGACAGACAGAGATCACAAGTAGGCAGAGAGGCAGGCAGAGAGAAAGAAGCAGGCTCCTCGCAGAGCACGAGAGCCCGATGCGGGGCTCGATCCCAGGACCCTGAGATCATGACCTGAGCCGAAGGCAGCGGCTTAACAAAGTCCTATTTTAAAAAGATTTTTTAAATGTCTGTTGAGGTTGTCACCCAGTATCACTGGCAAGAATAATTGTAAGAGAAACTGACTGGAGAGCTGTTAGCCAGATTACAGTGAGTTATGAACTGCAGATGTAGAAGACATGATGATAGATCAGTATTTCCCAATATGTACTCTACGTAGAGTACATAAGGATCTTGTGACAAAATAAGGATCTTGTGACAAAATAAATCTGGCAAACTCTGTGTTTGAAGAGCTAAACAGATTTCTTTATTGCTGAATTTTAAAGAGCTTTTGATATATTCATATGTGTTGTGAATCCTAGAAGAATATAAAATATGTAGCAGTTCTCAAAAATATTTGACATGGAATTCTTTTTCAGAGGAACCATGCTCATAGAAACAACATTCCAAAAAACTCACTATGAGAACTGCTGGCAGAGATCAGTCTTTTAAATAGTTTGAAAATTACAAATAAATACAAAATTACAAGAAATAATGTCTTAAAAACCAGAAAAACTAATTCTAAAATTCATATGGAGTAACCAACATGCAAGAAGAGGGGAAAAAATTGAAAATGAGTGATGAGATGGGAACATTAGCTTTATATATATATATTCCTTAAAGATTTTATTTATTTATTTGAGAGAGAGAGATCACAAGTAGGCAGAGAGGCAGGCAGAGAGAGGGGGTAGGAAGCAGGTTCCCTGATGAGCAGAGAGCCCGATGCGGGACTCGATTCCAGGACCCTGAGATCATGACCTGAGCCAACGGCAGCAGCTTAACCCACTGAGCCACCCAGGCGCCCATAGCTTTATATATTATTAAAATGTATTATACCCCCCCCCAAAAAGGTACTATACAAGTATAGTAATTACAATTCTGATAATGGCCATGAACAGACAAATGGAAAGAATACAGAGTCAAGAAACCAATACAAATATGCAGTACTTTCCAGCCAGTGGGGGAAAAAGTGATCCAATAAATGACATAGGGACACTAGAATCTAATGGGAGAAAAAGAAAAAAAGAAACCAAATTCAATTTCACACCCTCCAATTAATTTCAGATGGAATAAACATGAAATACTAAATCAGAAAATTAAAACAGGAAGTAATATTTTTTATAATCTCAAAGTAAGAAAAGTCTTTTTGAGAAAGTTGCAAAACTCAAAAGTCATAGAAAAAAAAATCAATTCAACTACAATAAAATAAAAATTTTACGGCGCCTGATGGCTCAGTTGGTTGAGTGTCCAACTCTTGATCTCAGCTCAGGTCTTAATCTCAGGACCATGAGTTCAAGCCCCACACTGGGCTCCACCCTGGCTATGTATGTATATATGTATATATTTATACACACACACACACACATACACACGTGTATATATATGAAACATTTTTATCAGGGGGATAAAAAACAATAAATTTAGTCAAAAGACAACAATATGGAAAAATAGTATTAGCGACAAATCATAAGGAATTAATTTCCCTGCTCTAAAAAGAGGATATAAAACATTTTTGAAAATCAAACCAGTCGCTAGAAAAATAATGGCCAACCGATTATGTACAGATAATTCCCAGTAAAGAAAATCCAAATACATTCTACGCCTATGAAAAAAATTTCAATCTCACTCATAGTAAAAGAGTATTTTACAAAGAGTAAATTACTGGTTTTTTTACAGAATAGCAAAGATCGGAAAAGTTTGTTAACTTGTTATTTTAGAGAGGGTATGGAGAACCAGGCACTCATACATTTATGGGAAATGTAAACTGGTACAATTTCTGTGTAAGGTAATTTAGCAAGAGCTATCAATATTTTAAATACATACCCTCTAACCTAACAATTTCACTTTTAGGAAAGTATTATGAAGTTATTTTTTCACATAAACCATATGACACACATGTGAAGTCATATAATGCAGTCACAGTAAAATATAGGTAGCAATCAGAGTCCATCAGTAGGCAACTGAATAAATAAATAATGATATATCCATACAATGAAATACAATTCAGCTGTCAAAAAGAATGTGGCAGCTCAATAATTATTAACAAAAACCAAAATCCAAGATGTATTTTTTCAAAAAACAAAATACAGAGGCGCCTGGGTGGCTCAGTGGGTTAAAGCCTCTGCCTTCAGCTCAGGTCATGATCTCAGGGTCCTGGGATTGAGCCCCACATGGGGCTATCTGCTCAGTGGGGAGCCTGCTTCCCCTTCTCTCTCCGCCTGCCTCTCTGCCTACCTGTGATCTTGCTCTGTCAAATAAATACAATCTTAAAAAAAGAAAAATGGAGAACAGTTTTAATATTTTTGTTGTAGTGGGAGAGAAGACAAATATTTATAATCTTTTACATGCCTAGAAAATTTTTGGAAGGACTCAAACGTTCTCCTTTAGGAAAGAGACTAGCGGATGACTAATTTTTCACTGGATACAAACTTTCATATCTTTAAAGTTTGCATCATGTAGGAGGTATTACTTATTCAACAAATTAAATAATTCAAAAATAATTAAAAGGTCCCACAGTAACTAAAGGAGAGAGAGAGGTTGGTAGTATGACATTATGGTTAAAAACACAGAGTTGTGGTTTTACTCAGCTTAGATTCAAATCCTGCTGCCCTACTTAACCACCTAAATGATCCTGAGTGACCTTAACCTCAGTAACCTTAATTTTTTTTCTGTCTGAAATGATCACAATGGTACCAAACCATATATATAAGGTTACTATAAAGGAGTTAAGGTAATGCACATAAAGATCTTAGCACAAACCATTACTGGCACATGGTAATTACTAAAGATTTATGTTTCCTTGTCAGAGTTTTGTTATTTGCTTTTGGTTTTCTCTCTTATTTTATTTTTGTTCCAAAGAAACTTGAACACTTTCTACTTAAAATGAAGAGGTGGCAGAGAAAGAAAAGGAGAAAGATGACTAAAGCAAAGTTCTGAAGAGTTTGGAATTACATAGGAAAAGGGATACTTTTATCACTCAAATGGGAGGAAAAGTGGAAAAAGAGAAGGACATATTCTAAATTTCTAGATTAGGAGCAAGGAATAAGTGTTCCCACCAAAAGGAAGACAGAGTCAAAGTCCTCTATTAAGGAAGAAGAACAAAATGATAAATCATGAGAAAATAGAAGTAAAGCTGTTAAAGATAACTAGATAACCTGAATAAATCTTGGAAAATTTGTTTTACATCAAGATTTCCAGGAATGTGTAACTCTACCAGTTGATTTCACCAAACAATTGTGTAACTTCTCCTACAGGGCTTTATAGATATGACACAAAGAATACAGATGATTAGACAAATATAGTGAGAATTCTACAGAGTAGGTGTTATGGAAAGGAAATGAAGGCCTCTAGAAGAAAAATATGATGGAATAAAATTAAGAGTAGACTGAAAGGGATCATAGCAGTATTATTCATACTAGCCAAAAAGTGGAAATAACCCAAATGTCCATCAAGTGATGAAGGGATAAACAAAATGTGGTACATCCATAAAGGGATATTACTCAGCCATAAAAAGTAAATACTGGAAAATGTTACAACATGTACAGATGAACCTTAAAAACATTATGCTAAGTGAAAGAAGCTAGTCACAAAAAGCCAAATATGGCTCCATTTATATGAAATATTCAAAAGAGGCAAATCCATACAGACAGAAAGAAAATTAGTGGTCACCAGAGGATGTAGGAAGAGGACAATTGGGTGTGACTGCTAACAGGTACAGGATTTCTCTTTAAAGTAATAGAAATGCTCTGGAATTAGATAGTGGTGAGGGTTGCACAATACTATGAATACACTGGAAACACTGAATTGTACAATTTAAAATGATGAATTTTATGTCACGTGAATTTTATCTCCAAAAATTACCCCTTCCCAAAATGCACTGAAAGGGGAACTTAAAATATCAGAAGTTTATAGACTGAAGACTAGAGGGCAAGCTAAGCTTGAAGAACAGGGCAGGAGTGAATAAAATGAGAACTGGAAAGACTAGAGTCTCAGGTAAGAAAGTAAGAGATCAGCATTCCAGATTTCTGAGACAAGAACTTTGAATGGTAAGGCATAGCTATGACCATGAAAACAGGTATCAGAATTAGAATAGAGGTCACTAACACAGGAGTTGGAGAGATAATGGAATTGTCATACAGCTGAGCCACATATACACTGCAGCTATGCAGGAAGAAGAACTGGCTTGGTGAAAGAAACTTTGCCAGCTAGCAAAATCCTTAGTAAATGACACTGATGACAGGTTTAACTGAATAATATAAACCTACAAGAGAGAACCTAAGAGTATATGTAAAGTTAGTCAAAATTATCAAGCTGGTAGCACCAATTCATTCAAGTTCTTTTTACTAAGAGATACATGTGTCATAGGCACTTTTCCAGGTGATGAGAATATAAACAATTTATCCATTGACTGTCCTTTAGTAAGTAACAACCTCTCCAAGTCTCATTTTTCTCATGGGCAAATTGGGTGTAATGCCAACTTTGCAACACTGTTGTGACAGCTGGAGATAATATAAGTAAAACTTAGCATCTGATACATAGTAAGTGTGCATCAGGGTTGTTTTTCTTCCTTCAAAGACTGTCTTCAAGGAGCTAATAATTTGTTGAAGAGACATCATCATTAGGATTTATTTAGAACGTAACATGTGCTAAGAACCATGCTAAGCACTAACATACACTAAAACATCTTATTCTCATTAATAACCCTATGAGATAGATACTCAACTTTTACTGTTTTTGAAGATGAAGAAACTGAGGCATAGGAAGGTTGAGAAACTTGCCCAACGCCAAATAGCTTAGTAAGGGGTAGAGCCAGATTCAAAGGCATGCAGCCTTACTCCAGGCTTTGTGTTCTTAACTATTACACCATGCTACAAGCCAAACACTACAATAATATTATAATAATTTAAATGGAAGTGTGTGGTAGAAAGGTAGTAAGAATGCAATACCAGAAAAAGAACCTAAGTTTGGTAGTACTTGAGCTGTGATTTAAAGAGTATCTGCTTAGTAGAGAAAGAACAAGCATTCCAGTGAGGATGCAACAGAAACAAAAATTAAATCTAGATGGCCACTCCGTTGCTCTACGGTGCTGTCAGTGCCAGAATACCTGGCAGAATGGATAAATCATTGGACCCAGCAAAACAATGCCACTCATGAAGCATTATTCTCCACAAGGAGTGTAACTATTGGTAACATATTATAAGCAAAATAAATAATAGCTAAGTCATCAAGCTAGTTTAACCTGTTGGTGGCATGATTTACAATGATACTACAGGCCTTGCACAAAGTTATGAAATCACTAAACTAATCCTGGGCAAACCCTCCCCACCACTAGTGTCACCACCTTCAGTAACAACCATTTCTTCCTCCTCTCTGGTTCTCCTCTCTGTGTTAACTCCTCAAAATTCTCAAGTGGAATGATAGACACTAACTTAAGAATTTGAGAGAGGTACATTTTATAAGAAAACAAGATTTTAAACTAGAGAAATATAAAACTATAGACCTTCCATTCAGGTGGAAGATAGTATTTTTTAAAATGTCAAAATTTCCATGATGCCCTTATTAGTCCTTTGGGAAATAAACATTCTAGAAAGGGCTTAGAGATCTTAGTACTGATTGCCAACATTTTAATAACTTGTTTTAAACTTGAATGTTTCGTTTTAAGATTCTACCAGTCTCCCAATTCCAACCAAATATGACACAGGGGCAGGGGGAGGGGGATGCTCATTGAAGCAAAATCAGTAACAAAAATGCTATTAGTGGATTCTATCAGATGAGATACTTCAAATTTTGAGGACCTCCCCAACAAACCGAAAAAATGTTTCGTATGACTTATATGCAACTCTCCCCACAAAGAACAGATATTCTGATTAGACTACTCAATGATTCTTTAAAAAGCCTTGTCTTTCAGGGGTGCCTGGGTGGCTCAGTCAGTTAAGCATCTGCCTTTGCCTCAGGTCATGATCCCAGGGCCTTGGGATGGAGCCCCACATAGGGCTCCCCTGCTTCCCCCTCTCTCCCCAGCTCATGCATGCTCTATCTCTTGCTATCTCTCTCAAATAAATAAATAAATAAATAAACAAACTAAGCCTTGTCTTCCTACATACTCTCACATAAATCTATCAGAAAATCAAGACTACAGTTCTGTTGCCTCCCTTAAAAACTGTTTCAGAGTGTTTAAAATAAATGGAATACCTCTGGGTAAAATAACAATAATAATCCTATATGTGTAATTTTAAAGAGAAAATATTTGAAAATCCTTTTGAAAATATCCTTACAAAAAATTCTAACACTAATTAAAAAAAAAAATTACAACACTAATTTCAAAAAACATTTGCCAAGAAGCTTCTTAGCTTTCCTCAAAAAATTTCCAAGCAGCAAAGTGCTCCCCTAGTATGGATGCAGAAGTGCAGTGGTGCACAAAAAGAACACTGAACTAAGGATAAAAACATGAGTCTTGTCCCTGGTTCTGCCTCTTCTACCTCTGACTTGAAGCCAGTTCCCTTCACTTTCCAGGCTTTGGTATCCTCACCTATAAAATGGGAATAATAGCACTTGTCTTACCTACCTCACAGAATTATTATAAAAATCAAAAAGCAGACTATATACCAAAGTGTTTTGGAAACTATAGAGTACAACACAAAAATAACTTATTACTAAATATTTTCTAAAATTTTGGTTTTAGGTGCCTTGTTAGCACAGTAGGTAGCACGTCAGTCTCATAAAATATTGGTTTTACATATATAATTACTACTACTTTATATTTATACCATTTACATCATATACATACATATATTTCATGATTTCAAAACATTTGAAAACCTTCAGCTTATTTTATATCCTGGCTATTCAAAGTGTGGTCCATGGAACAACAGCATTGGTGTTACCTGGACTCTCATTAGAAACACGGAATCTCATAAAGGGCTAGTACACAAAATCCATAAAGACCTTATCAAACTCCACACTCAAAGAACAAATAATCCAATCAAGAAATAGGCACATGACCAGACATTTCGTCAAAGAAGACATGCAAATGGCCAACAGACACACGAAAAAGTGCTCCACATCACTCAGTATCAGGGAAATACAAATCAAATCCACAATGAGATACCATCTCACACCAGTCAGAATGGCTAAAATTAACAAGTCAGGAAACAACATATGTTGGCAAGGATGAGGAGAGAGGGGAACCCTCCTACACTGTTGATGGGAATGCAAGCTGGTAGGCCACTCTGGAAAACAATATGGAGGTTCCTCAAAAAGTTGAAAATAGAGCTACTCTATGGCCCAGCAATCGCACTACTGGGTTTTTACCCTAAAGATACAAATGTAGTGATCTGAAGGGGCGTGTGCACCCGAATCATTATAGCAGCAATGTCCACAATAGTCAAACTATGGAAGGAATCCAGATGTCCATCAACAGATGAATGAATAAAGAAGATGTGATACACATACATACACACACACACACACACACACACACACAATGGAATACTATGCGGCCATCAAAAGAAATGAAACCTTGCCATTTGCAATGATGTGGATGGAACCAGAGGGTATTATGCTGAGTGAAATAAGTCAATCAGAGAAAGACAGTTATCATATGATCTCTCTGATATGAGGAATTTGAGAGGCAGGGTGGGGGTTGTGGGGGGTAGGGAAGGAAAAAATGAAACAAGATGGGATTGGGAGGGAGACAAACCATGGGAGACTCTTAATCTCATGAAACAAACTGAGGGTTACTGGGGGGTGAGGGGTAGGGAGATGGTGGCTGGGTTAAGGACACTGGGGAGGGTATGTGCTATGGTGAGTGCTATGAAATGTGTAAGCCTGATGATTCACACACCTGTACCCCTAAAGCAAATAATACATTGTATATTAATTAAAAAAAAAAAAAAAGAAAAGAAAGAAAGAAAGAAAAAGAAACACAGAATCTCAGGTACCCCAGACTTACTGAATCAGAATCTGTATTTTTACAAGATCCCCAGGTGATTCCTACACACAGCACAGTTTGAGAGGCACTACTTTATGTAGCAATACCATTTTAAAAAATAATTAAATGAGTAGGAAGTTATTTTCAGAAAGGGTATTTCAAATATGTGCATCTGATTTCTCTCCATGAATTTTAAGAAAGATATTTCACTAAACAGTTACTGGTTACGTGAAACCAGAAGCCGTGTCTTACTCATTCTCTTATTTCTTCCTGCTTTATACAGTATTTCTTGGGTAGAGGGGAAAAAAAAAGATGATCAATAATTAATATAGATGATAGGAATTAATGCACATTTACCCTCAAATACAATATGGTCACTTAAAATCAATTATTAACTATATACTAAGCATTTCTGGCATCAGCTTTAAAAAAATGCAATCAGTATTTTAAATTTTATTTATATTTAATGTGTCCACACCTACAGTTATAAACAAGAATGGTCAGGTTATGTATGAAAACCACTGAACAGTGAAAAGATACATGCAATCTTTTTTTTTTTTTAAGATTTTATTTATTTATTTGACAGATGGAGATCACAGAGAAGCAGGCAGAGAGAGGAGGAAGCAGGCTCCCTGCTGAGCAGAGGGCCCAATGAGAGGCTTGATCCCAGGACCCTGGAACCATGACCTGAGCCGAAAGCAGAGGCTTAACCCACTGAGCCACTCAGGTGCCCCACATGCAATTTTTTTGATGGAAAAGAAGAAAACAGTTCCAACAATATAAAAGGATATCTAGTTAGCTCTGAAGTCAGATGTTGTTCAAATTCTTGCTCTCGAGCTTAGATTTTCAATAAGCTATTTCATGTCTATAACCTCAATTTCCTCACGTGTAAAACTGAGATAATAATAACATTTACCATCATAGAGATTTAAAAAAAAGGTAACATGAACCACCAGGTATTAAAGGCCCAAATCATTGTTAATGGAAAATAAGAATTAATGTTTGAAAAAACTTTTAAAGTAAAATTCACCTTATCAAGTTTTAGTTCCAATTCTGCCACATCTCCTTCTACTTCTTCCAAAGCAGCCCTAGAAAAATCATATATAAAATAAGTTATCATGTGTTTATTATTTTTTTAAATGCCCCCCACATCCCCCCAGTCCCTCCCCACATCCACCCTCCAGCCTCCCCTCTGCCCCCTAAGGTATCAGAAATGTTTGAATGTTACTTTACTCTTGGAAAATAACTCTAAATGAAAAAAGATATGAATGCTTAAAAATTACACTTCACATTAAGTAATAATTACCTTAGGATGAAGTATAAGTACTTCATAAACATGAAATATAACAGATAATACAATTATTATTTAAGGTAATGAGAGAACACATTAATTAGGCTGACTGATTCAAAGCATTCATATTTTTCAAATTAATAACTCTAATAAGTATTTAGCATATTTGTTTTTTTTTTTTAATGAGGAAAAATTTTTAAAGTTGAGCCTTAACAAAGACTTGGATTTCTATTCAATACAACACATCTAACCCAACAACAGAGCATCCTTGGGAACCAAAAAGGAAAGGGTTTTACTTTTATAGATAGTTCAGAAAAATGTCAGCCTTGTTTAATGAACCATTTTGTTTCCCACGTATTTTTAAGAAATCGCTAGATACTCTTAATTGTCAGGAGAATGATAAAATTATAATATTTATTAGTACTTGATATCACACTATAGGTAACATTCCAAAATTGGAAATTTGGAACAGAACAGCAGCAACTAAAACTTTTTAAGAATAATAAGATTTTACACTTAAGAGTTAAGATAGAACAAAACACAATTCATCTACTTTAAGTCATCTATCCCATTTTCAGATACCTACTTGATAAACTAGCAACTTCCCAGTAGTCATTTTACAAATTAACCAAATTTGTTTCAAATGGACAACAGTGGGGGACTAACCACCCAAACATTTACTTTGAAACCTGAGTAAGATATTCTCAATTAGGTAACAGAACTAAGAAAAACATAGCTAAAATATAGCCTCTATTCCCAGAACTACCCACTTAACCTCTATGTAATAATGTCCAAATAATCATTTTTATCAGCTTGAAATTCTACTTCTATATCTGGTCACATTTACTGAAAAAAAGTTTTTAATCTCCCAAACAAGAAAATTATACAACTATAAATTATTCAACAAAAAGATGCCTATTCCATAAAACAAGATACTATAGCATACAGTTCAAAGTTCAAGAAAACAAGAGGTGATATACTTCCAAAGCACAGAAACAGAAATGCTTCTCCCCTAACTAAAAGTATCATTTTCTTTAGCAGTTTTTCGAATTACATTTGTTCCCTTAACCTAGAAAACATTTTTCCCTTCACATTAATCCTAACTCCTGTTCACCTGACTATATATACTACTTGTCATTTTAAACTTAATTCATAAAAGAAAACAAATATATCTGCATAAGGATATTCACTCTTTGTAACAGGTTGAAAACCTGCATGTCCAGCAATAGGAAATAATGTAAATAAATGAAAGTACATCCATCCCAATATTTGAGGCAACAGGTTTTTAAATGCAATTGATCTACATCTACTGGGATAGAAACATACATATGATAAACTATTACATGTGGGGAAAAAAGCAAGTTACAAAATTATATATAGTGTGAACCCAATTTCATGGAGGGGGGAAAAAAGAACCATTGGTAAATGCCCAGGGAAAACTCTGGAAGCATATTTACCACTCTATTACCCATAAAATGAGGACTGGAGAACAGGAAGTGTAAATAAGATTTTATACTGTTTACTACTTATACTTCTGGCTTTTAGTATTTGCAAGAACTACATATTTTTAAATAATTTTAAAGCCAATAAAGGGGAAAAGAAAAAATTTCAGACATCATCTTTCCAGGAGATAGGGTCTGGGAACCTCTTCCTCCACCCACACCAGCTTAATTACACATCCATCCTGTGCCCCCACAATACCTCGTGCATGCCTCTACCAGTGTCCGTTTCTCTCACTTACTGAAGCTCCCCATAGCAGTACAGACACTCAAAATGTTTGTTGGGTCAAGAAATAAACTCCACAATTATTTACTCTGTCAGAAACATTCTTCATTTACTTGTAACATTTCTTTAACCTAGCTTTACTCAATCTTCAATTACTTTAAAGCATATTAGTTGAAATGACCAGATTAAGATTTGATTTAACCACTGATTTCTACTAAACATACAATATGATAGAAACTTTATGTATATTCCTCAATAATTTTATTGTGCAATTGTCCTAATTTACTTTTGTAAAACATTTTTTAATAAAGATTTTTTTTTTTTTAAGTAATCTCTACACCCAATGTGGGGCTCAATCTCATAACCCTGAGATCAAGAGCCACATGTTCACCAACTGAATCAGCCTGTCCCATAAAACAATTTTTTTTAAGATTTTATTTATTTATTTGACTGAGAGAGAGAGAGTATAAGCAGGCGGAGTAGCAGGTAAAGGGAGAGGGAGAAACAGGCTCCTAGATGAGCAAGAAGTCCAATGTGGGGCTCAATCCCAGGACCCTGGGATCATGACCTGAGCTGAAGGCCGTTGTTAAATCTACTGAGCCACCCAGGTGCCCAAACAATATTTTAAAAGAGAGGTACAAACACAAAAGGAAAAATGTGTTTCACCTGTATTTAAAAGTAAAGCCCTCTGTAATCATATATTCAAAGAATCTGAAACTTTATCTTAGAGGTTCTTCAACATTTCACCTTTCTAAAAAAAATCTGTTGGTCATCTAAGATGTGTGTGAAAACTCCTAGCAATAGCAAAACACACACACACACACACAAAACTTGCAGTAATAGCTAAGTAGCTAATGTGTAAGGTAAACTAGTTAACTGAATATTCCTTAGCATAAAAAGAAAAGTATATGGAAAGATTCTGATCTCAGTTCAAACTCTCCTCCACCACTCACTTATTTAGTATTTTATCTAAGTTTCTTCATCTGTAAAATGAGTGAAGAAATGCCTACTTAAGTAAGTTGTAAAGATTAAATCAAGGGCTGTTCCGTAGTACTGACCACAGTACATACCACACCACAAAGAATACTATCAATAAGAGTCTCTTTCTCTCCTTTCTCTTATCCCTACATCCTGAGGTGAGTTTTGCGTCCCTATTACTTCTGTTCAGCAATGCAAGAGAAGCATCCTGGAACATGTTTAATAAATGAGTAAGCGAAATGAAACAATCTACACAAGGGTTCTCCAAATATTGCAAGAAAGATACTACTCCTTTTCAACTCTCCCAAATAACTATTGAGTATGTATAACGTTTATAAATGTGCAAGGTATTAGAGGCCAATATTATAGAAACCCTATCCCCCATAGCTTAAAACAATAAAAATAATTAAATTTTTTTGAATTATTAAAATTTAAAAGTTACATACACATTAACAATGTCCAAAAACATATGATTAAGTAGTAAAACATAAAATAATGTTAAAACAAAGGGGGGAGGACAGAAAACAGTCAACAAAGTCTCACAGGATTATTTTGAACATAGTTCAGAAAACTACAGCCTGTCAGGCAAGTCGGGACCACAACCGCTTTTTATACAGCCCGTGAGCTAAAAATGGTTTTAAATTATTTAATGGTTAGAGAAAAAAAAAAAAAAAAAAGCAGCCACATATTTAATGACACAGGAAAATTGCTATTAAATCCAAATTCAGCATCCATAAATAAAGTTTTATGGAATCACAGCCAAGTTCATTCATTTAAATATTTTCTATGGCAGCTTCCATGCAATAATGGCATGAAAGCTGAATAGTTTAGAGAGAGAGACCGTATAACCTACAAAGTCTAAAATATTTACTATTATCTGGCACTTTACAGGAAAGGTTTACTGACTCATTGTAATGAATATTAAATACAAAAACATAAATGAAAATCCTTTCTCAAATACAAGATACATTCAGGGAAATAATTTTTAAAACTTAGTTCTGGTTCGCTGTACCTTCTAAGAAGCTGAATAAGCCTATAATTCAGAAAAATGTCACCTTACTTTTAATAACATCTTCATTCTTTAGTCTATTCATGCACCACAGTTTTTTTATGATCAACTCAGAAAGTTAACCAAAAAAAAAAAAAAAAAAAACATAAAATTAGAATAGAAAAAATTCTAGCAACAATTATTAACACCAAGACTTTTTTTTTTTAGTAGGTTCCACACCTAGCATGGAGTCCAGTGAGGGAATGGAAATCATGACCATTAGATCAAGACCTAAGCCAAGATCAAGAGTTGGACGCTCAACTGACTGAGCCACCCAAGAACCCCAACACTGAGACATTTCTAATCACATGGTGATCACTTTCAGCTGTGAATTAAATGAAGCTCTATGAGAAGCATAAAAATAGAATTCTCCCTACCCAGATAATTGCATACCCCTGATGTAGAAAAATCTTTTTTAAACCACTGTTTTGTTTTTAAAGTCAGAGTTTTGTTTTTTTTAAGATTTTATTTATTTGAGAGAGAGAGTGAATGAGTGAGAGAGCACAGCAGAGAGGAGGGGCAGAGGGAGAGGGAGAAGAAAATTCTCTGCTGAGCAGGGAGCCCTATGTGGGACTTGATCCCAGGACCCTGGGATCATGACCAGAGCTGAAGGCAGATGCTGAACCAACTGAGCCACCCAGGTGCCATTAAGCCACTGTTTTTATAAAATGATCTATAAAAATAACTAAATAATATGAATAATATGAGCACTGTATTTTCTTTATAAAACCAAATTATTTGAAACAGGAAGTGTGATAAAGAATTGTTGTAGCCATCCATTTGAGATCTTAAAAAAAAAGAAAAGCGGGGCACCTGGGTGGCTCAGTGGATTAAAGCCCCTGCCTTCGGCTCCGGTCATGATCCCAGGATCCTGGGATGGAGCCGGGCATCCGGCTCTCTGCTCAGTGGGGAGCCTGCTTCCTCCTCTCTCTCTAACTGCCTCTCTGCCTGCCTCTGTGCCTGCTTGTGATCTGTCTGTCAAATAAATTTTTTTAAAAAATCTTAAAAAAAAAAAAAAAAAGACAAGAAAAGCTAACCTCCACTCAAACCTCAGCAATTTCCTTAAAAATGGAATTAATAGTAAGACTAGGTCACATGACAATACAATCTAAAATGTAACAGTAGTGGGTGCCTACGTGGCTCAGTCATTAAATGGCTATCTTCAGTTCAGGGTCCTGGCTCCACATCCGGCTCCCTGCTAGGCGGGAAGCCTGCTTCTCCCTCTCCCACTTGTGTTCTCCCCTTGCTTGTGTTCCCTCTCTCACTGTGTCTGTCTCTGTCAAATAAATAAATAAAATCTTTTAGAAAAAAATAAAATAAAATGTAACAACAGGATATTCCAGATCACTAATAAGCACATAAATATTAAAGATTAAGTATTTAAACAATTAAAAATGGATTGGAGGCTCTAAGTCATATATACCTTCTAAATAATTAACAAAGATAAACTATAATATAAAGATTTTGAAACTAACATCTATATTCCTTGTTTTATATAAAAGATGTATTCCTAAAGTTTGCATATAGATTAAATAACCACTTAGATACCAGGAGGGGTTGCCTATACGTCCATCATGGCACCTACCATCCCCAGGCAACTTTCTCTTCCAGATCAACAGCTTTAACCACTGTGGGCAACGCTTGGCTATTCTGTGCAAAGGACAAAGCCTAGATCAGGAATAGCCCGCTGACTGAAGGGCAGTCCTGTAACTCAATAAAAGACAAAACTAGGTAACCAAAACTTCTAGAGGTGGCTCTAAGATGAGATGGCTCCCTCTGCACTTTTTACCAGAAAACAGAGTACATACCCTGGAAAACTGCTTTTTAAAGTAAATCTCTCAGGCTGGGATGCTGGATTGATCCGTCTGTTAAACGACTGCCTTCTGCTCAGGTCCTAATTCCAGGGTCCTGGGATCAAATTCCACAGCAAGGCTCCTTGCTCGGCAGGGAGTCTATTTCTCCCTCTGCCTCTGCCCCTCTCCCTGCTTGCATTCTCTCTCTCTGACAAATAAATAAATAAAATCTTTTAAAATAAATCTCTCAGGGTGCCTGGGCAGCTTAGTCGGTTAAGCATATGCCTTCAGTTCAGGTCATGATTGTGGGAGTTTTTGGATCAAGCCCCATGTCCAACTCCCTGTTTAGTGGAAAGTTTGCTTCTCCCTCTCTCTTTGCCCTCCCCCTGCTTGTGCTCTCTTCTCTCTCCCCTTCTCTGATAAATAAATAAAAATCTTGAAAAAATTTTTAAAATAAATCCCTCATTAAATCATTTTGTAGGGGACCTGGGTGGCTCAGTGAGTTAAGCCTCTGCCTTCAGCTCAGGTCATGATCTCAGGGTCCTGGGATCGAGCCCTACATCGGGCTCTCCGCTCAGCAGGGAGCCTGCTTCCCCCTCTCTCTCTGCCTGCTTCTCTGTCTACTTGTGATCTCTGTCTGTCAAATGAATAAATAAAATCTTAAAAAAAAAAAAAAAGAATAAGCATTCAAAGGAAAATTAGAACCTGGATTTGATTATCTTCTCCCAAGCAAGAATTCCTCCACGTCCCCATTCGTGTTTTCAAAAGAATTAGAAAAAAAAAAAAGAAAAACTTATAAACCATGAAGAATAATTTGTGTAAAGAAATATTAGTGTTTGTATTGTTAAGTTTTGTATTTGTATTGTTAAGTTTCACCAAAATTTGTATTGTTAAGTTTCATTCATCCTTTTCAAAAGCCTCCTTTATATACTTCTTAAAAGATAATAAATATCAGGGAAAACGGTGGGGGTTTTTTGTAAAATTTCTCATTCGGCTTAACATTTAAGGGGAAAAAAAGATTTTATCTTCTGTCCACACATGTATCTTTCTCAACTTTTTTAAAGTACCCTCCACACCCAGCATGGAGCCCAGTTCAGGGCTTGAACTCATGATCCCAAGGTCAGGACTTGAACTGAGATCAAGAGTCAGATGCTTGGGACGCCTGGGTGGCTCAGTTGGTTAAGCAGCTGCCTTCGGCTCAGGTCATGATCCCAGCGTCCTGGGATCGAGTCCCACATCGGGCTCCTTGCTCAGCAGGGAGTCTGCTTCTCCCTCTGCCTCTGCCTGCCATTCTGTCTGCCTGTGTTCACGCTCTCTCTCTCTCTCTGACAAAAAAAAAAAAAAAAAAAAAAAAAACTCTTTAAAAAAAAAAAAAAAAAAGAGTCAGATGCTTACCGGACTGAGCCACCCAGGCGCCCCCACACATTATCTTTCTGAGTGAGCTCCATTATATTTCTTTTCTAAAGATTGTAAACATTATTCTGCCATTTTTCTGCCAAGAAAAGAAGGGTTTTTTGTAAAAAGTAGTTTAAAAAAATGTACTCTTCTCCCCTCATGTTCTCACCTGCCAATATAGCATCCAAAATAAAACCATTCAAGCCAGCATGTAATTCATGTAATTGAAAAAGCAACCAAACTACAGCCCAAGGTAGAGATGCAAACAGTATGGTTCCAGTGAATGAATACCACACACTCAAGTTCTAACTCAGGTGTCAATAACCCTATGAGTCCAAGCTCATTAAAAAAAAAAAAGTAACACTCTTAAAATATTAGCGAGGTCATCATATTGTGTGGAGAAGTGTGGATGGAAGAAGGGGCACATACAGAAGCATCTGTTCCTAGGGCTCCAGATTTTCTTCCTTAACAGGGGTCATGTGGATCTATATACAAAGTTATTTTTTTAGTCATGTGCAGTAGCAAATACTCACTATTTACAGAAAATTTGTGTAAAGAAATACTAATAATGTTTTATTTTATTCAGATAGGAAATTATATTTTTTTCCTCAGAAAAAAATCAGTACTATGTTAGAAAGCTATGTTTCCATTTCACCCTCCTCCTCCAACAGCCTGAATTTCTTGTCCAGGCAGTTAGCATAGTCAAGCAGATGAAATGCCACTATAACCGCAGCAGCAATTAATATCATCCTACTGTGGCATAAAAGAAGGTGGTGGAAGAAGAGATGGCCTATCTATTGTGCTGGGAATCAGTAAGCCAACACAGATGGGTGACTGGGTGACAGTCTCTTTCAGTTTTCACAGTAGGAGATGTAAAGCTAAAATGAAGATACTAGTCATCTAAAGAGGCGTAAGGCCACTTTAATGAGGAAAAAAAGAGGGCTAAAGAAAAAAACTACTACTAGAGATTACTACATAATGTTGCCTTCAACCAGGCCCAGAAAAAATAAAAGCTGAAGAAAAGGTATTTCTGTCTTGGGGTGCTTGGGTGGCTCAGTGGGTTTAGCCTCTGCCTTCGGCTCAAGTTATGATCCCAGGGTCCTGGAATCGAGCCCCGCATTGGGCTCTCTGCTCAGTGAGGAGCCTGCTTCCTTCCTCTCTCTCTCTGCCTATTTTTGAACTCTGTCAAATAAATAAATAAATAAAATCTTTAAAAAAAAAAGGTATTTCTGTTTGTCTTGAATTCACAATAAACTTAGGAAGCTATTCCCCCCCCCAAAAATTTTTACATTGACTTTCTACAAAGTGTCCATTCCCAAGAATCTTATCACAGCAGTAGATTTAGACATGCTAGGAAAATAAAAGTTACCATCACTGTTTAAAGAATTAAAATGTTGAACCAAAGTAGTTAAACTGCAATGCTTATCGCATCAGTGGTGTGTCATGATCCACACCTTTACAGAGAAGAGAGCACTGTAAATTTCATGGTTTATAACAGGGGGAGAGTAGATATCTACGAGGAAAGAATACTGTGACTGATAATACTGTCAGGATGACCAAGTATTTCAAGTAAGATGGGACTGTCAGGAGACTCATAATGGAAGAAAAAAGCAAGATGGTAGGGACATCTAGGGCCAAGCTCAGACAAAATTGTCAAAAATTATCATCAGATACCATATTCCCCCTTTCATGGGTCTTCACCTTCATCCTTTTCAGAACTGGAAATGGTACTTAAGCAACAGGATTTCCTACAAATCAGAGCAGGTAAATAACTGCATATTGGGTCTTTCAGCGTTCTTTCTGTCTATGACATATCTTAGGCTGCTGAACAAATCCCATCTTTAACTTTTCCAGGCTTTTCCATTAACAAAAGAATCTTAGTACATCATGAAAATAATTTTGCCACGTATGTTCACTGTATTTTACAATCTACCTGGGGCACCTGAACGTATGATATAGCAGTTGTTATATTAAGAACACAAAGTAGTAATATGAACTACTTTTTTTTTTAAATAAAGAGAAAAACCATTAACAGGAAATGAGCTATAACCCCAGATCACAGAATCTTGAATTGGAAGAAACCTTAGCAAACTGCTGAATGTCAGAACTGTTCAATGAAAGTAGAGCAGCTGTGTTTAGAAAGTATTTCATGTAGTATTTCATGTCCATAAAAACCCTGCATCTGTAAACAGGATGCAGAAGAATACAAATTTAAGAGCCTAATAAAGAGGCTCAGGGTTTTAAAGACACTGTACACACAGAAAATTTGTGACATTGAAGTGCCTTTTTCTCAGTGAATGCACACCTTCCCAACACCACCTCCACAATGCACCTTATGTTCACATCCAATAGACCACGTGGCACTCAATATGACAATTCAGCTGAGAACTGAGAAATCTGATCAGAGACTATGATCTAGTTAGCTATCTACCCCTAGTTTATTGAGTCACCAAGTAAACATTTGTTTACTAGACGGACAGATGCGGCATTAAGAAAAATTACGTAATTTTGGGGGCCCAAGACCCCTCATGATAGTTACACCTATATCTCAGTGCACATGTATTTATATGTAACTTTCCAGTTCCCTCTTGCTTCAGGTTTCAGTTATTCTAATCTGCCTCTACAGCCTCATATAGATGTTACCATAAAACTCTTTAAAGAAAATAAAGGAAAAAAGAATACACAAATAATTGCAAAAATGTCAAAATTAGATTTACAATGAAAGAAGAAAAAGTCAGTTCTTTCCACATACAAGGATGAGCCTATATACTTTTACCTAGCCATTATTATAATACCTAGAATTTCTTTTAAAGACAGAAACAGGAAATTCTTGTAATATAATACTCTAGATAGAACATACACTAGTAAGATTTGGATTTCTAAAACAGGCTTTGAAAGAAACCTCAAAGGATCTAAGGAAGAATTCATGTAACACCACTACAAAATAACATTACTGTGATTACATAACTAAATTCAATTTATAAATCAAAGAGAATCCTTGGACATTCCAAGAGAAGAATCAGAATAGTTACAATAAAGTGGGGGAAAATTTTTTTTAACAACTTTAAAAAAAAACACTACTAGAAAAATTTAGACAACTGAAGAAATGAGATTTCCCTTCCTTTTCTCAACCAACAAACAAGAGCAAGTATCTATTGCTTGGGATACACACATGAAATAAACAAAGAACCTTGCCCTCCTAGATCTTACACTGGAAGAGGAGGACAGTCCATAAACAACAAACTTAATAAACAAGTCATTTAGATAGTACTCTAAAAGGTGTTAAGTGCTATTTAAAAAAAAAAAAGGTTCAGGGCGCCTGGATGGTCAATGGGCTAAGCCTCTGCCAGCAGCTCAGGCATGATCTCAGGGTCCTGGGATCGAGCCCCGCATCGAGCTCTCTGTTCAGCAGGGAGCCCACTTCTCCCTCTCTCTCTGCCTGCCTCTCTGCCTACTTGTAATCTCTGTCTGTCAAATAAATAAATAAAACCTTTAAAAAAAAAAAAAAAAAAGAGGCTATGGTATAGTAGGCCAATGATAAAGATTCTAAGTGAAATGGGAACCACCAAAGGGTCTAAAGCAGGGAAGAGACACAGTATGTCTTATTTTTGTAAGAATCACTCTGGCTACTGGATGGAGAAGGTGGTAAGGAAACAAACAAAAAAAGGTAAAGAGACCAATTAGGAAGCTACAGATCATCCAAGTAAGCAGTGAAGGTAGCTTCAACTAAACACTAGTCACTGGTAAGAGTGAAAGAAAAAGAAAAAAAAAAAAAAAAAGCTAATCTGGATATATTTTGAAGGTAGAGCTAAGAGGATTTCCTCATGAACTGGATGTGGTATGTGAGCACATGCACACATACGAGAGTGAGCAGGTAAGTGTGAAATTAAGGATGAATTCCAAGTTTTGAGCAGCAACAATCAAAAAGAGAGCATTGCAACCAACTGAAATGGAGAAGACCATGAGTAGAACAGGTCTGGGGAGAAAAGAACTGTAGTTCAGGTTTGGACTTGATCTGAAATATTTATTAGATATACAAGTGGTGACATCAAGTAGGTGGATAAATCTAAGTCTCCAGTATAGGAGTCTGAGCTGGGGATTTAAGTTTAGGAATCATGAACACACAGTATTTACAGCTGTGAGATATTGTTGAAAAAAGTAAAGATAAAAAAATAATTTAAGGACTGAGGTCTTGGTAAAGTCCAGTATTAAAGGTCAGGCAAAAGAAAGAGAATAGAAAAAGGAACAGAGGGGCGCCTGGGTGGCTCAGTGGGTTAAAGCCTCTGCCTTCGATCAGGTCATGATCCCGGGGTCCTGGGATCGAGCCCCACATCAGGCTGTCTGCTCTGCGGAGAGCCTGCTTCCTCCTCTCTCTCTCTCTCTGCCTGCCTCTCTGCCTACTTGTGATCTCTGTCAAATAAATAAATAAAAATAAATAAAAAAAGAAAAAGGAACAGAAGAGGAAAACTAAGAGAGTATGGTATAGAAGGGAAGTGAAAAAAATGTAACAAGGAGAAAGAAGTGATCAACTATGTCAAAAGCTGCTGACAGATCAAATAGGGGTGAAAATAAACATCAATTTTAAGTCAAGTCAAAATGGTTAGGAAAACAATTTTTAAATGTTGAAAAACACTTCTGGCCTGAACCAAGAGCGTGCTCCTATGGAAAAGTTAATTTAATACTTTAAATAGAAGTTTGGAAAACTTTCTAGGAATATAAGGCACATGAAACTAAAATGAAAAAACAAAATCCCAAATAGAAACTGAAAATGCATTTTAACAATCAGCAAGGACGACAAGTAGGTAAGTTCCTCTCTTCCCCCTTTCCATTCTCAAGCCCTCCCTGGAAGATAAAGGTAATTAATTAGACGAAAAAGAAATCTTCACATTCTTTCTTAGGAAGTCTAGGGCAAAACTTCTACTGCCACTCATAATATTTAACCCAGTCTAACTCCTACAAATACAAGGACAGCTAATCCACCTCTAACTACTCATGAAACGATATACATATCAAAATCTGTGCTTGTCTTTCTATAAAATTAGGGCTGATTTCATTCTAACTTATTTTACTTAATCTCTTTACACTTTGTTTTCCTTTTCTTTTAAGATTTTATTTATTTTATTTATTTGTCAGAGAGAGAGCGCGAGCGAAAGTGAGCACAGGCAGACAGAGTGGAAGGCAGAGTCAGAGGGAGAAGCAGGCTCCCTGCGGAGCAAGGAGCCCGATGTGGGACTCGATCCCAGGACGCTGGGATCATGACCTGAGCCGAAGGCAGCTGCTTAACCAACTGAGCCACCCAGGCGTCCCAAGGATTACATCTTATACTACACATAAACCTGCTGACTACTTAAAAATCTATGCTTTAACTTAAAAATAAAAATCAACATACTCTATTAAGTAAAGGTAGCATAACTTTCTGCTCAGAATATAAAATGTGAAAGTCTGAACAGTAATGAGCAGAGAGTTAAGCCCTTTTCAGATGTACAAAGATTCTGTAAAATTAATCTCGACAAGAACAACAAATTAAGACCATAATAACTGTCTGAAATCAGTGGTAATTGTAAAATCAATCTCAGAGATAACAACAAAAATAAGACTATAACAACTGCTTTTGAAATCACATTTTTTTAATGTTCCAATAAATTTTACTTGAAACAATTTGAATTTCATATAATTTTCATGTCACAAATACTGTGTTCTTAATTCCAGTATACTTAGCATATAACGTTTTATTAGTTACAGGTGTACAATACAGTGATTCTATACACTACTCAGTGCTCATGAAGAAAAGTGTACTCTTTAATTTTCTTCACTTATTTCATCCATCTCCACACCCATGGACTGTGATAACCATCAGTTTGTCCTCTACAGCTGAGAGACTGTTTTTTGGTTTGTCTCTTTTTTCCCCTCTTTGTTTTGTTTCTTCAATTCCACATATGAGTAAAATCATATGGTATTTTTCTTTCTGTCACTGGCCTATTTCACTTAGCATTATACCCTCTAGATCCAAATGCCAAGATTCCATTCTTTTTTACGGCTGAATAATATTCTATTGCATAAATATATACCTCATTTTTTTTCCATTCATCTAGCAATAGAAACTTGGGCTACGTCCATAATTTGGCTATTGTAAATAATGCTGCAATAAACATAAGGATGCATATATCTTTTCAATTTAGTGTTTTTGTATTCTTTGGGTAAATACCACTAGTGGTATTTAGTGTATTACAGATGGCAGATTTATTTTTTAATTTTTGAGGAAACTCCATACTGTTTCCCAGAGTGACTGAACCTGTTTGCATCCCCACCAAAAGCACACAATGGTTCCTTTCTCTTCCACATCCTCACCAACACTTGTTTCTCGTGTTTTTTGATTTTAGCCATTCTGACAGGTGTGAGGTGATTTCTCACTGTGGTGTTGATCTACATTTCCATGATGATGAGTGATATTGAGCATCTTTTCAGGTGTCTGTTGGCCATCTGTATGTCTTCTTTGGAGAAATGTCTGTTCGTGTCTTCTACCCATTTTTAATTGGATTATTTGGGTTTTCTGACGTGAGTTTTATAAGTTCTTTATATATTTGCAATACTAACCTTTATTGGATATGTCATTTGCAAATATCTTCTCCCATTCTGTACAGAGAGGATGAGGCTTTTTACATTGATGTAGTCCTAATAGTTTATTTTGGCTTTTGTTTCCCTTGCTTCAGGAGACATGTCTAGAAGAATGCTGCTATGGCCAGTATCAGAGAAATTACTGCCTGTGCTCTCTAGGATTTTTATGGTTTCAGGGTCAACATTTAGGTCCGTAATCCACTCTGAGCTTATTTTTGTTTGTGGGGTAAGAAAGTGGTCCAGTTTCATTCTTTTGCATGTAGCTGTCCCGTTTTCCCAGCACCATTTGTTGAAGAGACTGTCTTTTTCCCATTGCATCTTCTTGCCTTCTTTGTCAAGATTAATTGACCATATGCTTGTGGGTTTACTTCTGGGCTCTCTATTGTGTTCCACTAAAATCAGCAATTTTTTTTAAAAAGACCAGCCTATTTACTAAGCTATAAGTAATGTTTTCTATTCATTCAATAAATATTTAACATTTATTGAATGCCAAGCACTGTATAAGACTTAGGATATAGTAGCAAACGAAATAAATAAGTTTCTACTCTCATGGAATCTATATGGGGTTAAGACAATTAATAAGCTGATATAAAATATATATACATGTTGTATTAGGTGGTCTAAGCCCTTTTTTAAAAGTAGGATATAAGGATACAAACTGATGAAAAAGGATTCAAATATTGATATTTAAGAAAAAATATTTATCACTGAAATATACTAAGGAATGGAAAGAAATTCCTTGAACAATATATGAAGAAAATAACTGAATAAATGTTGCAGAGAGGGAAGTTTCATACACACACATACATTTTTTTAAATTTAGACCTTAAAGCACTTAAAATTTGTTCTTGTAACTATTTTTGGTTGGAAGTGTTTGTTGTTTAAAATTTTATTGATTCTGTCTTATTTTATTTGGTGGGATATACCACAATCTTGATTTCTTATGTTAGACACTAACCAGTTAATTAGGTAATTACAATCCACAAACAAAAATGCCTAACATTTATTTAAAAGTAAATATTGCTTGAGGCACCTGGGTGGCTCAGTTGGTTAAGCATCGGACTCCATCAATGAGATGATGAGATCCAGCCCCAAGCTGGGCTCCATGCTCAGCAGAAGGTCGGCTTAAAGATTCTCTCCCTCTGCCCTTCCCTCTGCTCGCACACACTCCCTCTCTCTCAAATAAATAAATAAAATTAAAAAATAAATAAGTAAAATAAAGAACTAAATGTTGTTTAAGAGAATAAAAAGACAAGCCACAGACTGGGAGGACATATTTGCAAAACATATCTGATAAAGGACTGTTATCAAAATATACAAAGAATTCCTAAAACTCAACAATAAGGGTAGTGGGATTAAGCCCCATCTATAGCTCTGTGCTCAATGTGGGGTGTGCTTGTCCCTCTCTCCTTCTGCTCCTCCCCCATTCGCTCTCTATCTCTCTCTCAAATAAATAAGTAAACAAATAATATCTTCGGGGGGGGGGGGGGACCTCAACAATGAAAAAGCAAAAATCCAATTTTAAAAATGGGACCTAGATTGACCTGGGTGGCTCAATCATTAAGCGTCTGCCTTTAGCTGGGATCATGATCCCAGAGTCCTGGGATTGAGCCCTATATCAGGCTCCCTGCTTGACGGGAAGCCTGCTTCTCCCTCTCCCACTCCCACTCCCCCTGCTTGCATTCCCTCTCTCACTGTCTCTCTCTGTCAAATAAATCAATAAAATCTTTTAAAAAGGGGGGGGGGACCTAAAATCTGAGTGCTACCCCAAATTAGATATACAGATGGCAAAAAACACATGAAAAGATGCTCCACATCACATCATTAATGAATATCATCGGATCATGATGGAATTGCAAATTAAAACAATGAGACACCACTATATACCTCACTATATACCTATTAGAATGGCCAAAATCCAAAATACTAACAAGTGCTGGTAAGAATGTGGATCAACAGGAACTATCATTCGTTTCCAGTAGGAATGCAAAATGGCCACTCTGGAAGACAATTTGGGGGTTTCTTACCAAACTAAACATACTCTTGACCTATCATACAGCAACTGTGCTCTTTGGAATTTACCCAAATGAGTTAAAAACTTATGTCTAGGGGCGCCTGGGTGGCTCAGTGGGTTAAGCTTCTGCCTTCAGCTCAGGTCATGATCTCAGGGTCCTGGGATAGAGCCCAGAGTTGGACATCTTGAATGCTTCTAAGTTTTGGCAATTAAGAATAAAGCTGCTATACTATTCCTGTATAAATATTTGTGTAGACATAAGTTTATCCCCCCCCTTTTTAAATATTTTATTTATTTATTTGACAGAGATCACAAGTAGGCAGAAAGGCAGGCAGAGAGAGAGAGGAGGAAGCAGGCTCCCTGCTGAGCAGACAGCCCGATGCGGGACTCGATCCCAGCACCCTGAGATCATGACCTGAGCTGAAGGCAGAGGCTTAACCCACTGAGCCACCCAGGTGCCCTGATATTAGCCTATTTTCTAAGACAGGTTTGCAATTAAAAAAATTTTTAACAGCTTTACTGAGATAGAATTCAAATACAATACTCATATAAAGTACAAAATTTGAGAGTTTTTAGTATATTCAGAGTTCTGCAACCACCACCACAATCTACTTTTAGAATATTCACATCACCCCAAAAAGAACCTCCATACCCAGGAAAAGTCACTTCCCATTCCCCATCCGCCTATTCCCAGGCCTAGGTAACCACTAATCTACTTTCAGTCTTAGTAGACTGGACAGTTCTAGATACTTCATACAAATGGAACTGCAAGACTTTTTTTTTTCCAGTATATTATTCTGAATTTATTTAAATAGCCAAAGAGTATGCTCTTTTGATGAGAGGATGGGGAAGAATTTTTATATCAGAGTGTATTTTTGCAGCTCAGAAGCTGATATAGACATTTTCTATAGAGATATATCTATATCTATAGAAAATAGATAAATATATCTATAGAAAATAGATATAGATATATCTCTATAGATATAGAGATATGATATAGAAGTTGATATAGATATTTTCAGATACCTGAACTAGGGGTTAAGCCTCTGACTTTTATTTTAGATGGAGACTTCTTAACCTAACATATTCTTGAATCCAGTTATACACAATTTTATCAGGTCTTATCTAGAAAGAATAAAGATCAGCAGGGGCACACCCATGATCTAGTAGTATATGTAACTCAGGACAGCCAGAGAAAAGAGATACTCAGGGCAAGATAAGTGGGAAGGGACACAGAAGTCCATGCTCTGAGAATGCTACTCTCCGCTAATCCCCACATACATGTTCACCAACCCAGGAGTTCCTGCAAGACATTTTTAAGAGCTCTCTAAACACATAGGATTTTAAATTTCTTTCACATATTCCAAATATTTTCCCATATGTCTTGGGGGGGGGGGAATATTCTTATATTGTCAAATGTATTTTAAGGTTTTGTCTTTGTTATCATGCTCAGAAAGACTCTCCTGTTCCCAAGTATGAACTGCTTGAGAAGCTGAAAAAAGGTCTTCCAAGGAACTAAAAACCCATGTGTGTATAAAATCTTCAAATTTTTAAATGTTAGCAACTTTTTAAATCAACATTAACTTCTACATTACAAAAGCTGACACAGTACAAGGCAAACAAAATACGTCTATGGACCAAATAAGACCATGCTAACCAGTCTGTAACCTCTGCAACAAAACAAGATTATCAATACAGTTGATCCAATAGAAATATAGCCATCAACTAAGATTTGTACTCTGCAAACAGAGTATACAGATTCTATTTAAACATTTCACGACCACTTTAGAAAACTGTATTATTAACCCACAAAGATAATGCATAACTTTCATAAAACAGAAATACAATGAACCACACAGACCACAATGTAAAGAAAAAATAGCATAAGTAAAAATTCCCAATCACTTAGGAATTTTAAAATTTTCTCTCAAATAGTAATGAGTTAAAGAGAAAGTCAAAATTACACAGAAACACAGTAATACAGTAAACACAGTAATATGGTAAAGAGTAATACAGTAATACAGTAATATAAAAATATTTCACATCAAAATGGTGAAATCCAACAAAAGCTAAACTCAAAGAAAAATGTATACTCTTGAAGAAGTTATACTAAATATTAGAAAAAGTTAGATTTATTTTGTTTCCAAGAAAAGTAGAATTATGAAGACTAAGGCAGATATCAATAAAAATGAAACTGAACAACTCATGGACTAATTTGGGGAGGCAGATAAAAAAATAAATATCAAGGGACACGACCGTAACAAGATAAAAAAAAAAAAAAAAGCATCAGTTAAAAAATAAAAGAGTGAGGGGCACCTGGGTGGCTCAGTGGGTTAAGCCTCTGCCTTCAGCTCAGATCATGATCTCAGGGTCCTGGAATTGAGCCCCGCATCAGGCTCTCTGCTCAGCAGGGAGCCTGCTTCCCCCCTTCCCTCTCTGCCTGCTGCTCTGCCTATTTGTGATCCCTCTCTCTGTGTCAAATAAATAAACAAAATCTTTAAAAAAGAAAAAATAGAGAAGAAGACCAAAAATCCACAATATTTTACATGATCCTATACTATACAAATTTGAAAGCATGAAACACATACTGTTTTAGTTTCCTAGGGTTCCCAAAACAAATTACCATGAACTATGTGGCTTAAAACAACCAATTTATTTTCTTACAGTTTTAGAGTCTGAAAAAAGGTGTTGGTAGGGCCATGCTCCCTCTGAAACTTGTAGGGGAGGATCCTTCCTTGCCTCTTTCTAGCTTGTGGTGGTAACCATCAATTCTTGGTTTGCAGCTACATCACACTAACCTCTGCCTCAGTCATCACGTGGCTGTCTTCTCCCTATGTGTCTATCTTCATATTATCTTCTGTCTTGTTATATGAACAAAGACATTAATCAGTGTTTATATATAGAAAGGGTGTTCAAGTAGAATATTCGCATCCCCACCAAGAGTGCACAAGGGTTCCTTTTCCTTCTACATCCTCACCAACACTTGTAGTTCCTTGTGTTTTTTATTTTAGCCATTCTGAGAGGTGTGGGGTGATACAGCTAATCCTGGTTTTGATTCCAAATAAGGCCACATTCTGAGATACTGGAGATTAATTAGTACTTCAACATATCTTTTAGGAGACCACAATTCAACTCATAACAGATACTTTTTGGTTAGACAAATTACCAAAAAGTGGCAGTCAGAAAGGTCTTAAATAGGTGAATTATGTAGCAACTTCAAGAACAAATAATTTCAAAATCAAATTACACCACAGCATCAAGAAAGAAGCAGGCATTTAGTTTTTCGGGTCTGTTCATTTTAAAAGGCCAGCAAAGGGGCACCTGGTGGCTCAGTAGGTTAGTGGCTGACTCTTGGCTTCAGCTAAGGTCGTGATCTTGGGAGTCATGGGATTGAGCCCTGTGTTGGGCTCCATGATCAGCACAGAGTCCGCTTGGGATCTCTCTAGCCCTCTCCCTCTGCCCCTCCCCTGCTCTCTCTCTCCCTCTAAAGTAAATAAATAAAGAGACACAGGGATAGCTCAGTCAGTTCACCATCTGCCTTCGCCTCAGGTCATGATCCCAGTGTCTTGGGATTGAGTGTGATCAGGCTCCTCACTCAGCAGGGAGTCTACTTCTCCCTCTCCCTGCCACTCCCCCTTCTTGTGCTCTCTGTGTCAAACAAATAGATAAAATCCTTTTTTAAAAAAAAATTAAATCAATAAACAAAATCTTAAAAGTCAGTATCAGTATAACATTATTACCAAAACCTAAAACAGAACAATTGCTATTATAACTTATGAATATCAATGCAAAATTATAAATAAAATATTAACAAATAAGATCTGATGTTTTTAAAAATTGTAACCAAATAAAGATTGTGACTATAATAATATTTAAGTATTAAGAAATCCATTAATTTAATTTACTATGGTAATAAGTCAAAGAAAAGCAAAACAATACTACTACAGACTGAACATTTGTATTCCCCCAAAATTCATATGCTCAAACTCTAATCTCCAAAGTGATCATATTTGGAAGTAGGACCTTTGGAAGGTAATTAAGAGTTATAATATGTCACAAGAGTGGAGCTCCCATGACAGAGTTAGTTCCCTTATAAAGAGATGAAGGGACCACAGTTCTCTCTGTACACCGGGATGAAAGCCCTCATCAAGAACCCAACCATGCTGATACTCTGATCTTGGACTTGCAGTCTCCAGAACTGTAAGAAATAAATATTTGCTGTTTAAGCTACTCAGTCTATGATATTCTGATATGGCAGCCCAAACTGACTAAGCCAGTCTTAAATTATAAAAAAGGCATTAGACAAAATTAAACATCCATTCCTGATCTAAAACCCTATTTATTTAAAAATAAAAAGTTACTTTTTTAAGATGTTACACATAAACATACAGAAAAGCAAGAAAGCACTATTTGGTGGGACTAGTCCTCCCTCCTTTTTCTTCTCTTATTGAAACAAAATTTAACAATATTTTCTAAAATTTTAGGTGTATATTTTCTTTGACCCAATTATGATACTTTGTAGATATTTATGCTACAGATACAACAAGGCATATATACCAGAAGTGCACAGGGAAGCTGTTAAAAAATAAAAACAAGTTAAAAAATGAAAAACCAATCTAGCAACTAGTTATTCAAGTTATTATTCAATAATTTGTATACTATCATTTAAAGAGTATGTAGCCACTTAAAGAGTAAGGCAGATCTCTACGTCCTGACGAAGAAATAAGGGTATCATTGTTAAGTGAAAAAAGGCAAGGTGCAGTGGGCTGAATAGGATCTGAGGTCATTCATGCAAGAAAAATATATATGTTAGCATAAACAAAGCAAAATGTCTACTAAGCTGCTAGCAGTATGAGTTTATTTTAAATATTTGTATTATTTTTCTAATATAAACTGTATAGGGGCACCTGAGTGGCTCAGTTGGATAAGCGTCTGCCTTCGTCTCAGGTCATGTTCCCAGGGTCCTGGGATTGAGCCCTGCATCAGGTTCCCCGCTCGGTGGGAAGCCCACTTATCCCACTCCCACTTCCCTTGCTTGTGGTCCCTCTCTTGCTGTGTCTCTCTCTATCAAATAAATAAATAAAATCATATACATATACATATATGTATGCATATATATGCACATATATACACAAACAATATACATATATACATAATAAAATAAATATATACATATACATATATATAAACTGTACAAAAACTAAACTTGTACAAAAAAATAAAGCTTCCTAATTTGTTTTAAGACAGAAGAATGAAAAGAGCATTACATACAAAAGTTTAAAGTGCTATGGCAATGTTTAGGTTGACACACACAAAAAAAATTAGAGAGAAGACAAAGAAGGAAATAAAAAGGCCTTAGCAAAGTATACCTCAAAAGCAATGTAAAGGCATTCAATTTTTCTGTATAAAAGTAAAACTGATAAAATGGGTATCTTTGGAAACAGTATTAATACACTACAGTAACAATATCTGGTAGTACTTGGGCAGGAGTGGGCAAGAACAGTTTATCTAACAGAAACAAGTTATCTAGCAAAGTCCGATAATGAGGCTGCCTAGATGGGAGTTACTGATATGGATTTAAAGTATGACATAATACTTTTGTTACTAATAAGGGGGATACAAATGTTATAACATCACTTGCCTGGTAAAAACACTTTAGTGGCTATCCATTGCAACTGTAAATGATTTACTTGTTCCAGAGAAACAGAGTAAAGAGGAATAGGGTTAGAGATAGTCAGTGGAAAACTGCCTTGCCTAAAAGCATTAGGTTTAAAAAACCAAGGAGAGGCTGTCAGCAGAGCTTGGAACTCCTGATCTTCAAGTTGTAAGAGCACCATGGTGGGTACAGAAACTAATTAAAAATAAAATCTTAAAAAATTAAAACTAAAAATAAGAAGACTAACAATCACTATGCTTTATCTTTATCTATTTACATACATCAAAGAAGAATTCTGACACTGTTAGAGCAGTAATCCTTAAGTAAAGGTTCAGATCACAATCACCTTAAAAAAGGCTTTTCCAACTATCTCTGCCCCCAAAGCTCTGATTCATTCAGTGGGTCTGGATGTCAGCCAAGCAAAGGTATTTTGGAAAAAGTTTCCCAGGTCATTCTGAAGTGCACCTCTGGTTAAAAATTGCTTATCTGACTACATGGATGGCTTCCCAAATTATCAATGGAACATTAAAATAAGAAGAAAACATTCTTAATACAGAGGACAAAGGCCTTGACACTAAGTCATATGTTAACTTACTTTCTTAGAATCAAACGCTACCTTCTAACATTGTCATCTTTTTACTTCAATGACTAGTACCAGCACCTGTGACCAGAATGCAGCTGCTGGATTCAAATCAAAAGAGATGCCATTGTTTGTATCTCTTGGAATCATAGTAAAGCAGTACTAGAAATGCATTAATGCTGTATTCATAGGGAAGATTACACATAATTTACACAATAGCTGATTGATAAGCAAGAAATCTCCACAAAAGCATTCTACAACTGCAAGTGGTGGTTTGAATTAAAGTTTTGTAATTTGTACAGAATTTTTCTATTGTCATAGCTAGCTTTCTGCCATACTTAAAAGATGGCAGTTTTTAAATAAATACTGTAAAGAACAAGATTATTTCTTGTTTAGGATATTACCTAATATCCTAAAATGTTGGATTCTTCTTAAGAGATTCAGAAACATGATTTTTGCTAATTCTTTTTTGAAGCAAATATTTAGAAATACATTTCTTAAGAAAAAAAGAAGTTTCTTTGATACAGATTTTGACACTATATATAAAGAACTCCTCCGTAAAGTAAAAAAAAGTTTTCAATAGCAGACAACTTTTACATGCAAATTAACCCTTCTAGTTAATCTTTCAAGTCAAAAAATGAAGTGTTTGTGGTTGTGCCTTTTTAACCTCTTATGAAACAAAACACACATACCGACCACCTAGTTTCAACAACTGGCAACAAGCCTATTCTTTTTTCCTATAGTCCTATCCACTTCCTGTTGAGGTACTTTAAAGCAAATCCCAAATGCTGTATTTTATTGATCTTTAACAGATAAGGAATTTTTAATGGGAACTCTTCACCATTATTACACGTAACAATAATTCCTTCAAATATCTCATACCAATTTCATGCTTGACTTTCCTAGATCGTCTCAAAAATGTGTTTTTTACAGTTTTGTTCAAGGCTTTCTCATTTTGTACCAAATTGTGATAATACTAAAATGCTTTGCTTCAAAAGTTAATGTTATATATACTACCCAAATCTAAACATGTCACATCTCCTTTAAGAGATGTATTCCTATGTTGATCCACCAAAGTATTTAACATGATAGAAAATCTCACATCATTTGGTCCTCACCCAAATCAAGGCCTCAGAGATGACTAAGACCTCTCCTAGCTCCATAATTTTCTTAAGGTTAATTCATCCCAGTGAGAGATGATGGCTTAAAAGAATCAAAAGTGTATAGTGAGCTACAGGTTATGAAAAGCCAAGCCACTGCATAAAATTTGTTTAGATGCTAGGGGAAAAAAAGTTACTTATACAAGGCATTACTGGCACACTTGCAAAATCTGAATATATAATTACTATTCGTGTTATAAATGTGGCTATGAGGAAGAATGTCCTTATTTTTAGGAAATGCATGCCAAATGTTGAAATCATTTTTTAAAATGTACATGCTATATATATATATATATATATATATATATATATATACACACACATGCATGTGCGTGTGTAAGACACACAGAGCAAACAAATATGCCAAAATATTAACAACTAATGAATTTAAATGAAGGTTAGATAGGTGTTCATTGTATGATATCTTCAACTCTTAAGTTTGAATAATTTTTAAGTAAAAAGCTGTGGGGGTGTTTGATATTCACAAATCGATCAACATGATACATCACATCAACAAGAGAAATGATAAAAACTATATGATCATTTCAATAGATGCAGAAAAAGCATTTGACAAAATACAACATCCACTCATGATAAAAACCCTCAACAAAGCAGATTTAGTAGGAACGTATCTCAATATAATAAAGCCCATATATAACAAACCCATAGCTAACATCACACTCAACGGGGGAAAAACTGATTTTCCCCAAGATCAGGAACAAGACAAGAATGTCCACTCTCACCACTTTTTTCAACATGGTACTGGAAGTCCTGGCCACAGCAAGGACAAGAAATAAGAGCACGTGGGTGGCTCAGTTGGTTAACTGTCCGACTCCTGATTTTGGCTCAAGTAATTATCTCAGAGCATGAGACTAAGTCCTGCACAAGGCTCCGAACTAGGGGATGGAGCATGCTTAAGATTCTCTTTCTCCTTCTCCTTCTGCCCCCTCCCCCACTTGCTCTTTGTTCTCTCATAGATAGATAAGTAAATAAATAAATAAATAAAGGCATCCAAATTGTAAGGAAGAAATAAAATTTTCACTATGTGCAGGGGACATGATACTGTATATAGAAAAGCCTGAGCACCACCAAAAAAAAAAAATACAAGAATAAATGTATTCAGTAAGGTTGCAGGATACAAAAATCAATGTACAGAAATCAGTCCAATTTCTATACACTAATAATGAAGCAGGAGAAACAGAAATTAAGAAAATAATCCCACGTACAATTGCACCAAAAGTAATAAAATACCTAGGAATAAACTTAACCAATGAGGTGAAAGACTTGTACTCTGAAAACTGTAATAGACATTGATGAAAAAATTAAAGATCACAAAAAAAAAAAAAACCAGAAAGATATCCCATGCTCATGGATTAAAAAAGAACAAATACTGTTAAAATATCCATGACCCAATCTACAGATTCCATAGCATCTCCATCAAAGTACCAAGAGCATTTTTCACACAACTAAAACAACAATCTAAAATTTTTATGGAACCACAGAAGACCTCAAATAACCAAAAGAATCTTGAAAAAGAAAAACAAAACTGAAAGTATCACAGTTCCAGATTTCAAGTTATATTACAAAGCAGTAGTAATCAAAACAGCATGGTGCTGGCACAAAAACAGACCTACAGATCAGTGGAACAGAATAGAAAGCCCAGAAGTAAACCCACAAGCATATGGTCAATTAATCTTGACAAAGAAGGCAAGAAGATGCAATGGAAAAAAGACAGTCTCTTCAACAAATGGTGCTGGGAAAACGGGACAGCTACATGCAAAAGAATGAAACTGGACCACTTTCTTACCCCACAAACAAAAATAAGCTCAGAGTGGATTACGGACCTAAATGTTGACCCTGAAACCATAAAAATCCTAGAGAGCACAGGCAGTAATTTCTCTGATACTGGCCATAGCAGCATTCTTCTAGACATGTCTCCTGAAGCAAGGGAAACAAAAGCCAAAATAAACTATTAGGACTACATCAATGTAAAAAGCCTCTGCGCAGCAAAGGAAACAACCCACAAAACTAAAAGACAACCTACAGAATGGGAGAAGATATTTGCAAATGACATATCCAATAAAGGTTAGTATTGCAAATATATAAAGAACTTATAAAACTCGACGTCAGAAAACCCAAATAATCCAATTAAAAATGGGTAGAAGACACGAACAGACATTTCTCCAAAGAAGACATACAGATGGCCAACAAACGCCTGAAAAGATGCTCAATATCACTCATCACCATGGAAATGTAGATCAACACCACAGTGAGAAATCACCTCATACCTGTCAGAATGGCTAAAATCAAAAAACACGAGAAACAAGTGTTGGTGAGGATGTGGAAGAGAAAGGAACCTTTGTGTACTGTTGGTGGGGATGCAAACATTCTACTTGCACAATTTTTTTCTATATACAAACTATATATAGTTTATTTACGTATTTTTATATCCCTATATATAAATATATCTTTGTTCGTATAATTACGAACATTTTACCTATCATTCCTTAGTAGAAATTCCTAGATATAAAACCTCTGAAGCAAAGTATGTATTTTTAAGTTCTACCATATCTTACTTTGTCCTTGGAAAAGCTCTACCAAACTATACTCTTTCCAACAGCATGAGGACTGTTGGAAAACTTTCCCAGTGGTGGGAACTCTTAAAACTGAAGCCTGAGAGAAAAACCTGTTTGCTTTTGCTTTACATACAGAATCTTACTGCATCTTAATTTTCCTCATAATGATTTCCAAAGACACCTTTGGACACAATGTACAGCAGACTATATTTTCCAAAGATGGCCACACTGGGTCATCTGCAACATGACGTTGCCAGTCCCCCAGCAAGATATGGAGTCTATTTATTTACCTTCTCTCTTGAATCCGAGTGGCCCCTACGACTGCTCTAAAATAATATGGTAGAAATGATGTGTCTCTTCCAAAGTTAACCTTAAATTGGCCTCCTAGCTTCAACTTCTTATCTTTTAAAAATAAGCTGCGAAGGGGCAGTAGGAAAAGCATATTACTCTTGATCTCGAGGTCATGAGTTCCAGCCCCACACTGGGTGTACAGATTACATACATACATACATACATACATACATAAATTAAATAAGCCATCATGTAAGTGCAATTACCCTAATACTAACATGCTGTGAAAAGCCTGACCAGAAGGAAAAGCTCTGAAGGATGAAATGCCACGTGAAGAGAAGACAGACCAAGAAGAGCCAGGGCATCAGATGTGAAAGTGGATCTTGCAGCCTCAGTCACCCAGCTATCAGAACATGGATCACAGATGAACCATCCAGCCAAAACCACTGCAAACTACTGACCTACAAAACTAGAGCAAAATAAAATGGTTGTTTTATTTTTTTCTTAAAGATTTTATTTTTACTTATTTGACAGATCACAAGCAGGCAGAGAGGCAGGCTGGAGGTGAGGGTGGGGGGGGAGCAGGCTCCCTGCTGAGCAGAGAGGCCAACACAGGGCTCAATCCCAGGACCCTGGGATCATGACCTGAGCCGAAGGCAGAGGCTTTAACCCACTGAGCCACCCAGGCACCCCTGTTTTATTTATTTTTTTAATTGTTGTTTCAAGCAACTAAGTTTTAGGTTGATTCGTTACAGAACAACAGATAAACACAATTTAAAGTAACTTCTAAGGGAAGCCTGGATAGCTCAGTCAGTTGAGCGTCCAACTCTAAGTTTCAGCTCATGTCATGATCTCCTAGTTATGGGATCAAGCCCCTTACCAGGCTCCTCACTCAGTGGGAGGTCTGCTTGAGATTCTCTCTCCCCCTCTCTCTCTGCCCCCTCAACTCTCTAGTAAATGTTTTTTGAAATAAATTTTTGAAAAACATAAAATGAAGTCAAGATTATTCATTCTTGCCCTTTTTTAAGGACAATTAATAGGAATTTATAAACTCAGAATGTCAAAACTAGTAGCTGATCACTTGAAGCAGGAATGCAGCTGTTATGATTAATGGCTAAATTTTAAATACTTGAGACAGATCGAGGCACTCTCTCACACCACCCTGCTTGTCATACGTGCCTCCCCAGGACGCTGCAGAGTGTGATGGCATCTGAACAGGTTCTTTCCTCCCGAAAATTTTGTGAAAATAAAGTAACCACTGATAAAAATGTTAAGATCATTTATCTCCAAATAAACATGCACTTCAAAAGCTACCTTAGAAGGATCACTTACTCCAGTGATTTCTCAATTGCAATAAGCTTAAGAATACCTTTTTTATAGTCTTTTACAACTTTTAAGGAGCTTTAGTTACATTTTTTTCTTTTTTTCTTTTGTTTTTTTAAGATTTTATTTATTTATTTGGCAGAGATCACAAGTAGGCAGAGAGGCAGGCAGAGAGAGAGGGGGAAGCAGGCTCCCCGCTGAGCAGAGAACCCGACGCAGGGCTCGATCCCAGGACCCTGAGATCAACCGGAGCCGAAGACAGCAGCCCAGCACACTGAGCCACCCAGGCGCCCCACATATTTTTTTTCAAGTATCTCATTCTGATTCATGTGAGCCAGGGACAACATTTTCAAAAAGACAGATTTTATAAGTAGACAGTCAACTGAAAAATTAAGAGTTTATCAATATGACAGGATATGACACTAAATCTTCTACACAAGTGCAACAAGCCTTAGTTCTCTGAAAAGTTCAGTTCGTCAAATTAAATATACTATCTCCCTAGAAACCCCACATATAAATATGTCAGTAGCCTAGAAAGAGAATACTAGTCAGTCTCTCAAGTAATATGACAACTACCCAAGAGAACCTAAAGATTTTGGGGTTTTTTTTTTTTAAGATTTTATTTATTTATTTGACAGAGATCACAAGTAGGCAGAGAGGCAGGCAGAGAGAGAGAGTAAGGGAAGCAGGCTCCCCGCCGAGCAGAGAGCCCAATGCGGGGCTCGACCCCAGCACCCCGGGATCATGACCTGAGCCGAAGGCAGAGGCCTTAACCCACTGAGCCACCCAGGTGCCCCAAGATTTTGGTTTGACTTAATTACAACACTGGAAAAGAAAATTTCAACAATTCATATATTACTCATAGTTTTGCAATTCATCAATAGTACAATAACAGAAAAAGTCCTAAAATAAAAACTGGAGTATGTTATGTAAAAATGAAGACTCTATGATTATTTTATGAAACTAATTTTTGACAATAAAAGTCTGTAGCCTAACTATTGTGCGCAAGGAATTATGCTGAGTGAGAAGATATACAATGACACTAGTAGGCTCTATCACCAGAGAGTTTATGTGCCGTCTAAAAAGGACTGTGAGATGTGACCATATCAGTTTGTTAAGTAAAATTATAAAAGGCTATGCAGAAGTGCCAATTCTACTTAACAGCTCCACTTAGGTGTCTATCTCAAACTCAACAAGTACAAAAATTAAATTCTTGATTTTTTTTTTTTTACACAAAACCTGCTCTTCCCTTGCCTTCCCCTTATCAGTAAGCAATACCTCAATCCACCCAATCACTAAAGCCAAAAATGTTATTTTTATTCTTCACATTCCCTACAAACAATTCAATAGCAATTTTTTTTAAGATTTTTATTTATTTACTTGATACAGGGAGAGAGAGAGCACACACACACAAGCAGGGGGACTGGCAGGCAGACAGAAAGGGAGAAGCAAGCTTCCTACAGAGCAGGGAAAGCCCGATGTAGGACTGGATCACAGGACCCCAATATCATGACCTGAGCCAAAGGCAGTCATTTGACCAACTGAGGCACTCAGATGTCCTCAACAGCAATTCTTACCGATTCCATCACAAAAATTGTCCATTCTCTACCAAATCATCTCCTGCCTGGCCTAGCCTGTTAACTTGTTTCCTACACTGGCTTCTTTAACTGGTCTCTTTATATTCACTTTTGCCCCTCTACAACTCATTTTCTAAATAGTAGACAAAACGTTTTTTAAATTTTAAGCCTTATAATTTCTCACCATAGCTAAAAGCTTTCTAATAACTTCCTATTGCACTAATCATAAAATCCAAACTTCTTTCCATGGATGACTTACAAGGCCTAACTTGATCTGGTCCCTGCTATCTCTCTAAACTTAGCTCCTACCATTATTCGAATCCCCTGCTCACTTGGCTCCAACCCACACTGGCCTTTTTGCTCCTTGGACAGCAAGCTCTTTCCCACCTCAAGCTCTTTGATCTATAATCCTCCTGCTCCCTCTGGTCCCCCACCCCTGGCACCAGTGACTCAAATTAGCAATGCCAACAAGAAGACAAGTGAACATCACTGGCCTCCTGATGAAAATAATACATCACCTGTGAGTATTCTTGCCAAAACTGTTTAAATGGAATCTTCTCAGAGTAAACAATTAGACAAACTCGGAATGTGGGATATTCTATAAGATAATCTGCCTACACTCACCAAAAAAAAAAAAGTAACATGAGATTATTAGCTATCATATTATCTATAATCCAGAAAAGTAGGGGACCAACACATTCAAAACAGGTAAAAGCAAGAAGTATTATGCTATAATAGCTTGATGAAACATGATAACAACCATTTTTAATCATAAAATCTTCCTATAATACAGAAAATTTACAACATACCACTAAATAAAAAACTACCAAAACTGACAAAAATTTGCAGTATGATGATAAGAAGGTGATATAAATTGCAACATGGGTTGAGACTTTCAGGGATGCTGGGATGGAGTGAATATATTTTGCATGTAGGACAGAAGTGAATCTTTGGGAGCAAAAGGGAGGAACTGTGAGAGATGGAATAATGGTCCCCTAAGGATGTCAATATCCTAATCCCGGAACCTATAAATATGTTAGGTTACACTACAAAGGTGAATTCAGGCAGCACATAGAATTAAGGTTGATCATCATCTAACTTGGGATGGGGAGATTATGCTGGAAATATCTAAGTAGGACAGTATTATCACAAGGGTCTTTGTAAGTGAAAGAGGAAGGCAGAATAGAAAGTGCCCCAGTGACTGCTGACTCTGAAGCCAGAAGGGTGTCATGAGCCACGTAATGTGGGCAGCCTCTTGATACCGGAAAAGGTAAAAAAAAAAAAAAAATTCTCTTCTAGACCTCCTAGAAAGGTATGCAGTCCTGCCAACACCTTGATTTCAGCCAAGTGAGACCTGTGTTGAAACAAACTGTAAGATAATGAATTTGTGTTGTTCTAGGCCACTAAGTTTGGAATAATTTGTTATAGCAGCAATAGAAAATCAATAAAGCTTATTCTATGACTGGACTAAAATGATCATCTGCAACTCTATCTACCTAACAAAGGAAAGAGTGAATCCTCTTGACAGAAAGATAACATCACCCAGAGCATCTATAATTTTTCATAAACAGTGTATAGCATTAAATAAAAAATTCTTGCCCACTAAAAGAAGTGAAGAAGGGAAGGAACAGGAGGAGAATGAGTGAATAAAAGACAAATAGACACTAGGATGATCTAAATATTGGTTTCATTAAATACAGACTTAAAAGTGGTAATAACATGTTCATGAAACTAGAGAAAAATATGCAAGAAACAAATACAAAGGTGGCAATTTTCACAAAAGAAATAGTATCTATAAAAAACAAAACCAAAGGGATGCCTGGGTGGCTCAGTCATTAAGTATCTGCCTTCAGCTCAGTCATTAAGCATCTGCCTTCAGCTCAGGTCACGATCTCAGGGCTCTGGGATCAAATCCCACATTGAGCTCACTGCTCAATAGGGAGCCTGCCTCTCCCTCTGCCCTCCCCCTGCTTGTGTGCATTCTCTCTCTCTGTCTCTCTCAAATAAATAAATAAAATATTTTTTTTAAATGAATAAAAAATAAATAGAAGTTCCAAAGAGAAAAACACAATTGAGGAACTCCGTGGATAGGTTTCACAGGAGATTATACACAGTAGAAAATAAGCTTAATAAATAGGAATACAGATCAATAGATAATATGCTACTTTTCTGTAAGGTTTATCATTTCAAAAAAGAATGAGAGACATATAGGACACAACAAAAGATTCTAATATATACGTAATGAGTGCCAGAAGGAGTTAAAAAGCAAAGCAGAGGCAGACAATATTCAAAGAGATAACAGCCAGGAATTTTACAAATTGATGAAAGACATGCCTTACAAACCCCATGTACTGAAGAAACTCTGCAGTCCCCAAGCAGGATGAATAAAACAGAAACCACACTTACACACAGAATAGTAAAACTGCTAAAAAACAGTCCAGGAAAAAAAAAATCTTTTAAAAAAAAAAGCAGAGGAGGTGTGCCTGGGTGGCTCAGTCGGTTAACCATCGGACTCTTGATTTCAGCCCCAGTCATGATCTCAGGGTCATGGATCAAGCCCCACACTGAGCTCTGCACTGGGTGTGGAGCCTGCTTGAGATTCTCTTTCTCCATTTCCTTCTGCCACCCAACGCTTCCTCCCTCTCTTCCTCACCAATTTAAAAAAAAAAAAAAAAGGGCAGAGAAAGAAGATACATTATCCTCAAAAAAGCAACAGTAAGACTAATAAAACTTGTAACAAATGATAAAGACATAAGAAGCAAACAAAAGACAATGAAATGACATTGTGTTTTTAAAAAAAGGAAAAAAAAAGATAACCTACTATGCCATGCTTTGGGAAAAGAGCCTTCCAAAATCAAAGAAAAACAAAGGTATTTTCGGACAAAAATTGAGATGCCTCTTAGGCAGCAGATAAACCCGAAAAGAAATATCAAAGGACATCTTCAGATTAAATGACAAATGTATTAGGAAGTATCTTTTTATCCATATAAAACAATTACCTGACAATAACCAATAAAACCTAGTCTCATTATTATTATATTAGTGTAATACACCAAATCCAAAGGAGGGAAAAAGTCCAAAGAGATGGATTTTTAATTTACTATAAAGCTTCTCAATGAGCAAAAAATGGGGAATCAAATAAAATAACACAGTAACGAGAATTTTTTTTTAGATCAATAGAATAAGTTTTGTTTATTTAAAAATGAACATATTTGGTATGCCTGGGTGGCTCAGTCAGTTAAGCTGCTGCCTTCGGCTCAGACCATGATCCCAGAGTCCTGGGATCGAGTCCCACATTGGGCTCTTTGCTCTGCAGGGAGCCTGCCTCTCTCTCTCCACCTCTGCCCGCCACTCTGCCTACTTGTGCCTACTTGTGCGCTCGCTCGCTCTCTCTCTCTGACAAATAAATAAAATCTTGAAAAAATATATATTTTTTTTAAAAAAAAATTTTAAAGCACTAATCCACAAAGACAGAGAAGCAGTAAGAGTAGAAACACAACTCTGGAAACTGAAAGGTAAAAGAACAGGAACTCACTTAGACCAGAAAAAGCTAAAACCTAAGTCTTTTTTTTTTTTTTTTTTTTTATTTATCTGACACAAGAGAGACAGATCACAAGTAAGCTCTACCTTGCTTGTGTTCTCCCTCCCTCTCTCTCTCTCTGACAAATAAACTAAGTCTTTTATAAATAAATAAATAAATAAAATTAAAAATCACTGCCTAATTCTAGGTAAATCTTTTGGATACAAGGTAATTCAAGTAAATCTTTTGGGTACAGAGATTTATGTTTTCTTCTAAGAACTGTATAGTTTTCGCTCTTACATTTAGGTCTATAACCCATTTTGACCTAATGTTCGCATAGGATGTGATACAGGAGTCTAACTTCATTCTTTTACATGTGGATGTCCTGTTGTTTCAGCACCATTTGTTAAAAGGCTATTCCTTCTCCACTGATTGTACTGGAACCCTCGTCAAAACCTGATCTATCATAAATGTAAGGGTTTCTGGATTCTCTATTCCATTGATCTATACATCCTGCTTTAGTGCCAATACCACACTGTCTTGATTTCATAGCTTTGTAATATTTTTAAACTGGGAAGTGTACCCTCCAAATTTGTTCTTCTTTTTCCAGATTGTTTTGGCTATTCTGAGTCACTTGTATTTTCGTATGAATTTTAGGATCAGCTTGGAGCCCTCAAAGAAATTAGGTGGAAATTTTGATACGAGTTGTCTTTGGTCTATAAGAGAATAGGATTTGGGGAATATTGTAATCTTAAGTCTTCTGACCCATGAACATGGAATATCTTTCCATTAATTTAGGTCTTCAATTTCTTTCAAGTAATGTTACATAGTTTTCAGTGTACAGTCTTGTACTTCTGTGGCTAAATTTATGCCCATGTATTTTATTCTTTCTTAATGCCACTGCTCAATGGAATGATTTTCATTGCCAGTACATAGAAATAGAAGTGATTGTTGTATATTGACCTTACATCCTGCTGGCTTGCTTAACTTATTAGTTCCAGCTGATTTTGGTGGGTTCCTTAAGATTTTCTATATACAAGATATTATAATCTGAAAGTAGAGATAGTTATACTACCATTTTTTTTTATATGGATGCCTTTTATTTTTCTTTCCTGCCAAATACTCTGGCTATAACCTCCTCTACATCATGGAATAGAAGTGGAGAGACTGAACTTTTATTCATGATCATAAGGGAAAACGTTTAGTCTTTCACCTTTAAGTATGATGTTTGCTAGAAATGTTTCATAGATGCTCTTTACCACATTAAGTACCATATTCCTACTTTATTGAGTATTTTCACCACAAAAGTGTGGTGTATTGCTAAATGTTTTTTTTTTCCTGTATCTATTAAGATGATTATGTAATTTTTGTCCTTTATTCTATATCGACTGACTTTTGCATTCCTGGATAAATCCCACTTGGTCATGATGTACAATCCTTTTTATATGTTGCTATATTTGGTTTGCTAATATTTTGTTAAGGATTTTCATGTATTTATAAGGGATATCAGTCTGTTGTTTCCTTGTGATATCTTTGGCTTTGGAAGCAGGGGAATACTAGCCTCACAGAATGACTCAGTGATATCTCTTTTATTCATGGAAAATTTTGTAAAGGATTATTGTTATTCATCTTTAAACACCTGGAAGAATTCACTGGTAAAGCCATCTTGCCCTGGGTTTTCCCTTTGGGGAAACTTTTTTTTTTTTTTTTTTAAAGTAGGTTCCACATCCAGTGTGAATCCAACGTGAGACCTGAACCCATACCTCCAAGATCAAGACCTGAGCCAACACCAAGAGTCAGATACTGAATGGAATGAGCCACTCAGGCACCCCAGAGGAAGCTTTTTGATTATTAACTCAATATTTTTTTTCCATATTAGCCAAGTATCCACTTTTATATGAGGTCATATTTTTTCAAGACTAAATAAGTCCTTAATGCTATTTAATGTAATCTTTTATTATTTTTCCTTCAAAATATAAAGAGACTACTGATTTCACAATGAATTATCACAATCAGAGAGACTCCCCTCTAACTAGAGAACAGGCTATCAAGAATAATGGGTTATAATTGTGGAAATTGGTATTTTCTTCTTTAAGCAGAATTCATACTCCTCCTCAGTGTGTGAAACCCATTTTGTTCCTCAATATATCTCCTAATCCCCAAATAATGATGATGGCATTTTGATCACTCTATAGAAACATTATATATGCTTATTACCCACTATAACCAGCACACATTTTTTCCCCTGTAGCATTACTAGGTTTGTGTCAATTTGTCCTTTTACTTTTGTCACCTGTGGCTGACTACAGTTGAAGTAGAAATCTGGTGTCTGGAAGAGATCACAACCATCTTTTATCTGGTAGGCCAATGTGAGGCTGGCCTCTGATGACATTCCTTTTTTTTCTTTTTCCATTTAAAAAACATTTTTTTAATTTAAACTCAATTAACATATAGTGTATTATTAGTTTCAGGGTAGACAGTGATTCATCAAGTCTCATACAATAGCCAGTGCTCATTACATCACATTCCCTCCTCAATGTTCATCACCCTGCTACCCCATCCTCCTACTTTCCTTCCCTCCTGCAACCCTCAGTTTGTTTCCTATGATTAAGGGTTTCCTATGGTTTGTTCATTCTCTGATTTCGTCTTTTTTTTTTTTAAAGGTCTATTCAAATTTTCTATTTCTTCTTGAGTTGATTTCAATAAATAGATCGTATCGTTCTAGGAATATATCCATTTCATCTAGCTTATTGTCATAGAATTACTCACAGTATTCTTTATAACCCTTTGTATTTCTGTAGGACAATAGCAGTGTTCTCCCTTTCATTGTTGAGTCTTCTTTTTTTCTTGGTCAGACTACCTAAAGCCTTGCCGGTTTTATCGATCTTTTTGAAAAACTAACTTTTGGCTTCATGACTTTATTCCTACTGTTTCATTCTCTATTTTATTTCTGCTCCAGTCTTTTTTATTTCCTCCCTCTTCCTGTTTTACAATCAGTTTGCTAGTTCCTTTTCCTAGTTTAAGATAGATGGGTTTGAACATGATTTGAGATTATTTTAACATAGGTCTTTGCTTATATTAATGTCCCTCTAGGCACTGCTTTAGCTGCATCACATAAATTTTGGTATGTGATTTTGTTTTCATTGGTCTGAAAGTATTTCCTAATTTCCTTCATGATTTCTTCTTGGACTCACTGGTTATTTTATAGTATGTTACTTAATTTCCACATATTTGTGAATTTTTTGGATTTTTCTTCTGTTACTCATTTCTAATTTCATTTCATGGTGGTCAAAGAACATATGTTGCATGGTTTAAAGCCTTTCAAATTTACTGAAACTTTTTTAGTGGCCTAACATATAGTCTACGCTATATGTTTCGCATGCACTTGAGAAGAATGTGAATTCACTTTTGTTGTGTGACGTGTTCTATAGATTATATCTGTTATGATTATACCTATTACCTATTATTTATTATATATCTATCATTATCTTGTTGGGTTTGTAATGTTTATTTTGTTTTGTCTGGTTTTTTTCTTTGTTTTGTTTTTTGAGAAAGAGAGAAGAGAGAGCACAAACAGGGAGAGGGAGAAGCAGGCTCCCCACTAAGGAGGGATCCCCCCAATATGGGGCTCTACCTCAGGACCCTGGGCTCATGATCTGAGCCAAAGGCAGATGCTTAACTGACTGAGCCATCCAGGTGCCCTATTCTGTGGTTTATAGTGTTGTTCATATCTATTTCCTTGCTAATCTCCTGCCTAGTTGTTTTACCCATTACTGAAAGTATTTATGTCTTCAATTCTTATTACTGAACTGCCTGTCTCTTCCTTCAATTGTCAGTTTTGCCATATGTATTTTGTGCCTCTCCTAACTGCGTATTTGTAGGTATTGTGTCTTCCTGATGGATTGACCTCTTTATCATTATAAAATGTCCTTTGTCTCTAGTAATTTTTGTCTTAAGGTCTATTTCAGCTGATATTAGTACAGTCATTGCAGCACTCTTCTGGGTACTGTTCACATGATTTATCCTTTTTATCCTTTTACTTTCAACCTATTTGTGTCTTTGAATCTAAAGTATGTTTCCTGCATGAGTTCAAGCCCCACACTAGGTGTGGAGATTATTTAAAAATGAATAAATAAAAATAAATGGTCATTTAAAAAAATAAAAGTAAAGTATGTTTCTTGTAAACAGTGTATAGTTGGAACATCACTGAAATTTTATAAGAAAAAGTTTTCAAGAAATAAGGGGAAAATACATTAAAAAGGTATACCCTTTTCTGAAACTGAACAAAGTATTACAAAGACAAAATATATAAGAATAGCCATTAAATTTTTGGAAAAGAAAAAAAATAAGGGAAAACTTATCCCACCAGATACCAAGACAGACTCATTATGAAAATTATTATAACTAATATTAATGGTATTTGACAAATAGACAAATACATTAGTGAAAAAGAGTATAATACAGAAAAATATCCACATATGTATAGATGTATAATATTAAATCAATGGGGAGAAGAACAATTATTCAATAAAAGGTGTTAGGATAAGTGGCTTCCATTAGTAAGAAAACAAAATTAGATTCTCAAAACTAAAATCTAGTCACACTACATGAAACTGAAAATTACTATGAAATGATAGAAAAATATCCTATAAGTAATAATGGGATAGAGGAACTTTTCTAGGTAATACACAAAAACCCATTTTTAAATTTCTGTATGATTAAAAAAAAAAGCGCCATAAACAGCCAATGCAAATTTAATTACTGCAACTAAAGCCTGTGGCTTGAGAAAGAGCATTAAAAAGTGAATTCACGGGCGCCAGGGTGGCTCAGTGGGTTAAGCCGCTGCCTTCGGCTCGGGTCATGATCTCAGGGTCCTGGGATCGAGTCCCGCATCGGGCTCTCTGCTCAGCAGGGAGTCTGCTTCCTCCTCTTCTCTCTCTCTGCCTCCCTCTCTGCCTACTTGTGATCTCTCTCTGTCAAATAAATAAATAAAATCTTAAAAAAAAAAAAAAAAGTGAATTCACTTCCAGGTCCACCATTTGAAAGTCCCCCATTTAAAAAGTGAAATTTAGGGGCACCTGCGTGGCTCAGTGGGTTAAGGGTCTGCCTTTGGCTCAGGTCATAACGGGGTTCCATGCTCAGCAAGGAGTCTGCTTCTCCCTCTGCATCCTCCCACCTCCCATCCCCCATCCCCACCCCATGCCTGTACTTGCTCTCTCAGTCACTCTCTCTCTCAAATAAATAAACAAAATCTTTTTTTTTTAAGTGAACTTGACTTCTCAAAATATCAGGCTTGAGTTTTTTTTAATTTTAAAAATGAAGATAATTCCTACCTCACAATATATTTTAATGTTAAATGAGGATAGCTATAAAAGCATCTAGTATGAAATCTGTTTACCACATTATAGAAGCTTGTTCTTATTTCAACTTAAGTTGGTATTACATTACATTATTACATTAAATGAGGAATTACAAGTTATAATCAGGAATAGCAGGATTCCTGTATTTTGGTTCATGATAAAACTACTATATAATTATAATAATACTTCTATAATATTAAAAACTACTTCATAATAAGTGAAAACACATTTCCCCACATCCCTCACCCACTATGTTTGCCACGTAAAGACAGAAGATAAGTGGCAATACAGCCAGGACCGGCACCCGTTTAAGAGCAAAACATAATCAATACAGATATAGTTAGATAGCTACATCTTATGTCATGTCTTTCACCCATTAAAACCTTTCTCCCCAAAATATATTTTCTAAGATTTTTTCCTAAGTTCTTCAATAAGTATCATATCTGAAACAGAATCTACAAATGAAAAACCTTCAGAATGGTACACAGTAAACACTGCTAAGGATAAAACATAAATGTATATCCGGTAAAGACTGAAGTTTCAAAGACTTGTTAATGCCAAAATTTTTATTTTTGAAAACTGCTTAGAGCAAAACTGTTTCACAATTCAGAAAGTGCAAATTAATTACTTCCTGTCAACCATAGTAAGATTAAAAAAAGGAAAGGCACAATTTTTTTAAAAATTTTATAAAATTCTAAAGACCAACTACATAATTAATTTAGAGTTCAAACAAATTCAAAGTTCTCCAAAATATGTTGGTCAAAACGGAAAATTCCCACTTAAAAATAAAGTATGCTTAGACACATGTACTTTCTTATAGATTTTTAGATGAATAAGATTTTGACCTTTAGACTGGTTTTTTAAAAACTATAAAGGAAATTTTTAGTTACACAAAATTACACAATGAAATGTGCCTTTCAATCTAAAGACAAAACAAACAAAAAAATGTTCATTGGAATGTAAGAGTAACCATTGGCTTTATTCAAATTACTAAAAACAATGTTGCAATAAGCAACATCCTTCTCTCCCTATTTCAACCAATCCCTATTTTCCTTATGAACTTAGCAGGCAAATTAATGTTTAGAACTTGAACACTGCTGAAATTTTTCTTCAGCAAGATCTACCTTCTGCATCAATTCTACAGCGCCCAAGGCAGTTATACCCCCATGCCAGACTTAAATTTCCTTAAGAATCATTTATAGAGGAAAATAAAAGTAAGAATTAATATTAAAACAACACAACAGATCAGAACACTACAAAAATAGTGCAGCTGCCTTGCTATCAAAAAACAAAAAGAGGGAACCTGGGTGTCTCAGTCAGTTAAGTGTCTGCAGCAGGCGTTGGGGGAAGTCAGCATGGAGCTTCTCCCTCACCCCCCACTCATTTTCTCTCTCTCAAATAAGTAAAATCTTTTAAAAGTAAAATCTTTTCGGGCGCCTGGGTGGCTCAGTGGGTTAAGCCGCTGCCTTAGGCTCAGGTCATGATCTCAGGGTCCTGGGATCGAGTCCCACATCGGGCTCTCTGCTCAGCAGAGGGCCTGCTTCCCTCTCTCTCTCTCTCTCTCTGTCTGCCTCTCCATCTACTTGTGATTTCTCTCTGTCAAATAAATAAATAAAATCTTTAAAAAAATTAAAAATAAATAAATATATAAATAAATAAATAAGTAAAATCTTTTCAAAAAAAGATTTTAAAAAAAGCAAAACCAAAAACAAGCTCACCCCTCACAAATTTTCTTTTCTAATATGAAAGTTTCAATATATCACTCACAAAATGCAGATACTTTTAAAAGTCAAGTTTCTCTTATACATAAAGAATACGGATAAAAGAATTCTAAAATATTCTTTTCAAATGCTATACAAACTTACACAGTAATGGGGTTATAGAAAGACTGGAAAAATTAGGAACGTGAGCGACGAGACTTTTATTTCTTGGCATACTTCCATCTATTACAAATCTTATCTAGTTCCAAAAATGTATACCAGATATTGGGAGTTCTTTGAATCTTGATTTCTCTTCCCAGCTTGCAGCCAACAATAACTGGAAGCAACTGGAATAACTGGAAGCAACTCTTTTTAAAAAAATCTCTAATACTGAATTAAAATAGGATATTATATTCAAGTTTAACAAAGTTCACTACAATATTCCATACAACTTAATCAGTATCTTTCCCTCTTATTTTACATTCAATGATTCCTTTCTCTCAAAAACAAAGACATCACATGGTTTGTGAACACCACCAGTGGTTACAAGTATTTCCTTATCACTTCCCTCAACTTGATTTTTTAAAAAATCAAACTTAAAATGAAGTAAATTAACAGAAGCCACATTTTCTAGAGGGGAAAATGCTGTGTTACTTCATTAAAAAAACAAACAGCCAAGTCATATAAATAAAAATTCACAAAAAGCAGAATCTTCTGAGGTACACTTTAAAAATTACTTCATTTGCCACATAGTCTGGATTCTAACCTGCAAAGCTGTCCTAAGCAAGTCATGTGTGTCCCCTCGGGTCCTTTTAATTCACACCCAACACAACTTTCAAAAACTAATACCAACAACAGCTATTAAACCAGACGCAGCCTTTTACAACCAACAGTCCTAAGCTCCAAATAAAATTAACACCCTCCTCAAAAAAAAAAAAAAAGCAAAAGTCAAAATAAAACAAAAAAAGTTCTTAAACTTTCTCTTAGAAGTAGGAGTTCCTCGGTTTTACAGTTTTTTTCTTGTCAGTGGAAAGAGAATGGGAAATCGGTGATAAGAATGAGAACAGTTAGTTCCCAAGAGAAGGATGCAGGAATTTACAACTCAGGCTTGGCCTAGAGATCAGCAGGCAAATACACACCAATGCTCAGGGAAAAGCTTTCAAGAAATGTCATTATCTAACGCCAGTCCTAAGGCCTCATTTTTTTAAGGCCTAAGGACAGCCCTATACGTGCACCGTACAACACAATCTATCAAAACTATTCTCCAAAAACAATTCCGGAGCTTCCCAAGATGCCCGAAACGTAAAGAGCAAGTCCTCTAGACACCCGCAGGACCGCCTCCTCTCACAGGAGAGGGAGGCCAACTCCTGTGAAGACGAGGGCCACCACGTCAGTTTCGGTGACAGATCCACTGGGAGCATCCGACCGTGATCCGCGCCCTCCCGGGCGGACGCCGCTGCAAGAGGAACAGACATGCAATCTTCAGGGCCCTCCTACTTCCGTTCTCAAAACAGAAATGCACAGTTTCTCCTAGTCCTCACCGCTCAGCCCCGTGCCTCTCAGCGGGGAGAGCTCAAGTGGAAAGAAGAGCAGTCTCTGACCAGGGTGGATAGAACGCGCTTAGTCAAAGCATTTCCCCCCCCCGCGACTCCGGGGGCAACCGCCAGCGCCTCCCTGAGCGCCCCCGCCCCAGGCAGGGGACACGCAGGCAGCAGCAGCCCCAGGTCACCCCACTCCTTCCTCCCCGGAGTAAGGGGAGCGGAAAAGCGCAAAGAGGAACTAAGTGAACTGCAAAAGGGTGCCCTGCAAGCTCCTCAAGGAGGGGGTGGGGTGCGAGTGGAAACGGGAAGGAGCGGAAGGAAGGGGCAAGGAGCAGCCAGAGGAAGGGGACGAGAGCGCGCGCCCGCAAAGGGCACGACTCTCCGGGGACGCGGCTGCACCCTGGTTCCTCGAAGCGGACGGGTGCTCCCGGCCTCCCGAGCGCTCCTCCCCGGGCAGAGGCCGAGGAAGCGAGAAGAGGACCTCCTCGGCCCAGCCTCAGCCCTCAGCAAGGGTCGGTCCGGGCTGCAGTGCCCTGGCCCGGTCCGGAGCTGCAACAACGGCCGCTGGCCTCGTCAGAAGACGCGGACCGCAGGGCCCTCCGCGCGCTCAGCGGGCCGGCTTTCACGCCCCCATCCCCGAGGGGTGGGGGCCGCTCCGGGGTGACGGCAGCCCGGCGCCCGGCGGCCTCGCCGGTTACCTGAAGCGGGGCGAGTCCTTCAGACACTCTTCGAAATCCACCGTCATCTTCATCCTGCCTCCGCCTCGCCTCGAAGGCGGCGCTGGAAGAGCCGAGAGAGCCGCGGGAGCGGCTGCGCTGGGAACCCAGACAGCGACGGCGGGCGCACGGCCGCGACTAGCGCTGCGCGGAGCTGCGGAGGGCGCCTTGCCCGCTGGTCATAGCAGCCGCGAGGATGGTGGCAGCAGCGGCGGCTCGTCAGGCCCCAGTCCGGCCCCTCTTCCTCCCGCCCCCAGCCGAGCGCCGGCCACAGGGAAACCGCCCGGGAGTGACAGCCTCCGCCAGCCAGCCACGAACCCGGCGGCCGGTGGGTGGGGCTTCCGGCAGCACCGCCCGCGGGCGCTCCGGCAACGCACCTGAGCGACGGTAGTTCGAGCCAATGAACAGCGCGACCGTGGGTGCCGCCTTGCCACCGCAGTCCCCGAGGGCCAACCGGGATGCGCAGGAGTCGTTAGGCGGGACGCTCCCGTTGCCGGGAGGCCGGCTGCTGAGGCTCCTTGGGAAGGAAGTCACGTGGCTGAGCGCCGCGCTTCCCGCGGAGCCCCCGCCTCTTCTCAGCCCCGCCCTGCCGAGCTGCCAACGCGGAGGAGCCGCCGCCTGCAGGTCTGAGGACTCCTACAGCTTTGGCAGAATTCTGAAGAGTAGAAATTATCAAAGGAGGAGATAAACTGATCCGCCGCCTCCTTGTTACAGAAAATGAGGTCGGGAGAGAAGTGAGGGTATCCTTAATGACAAAATCCCTTCCTTCACTTACTGACTTCATCTCTTAATAACTTGGAAATCTCTCCCACGTTTGTCTTCTCATATAACTAAGAGACTACTTCCTGAAGGAGCTGGTATTTGGGGCGAGCATGGAAAGATCAGGATTCCGACAGGCAGGCGAAGTAGGGCGTTTGGTGCGGAGGCAACGCTTTCAAACTCGAAGACAGTCCTCCTTTCTGATAACTTTTCTCTCAGTAGCTTTCACCGGTTCAAAGAAGTTAGGGTTGTGAAAATCAGCCTCACTTCCTTATTTGCCACACCAGCCCACTGGTCCACAGTTGGTTCTAGGAGCCCTCCAAGATATGCATCACCTGATCCGACGAGGCAGGTATTTACCATACTTCTGGTTTTAAACCATACTTCTGGTTTTAATATAACATCGACTGTTAAAAAAAAAAAAATCACAACAATAGATCCATTTTATTTAAATGGAACCCAACCTAAAAAGCATAAGAATATCCATAAAATGGAAGGAAATGTAACAGTATAGTGGCTCTGAGCGAGAGCTTGCAAGCAAACTTTCTGGTTTTGCCTCCTATCTTTTCTTCCTGTAAAATGAAGCTGATAGAGTTGCCCTGAAGCTGAAGTAAGAACTCTGAACACAACACAGTGCCACATAGTAACCATTCAGTAAATGCTGGCTATTATCATAATTGTACCACTTTATTCTTCAGTGCTATAATCAAAGTTTAAATGTAAGCCTTCTCACTTCTACTGCCTAAAGTCTTATATAACCATTTTGACCATCTGGCTAAGTGTAGCTCGATGGTAGGATGGTAGGATGTTTTACATAACCACTGGTTGTATCTTGATCTCTTTAGCACCTTTTAGAAGTTAACAATATAATTTTGAGACATTTCAAAGAATATACAAGCATTATATATGTTTCGTCTTTGGTTATAAACTTGGTTTCTTTTTTTATTTTTTTTAAGTTTTTTTTTTTTTTAAATTCTAATTAGTTAACATACAGGTCTTATATTGATTTCGGGTTTACAATATGGTGATTCAGCACTTCCATATGTCACTGTGCTCATCAGGACAAGTGCACTCCTTAATCCCCATCACCTATTTCACCCATACCCCCCTAACAATGATCAGTTTTTTCTCTATAATTAAGAAGCTGTTTCCTGATTTCTCTCTCATTTTTTTCCCTTTGCTTATTTGTTCTTGTTTCTTAAATTCCACATATGAGTGAACTCATATGGTAATTGGTTTCTTTTTTATTTTTTTTTAAGATTTTATTTATTTATTTGGGGCACCTGGGTGGCTCAGTGGGTTAGGCCGCTGCCTTTGGCTCAGGTCATGATCTCAGGGTCCTGGGATCGAGTCCCCGCATGAGCAGGGAGCCTGCTTCCCTCTCTCTCTCTCTCTCTGCCTGCCTCTCTGTCTACTGTGATCTCTCTCTGTCAAATAAATAAATAAAATATTTTTTTAAAAATATTTTATTTTTTTTAAGATATATTTAATTATTTATTTAAAAAGATTTTATTTATTTATTTGACAGACAGAGATCAGAGGCAGGCAGAGACATAGGAAGGGAAGCAGGCTCCCCGCTGAGCAGAGAGCCCGATATGGGGCTCAATCCCAGGACCCTGGGATCATGACCTGAGCAGAAGGCAGAGGCCCTAACCCACTGAGCCACCCAGGTGCCCCGGTTTCTTTTTTAAATTGAATTGTATATCCCTGGAATCTACCCACCTTCTTTTGATAACTGGAAGCTATTGGCAGTTAAGACTTAAATGTCCTCAGACAGTTAAGTTGGTCAAGCCAACCTCTTCTAGATTTATAACTTCTGTGCCAGACTTGGAGAGTTGGCCATTTCTACATTTAATTGTATTCCTGATGCATGACAGCTAACCTGTATATACAATAACTTGTTTTAATGCTTCAACATAGTGTAACCTTTTGGAAGAAGCCTAACTTGACACTTTGGGATTCAAAATTAAAATTCAGCTGCCTGGCACCATCAATGAAAATAACTCAACTAAGCTAATCGTTAATAATGAACATTTTCTTTCTGCAGACAGCTAAATTTATGTACATCCAGTTAGCGATAATGCTGTCAAAAAAATTTTTTTCTGGGGCGCCTGTGTGGCTCAGTGGGTTGAAGCCTCTGCCTTCAGCTCAGGTCATGATCCCAGAGTCTTGGGATCGAGCCCCGCATTGGGCTCTCTGCTCAGCGGGGAGCCTGCTTCCTCCTCTCTCTCTGCCTGCCTCTCTGCCTACTTATGATCTCTGTCTGTCAAATAAATAATAAAATAAAATTCTTTTTTTAATTTTTTTCTGCCCTGTGGTAAACCAAGCATTTGGGGTTGTCAACCGTAGGGTATGTCCTAAATTTGAAAATACTGGAAGTGGGTTAGGGTGGGAATAGTGAGTCTTAGAAGTATAATACTATTATTCTTTGACTAATGAAAACCAAGGCCCCAAGGTATAGAAATAACTGGCTGGGAGACTCAAGCTAACTACGGTCCCATGTCACCAGACTCTTAACAGCAAACCACCCGTTGTCCCCTCTAGAATTTGGCCTTTAGTCTACGGCCATACCACCCTGAACGCGCCGGATCTCGTCTGATGTTGGAAGCTAAGCAGGGTCGGGCCTGGTTAGTACTTGGATGGGAGAATTTGGCCTTTATAGGTGTGGCTCTATCTCCCTGTGAAAAAGCTCCTTTTCATCCATTTCATTTTAAAGATTCAGCTCAAATGCCACTTCTTTCAGGAAGCCTTCTCAGTTTGCCAAAATACAGACTTCTCTTTTCAACACACAGTGAAAGTTAGTAAGGGATATAAGTGATCAGACCTTAAATCTCACAAATATCTTTTCCCCCGACTTCCTAGTCCCTTCCTCCGAAACCTCTGGAACCCTGTGTACTCATAGCCCTTCCTTCCCAGAATACTTCTGATTTCCTCTGAGGATTTTTTTTTTTTTTTTTTAGATTTTATTCATTTATTTAGAGAGAGAGCACGTGCGCATGCGCGTGCACATGTTGGGGGGTGGGCAAAAAGGGAGAGGGAGCAAGAATCCCAACCAGACTCCCAAGCTGAGCAGTAAGCCCATCATGGGGCCCAATCTCACAACACTCGGATCATGACCTGAGCCAAAATCAAGAGTGACACACTTAAACGACTGAGCCACCCAGCCACCCGTACTCTGAAGATACTTTTAACCGTATATCCTCTTGAGTAAAAGTTGTTCATTACCCTTTCCCTGATCCCCTTGGCCAGGATACATAGTCAGCAAGAATCTAACTCTTGACAACTTAACAACTTAACACTCCACCTTCATACAAGAATTCCTTTTGGGGGCCTAATGTCATCTAGCTACATCACTGTCTTACTGTCCTCGTTGCTCTTCTCTAACTAATTTCTCACTCACTTCCTGCCTTAGCCTGGCTAGAGCCTGGAGTTATGATGAAGGTAACTATGGGCAGCTACTGGAACTGGGTAACTAAAAAACCCAGACACCTGTGGGAACTGGTTCCCTTCTCCTGGTGGCTGTATCCTCAGTCTTTCTCACCTACTGCCCAACTCTCAGCAGGTGGCCTCTCTGCTCTGTGTAGGTTCTAGTCCTCTGGGAGACTAGCTGGCATATAATCCCTCATTGCTACTGGTTCCTTCAACAAACTAGGTGTCAGATGGCTATGGGGGCCCAAGCAGATGATGTAAGTGAATGAAGCTGGCCTGGTGTAAGCAGCCTAGAGGGGCAGTGGCTCAGGTGAAGAGGGAAGCATGTGCCCCGTGTAACTGCTCAGCTCCAGGATGTTTTTGCCATATCAGACCTTCAGATTCTATAAGAGAAGCCAAATAGCCAGATTTCAGTGTGGAACCTCCCCAATTTTCAAATGTTGGCAACACTTTCAGAATATTAGAAAACATTGCGCAGGTCACAAAAATAAATTTCAGAGCCACTCTGCAACTGCTGTGTATTTTTTTTTTTTTACAATTCTTGATGTATCCTTTCAACCTTTGCTCCTGGAGCTTATCGCTTTAATCTGTTTCCTAATTCCCAGATCCCAGGAGAAAACAGATTAACCCAGCTCATCTTTTCATCAGAGGTCACACAGGTCCCCAGCCAGCAAATAGAAGGGTCGGATTACCCAATTTAATCATTCCTACAGGAAGGTGGGTCAGGATGGAGGCCACAGGACAGTTGCCTAATAGACAAGGCAATTTCCCCAAAAGAGAGTATTAGTCCCATAAAACAAAGCTGGCAAACTCTCATGTTTGGCCTCTCACTCACAGTCCTCCACCCCAACTCCTGCCACCAGCTAAGGTGATTTAAACATTCACTCATCCTTTCTTCATTTAATAGTATCCATTAAGCAGGTATGCTGGCCAGACACCATGGCAGGCTCTGAGGTTTACACGTGAGATAAAACAGTGTTTCCCCTCTAGAGCTCTGAGAGCTGCTCATACTCAAGACAGCCGTTTCTCCTGGAGAAGGAAATAGGGTTCTTATATCTTGCAGCCATACGGAATCTTGAAAAAGTAAGAGGAAAGGAAAGGTGAGGAAGGTTTTTCCAAGGACCTTTAGTCACAGGGAACTGTGTGGCTAGTAAAAGTAAACAGTGACCAGATACAAAGGATTTTGCCACCCTAAAAAATTCGTATTTTAAGGCAATGGGAAGCCATTGGAAGAATTTAAGCCTGCAGTGACACAAAACAGTTTGACTATTAAAGGAGAGTACCTCAAGGGGCTGGGGCTATCAGGACTGAGACCAAACACATAGCAGTCAAGAGGTTTTCAACCAAGGCCATTGCAATCAGAAGATGTTTAGGCAACAAAATCAAAAGGATCAACTAAATGTGAGGGAGGAAAAAAAGACTAAACTCCCAGGTTGACTCCAGGTTTCAAGTTAGCGAATGATTGGTAGGACGTGGTACTGTCATCTATAGAGAGGAGAAAATTTGTCTCTTTGTCTCAAAATATGTCACTTTGGACAGTCCTTAAATATTCCCTCCTTAAACCTCATCTCACCCATTCCATTCACAAGCTCGGCCTCAAATGTCTCCTGCTGTCTCACTCAAATACATTGATTTCAGACACCCCAACCCTGCCCCAGGACTCTCTTTATCTCCTAGGCTGTTGGTATCCATGGGTCTTGCCTTCCTCCACCACCTCGACAACTCCATTGCAATGCCCCCAAACCTCTTCTCAGGTCCTGCCATGACCATGTCACATACCCAGCACTAGATCAAAAGAAGCATTTCCTTTTTGTTTCCCCCTCCTAGTTTCTGAGCAATACTAGTCACAATTTATATCTCAAAGCAGTGGAAGCCATTGGAAAAATTTTAAGCCAGGGAGTGTGATGTGATCTGATTTGTATTTTAAAGGGAGCAGGGTAGGCAAAAGATGAAAGCTTTTAACGCAAGTCCTGGACACAACATACTTAGGGTTTTCAACTGTCTTTGTATTATTTATCTGTGGTCTGATCCCTGGCCTGCTGGTGCAATGGCTATTCTGAAACTTGCCATCCAAGCTGTGGCCCACGTCTCTCATAAACTGTAGATAATTTTGACTCTTCACAAAGAAAATAGGAATCACTGGGTGGGAATATTCTCCTAGCCCTGACCCACATTCTCAAGCACTTTCCCATCTTCTTTACTTCTTATCCATCTATCTCAAAGGAAAGTGCCCCTCTTCCTTGTGCTCTAGATCTCATATCTTCCATTCTCCTCTGAGAATGGCTCTATCAATTATCCTCTTTCTCTGCATGCTCAGCCTTTCTCTCAAATGACCTTTCTTTTCTCTTTGAAGACAAGAGAAAGAAAAGCATACACCCTCTGTATCAGAAAGGATCTGTGTGTGCACATGCACTTGTGTGTGTATATAAGAGACACTATTTGAGTGAGGCAAAAATAAAGAGTTCATTATTAGATAGGATGGTTTTACCCTAAGCCCATGATAGGCCATGGACGTTGGGAAGGATTTGGAACCAGGACCTGTAAAACCTGGATGCTGCTTCCTTTCCATCCTTTTCACACATACTGCGCCCTTCTGAAATTTTCACCTGATTCTCTAGGTCCAACTCTTAAGATGAACCGAAAAATTAGAGAGAAAGTATCTTCTCTCTTGGCCCAAATTATCAATTTCTTAGGGAACTATTAGCCTAGCTGGGGTGATATACCCCATCAAGGGTCAATCAACTACAGCAAGGGGACAGTGTGTACATACATGGCTTCCAGAAGCCCACCCCTATAACCTGTGTTAGGGGATCAGTTAGCAAAGAAGGGAGACATATGAAATGAACAAATTCCCCTTTGGCTATGGCCAAATCTCCCTCCACTGCTTTCTAAGACTCTTAGAAGCACAGCCTCCCTGTTTTCTCCTCCTATTCATTCCACTATGCACCGCATTCTCTTCTCCACTCCCTACCCACCCCCACCAAGTGTTTTCAGTAAGGCCACTCTCCATTTGACAAACCAAAGAATGCTTTTCAGTACTTGTTTTTCCTGATATCACATTAGCACCTGACACTGTTTGCAGCCTTTTCATCTTGAAAACTCATGCTTATAATTCTTCACTGCCTACAGCTATGATTTTTAAACTTTCCTTAATCACGGAATCCTTTGTTGAAAAGAAAAAGTCTCTCACCCTTGCTCACCATTAAATGGATAATAGTGAAGCTGATAGGGTTGAAATGGATGGGAGAGGCAGAGCCCTGCCCACCTTGCTCCACTCCCCACCCCGGATGACTCACTGGTAGGCTCCAAGGGGTGTTAGAGCTCCACTGAGAAATACATAATTTGGAAACCACAGATCTGTTGGGTAAGTTCCCAATTTCTTAATTTTAAATGTAAGGTTCCTTTAGTATCCAGCACCCACCAACCTTTCCTGTCTTCATTGCTGCCAACCTGTCTACTCTAAACGGGTTTATCCATCCACAAAGGAATTCTCAGGGGCTTCTGTGTGCTGCTTTCTCAGTGCCCCCTCGTGCACCATGTCTCCTCTGCCCGAATGGGCCTCCTCCCTCTGTGTGCCTGCGGAGCTCCTGTTCATTATTAAAACTTGGCTTCACGGGCATCTCAGGATCTCCTTCCTCCCAGTGACCTGACTTCTCTTTTGTGCTGTGGTCCTTTTTTGTTGCTGTATGTAACTATTAGAATAGAGTTCAGTATTACAATTTGATATTTGTATACCCATATTCTCTTTGGACCTGGAGCTTCTGAGTAGTGACATTATTTTCGTCTTTGTAGCTCTAGATCCTAGCCCAGTGGCTGGCACTTAGTGTCTGATAAGGGTTGAGTAAATGGATATATTTCTCTCCCACAGGGATCTCTTCCTTATTCAAATCCCCATGATTACTTGTGCACATGTATGTATTTCTCCAACAGATTAGGAGCTCAGAGGATGATACTTGGATGTTAGGGTGATTTGAGGATTATATAAGATACACAGAATAGTGCCTAACAAAGCCTGACTCCTCTGTAGTTTTTCCTCCTGGCTATGTAACAGAATCCCCTATAGAGTTTTTCTTTGTTTGTTTTAATATAGATTCATAGGCCATACTTACTAAATCATATTTTCCAGAGAGGGTGCTGGGCGGCTGTCACACAGATGATTCTGAGGCACAGCCTTCACTGAAACTCAATAAATGCTAATGTTCATTTTGTAACTCTAGAATCTGGCACAGAGACGAGCCATGTAGTAGGAGCTCACTAAATATAGTAGATTGAATTCAAATATATAATGTTTTCAATGTGTAGAATGTTACATTTCTTATATCTAACAAGACGGGTTTAAGGCAAAGGTAGATTTAGGTTAAAGGGGCTCAGATGACAACGTCTCCGTCTCTCATTTCTGGGTTTGTATACAGTGGGCTCTCTCCTGCTCTTCCCACCTCCCACCCCTTCCCACCTTCCTGCCATTTTTAATTAGTTGGAAGACTCATTCTCTGTCCAACTGTCATCCCCGGGGATCCCAAAAAACTAATGTTTCTAAGCAGTTTTGTAATCTTCTGCTTTGGCTGCGGCCTGCCTCTAAGGGCTATCCTGAAAGTCGTCCTCTCTCATAACCACCACACTGTGCCCACCTTCCAGACCTCAGTGCCACTGCTTTGGCTCAAGCCTTCAGTATCTCTTGCTTACTAACTCATAGCATTCCCTGCGTTCAGACCAGCCTTCCTCAGGTCTAAGGCAGGATTATTGCTACTCATACTCATCCTTCAAAATCCATTTCAGATGTCACATTCTCCAGAAAGCCTTCCTTCCAGATTTGAGCCTCATATTTGTATTCCCAATACACCCAGTGTGTACTTCCCGTCAAAACACTTACCGTACTGCCCTTCCATAGCTCACAGGCAGGAACTGACCCTGTTATTTCTGTGTCCTGGTATAAGATACAGTGCCCAGCTATTAGTAGATGCACTACAAATGTGTGTTGAAGCTGTTTGTCTCCAATCCTCTTCTCACACTTTAAGCTCAAGTAATGACAAACCGTGTTTATAGTTCCCCAGGTGTACTGTGCTGTCCCAGGTTCCTGGACCCCAGCTACTTCATGCTGCTTCCTTCACAGAAAAAATAACTTCCAAGACATGCCTTGTACCCACCACCCAGTCCCGAGAGGTATTTTTTCTTTACTTGCAGAACATCTTTATATCTCTGGTCAATTTTGTGTTGCAACTATCTTCTCTCAGTTGTGGATGCTCTATTTTGTTGTATGGTGACTTTTAATTAATAGAAGAAATTATTTTTAATGTAGCCAAATCTATCTTTTTGTTTATGATTTGTGCTTCTTGTGTTTGAAAGAATTCTTCCATACCCTGGGATTATGAATACATTCTTTCATATGATCTTCAAAAATTTTGTTCCTGTCATGTAAATCTTTAATAACATGTGGACTCAATATTTATGAGTAATGCAAGATAGCTACCTTAAAATATATATAGAGAGAGGGACACCTGGGTGGCTCAGTGGGTTAAAGCCTCTGCCTTCAGCTCGGGTCATGATCTCAGGGTCCTGGGATCGAGCCCTACATCAGGCTCCCTGCTCGGAGGGGAGCCTGCTTCCTTCCTTCTCTCTGCCTGTCTCCCTGCCTACTGGTGATCTCTGTCAAATAAATAAATAAAATCTTAAATGTATATATATATATATATATATATATATATATATATATACATATATATATTTAGATAGATAGATAGCTCCTTGTCTCAGTGCTGTGCATATGCTATGCTGTGGAGGAAAACTCCATCCTAATAGATTACTCCTTGTTTGGTTACATATCTATGTCCCTTTACTAGCCTGTAGATCCTTTATCCTTTTCTGTGTATATTCACTGTCTAGCATAGTTCCTTGCATTAACGTTCAATACATATTATTGAGTTTGCAAATGTACTCTTAAATCCATAACATTGTAGACTATCTGAGCTAGGAGGAACCTAAAAACATTGTCCTGTCCTGCCCCTTTATTTTACAGGTGAGGAAATGGAGGCCCAGTGAGTGAGTGATCTGTGTACTTAGGAGATCACATGGGGTTCCAGTGCCTGAGCCAGGGCTCTGCACACTGTTTCCTGTTTCTCCTAAAAGCCTAGGCACCAAGTCAGTTCCACTTACTGTGGACATCCAGCACCTGAACTAAGGGGCCAACTGGCAAGGACAAAGAGGGGCACTGGTGTCTACCACCATGGCCAAGGATTAATGTAATTAATCCTGACAAATCAGAAAGAAAAAGAAAGAAAAGACCAAGAATGGTCATAATAAAAAGTGGAAGAAATACAAATGGGTAAAAAATTACTGAATTCAGAAATCGAACGCACGGAAGGTAGAAAGGAGTACTTTTCCTCCCCTCTCAGAGTGTAAAGAGCAAAAAGAACGCCTTAGGAAACGGTCCGCTAGGATTATAAACTTCCTGAGAGCAGAGGCTGGCTGTTTTGCTCACCACTACATTCCTATCATGTGGCACAGGGCCTGGCAGATAGTTGGAGCTCAATTACTATTTAATATTATTTTTTAATTTTTAAAAAAAATTTATTTATTTATTTATTTGACAGCGAGAAACAGTGAGAGAGGGAACACAAGCAGGGGAAGTGGGAGATGGAGAAGGAGGCTTCCCACTGAGCGGGGAGCCTGATGCGGGGCCTGACCCCCAGACCCATGACCTGACCCAAAGGCAGATGCCACCCAGGCACCCCGTTATTTAATATTATATAAATGACTAGTACTTGTGTGTACTTATAAGATAGGGGCTTTCCTTATTGCAGGAGGAGGCTGGCAGGCAGATCCCAGTCCCACAGCCTTCCCTCTGCCACACACAACACAGGAGCAAAGGCTCGTTCTTCAAAAGAAGCGTGGCTGGTGGTGCTTCAGGTTCTGAGAGCTCTGGCTCATGAGAAGATAAACTACTTTCAAAAAGGAAACAGGAAACATGTATAAAGGAAAAATTAAGTAAATATTGGTGAGACTGTGCAGTCAGAGGTTTACGCAAGCTATTAGTAGGAGCACAGAACTTTTCTGGACATTTTGGCAATATGTATCAAAATGCTAAATAGGTGTGTCTTTTCAATTTATCTGAAAAGACAAGACACATACACATATGCATGTTTGCTGCAGTGCTGTTCCTAGAGGAAGAAAGGATATAGCCTAAGTTTTTCACTAGTACATTGGTTGAATAAATCACAATATATCCATACAATAGAATACCATGTAAGTTATTCATTCTGTTATTCGTTTGGGGGCAGGAGGTGGAAATAAATTCAGTGCTACCAATGAGTATATGTTTTGCTTCATTCCTTTATGTAGTATCTTTTTTTGTTGTAGACAGTTATATATTTTTTAAAAAATATTTTGGTGGTTTTTTTTTAAGATTTATTAATTATGTTTAGTGGGGGCAGAGGGGAGGGCAGAGGAAGAGGGAGAGAGAAATCCTAAGCAGACTTTGCACTGAGCACGGAGCCGTGGCAGGCTTGATTTCAAGCACTGAGATCAGGACCTGAGCCAAAACCAAGAGTCATTCGCTTAACCGACTGGGGCACCCAGGGGCCCCTTAAAGATTTTATTTTTAAGTAATCTCTACATACCATGTTGGGCTCAAACTCACAACCCAGAGATCATGGGCCCCATGTTCTTCTGACTGAGCCAGCCAGGCGTCCCTTATATTACTATTACAATCAGAAAATTTTTTTTCAGATCCATTTTCCCAAGAACAGTGGATCCTGAAGAATTTCAAATTTTATCTACTTACTTTCTTTTAATCATTTATATAATGCATATTTCTTGAATTTAAAAATATTAAATAATAATTACTAAGTAAAGTTATTAATTATTAGTTAAAAATGAAAGTTGAAAAAAAAACTAACACCTTATAGGGAAAAGAGTAAAAAGTTATGCCCAAAACCTAGCTTTTTCTTTTTTTTTTTTTGACAAGGCTAAAAATGAAATACACTGTTAATGTTGTTCTAGTTAACTAAAGAAAGATGGGACACCTGAATGGCTCAAGGTGTTGAGCCGCTGCCTTTGGCTCAGATCATGATCCTAGGGTCCTGGGATTGAGTCCAGCATCCATCAGGCTCCTTTCTCAGTAGGAGCCTGCTTCTCTCTCTGCCTCTGCCTGCCACTCTGCCTGCTTGTGCACACTCCCTCTCTCTGACAAATAAATAAATAAAATCTTTTAAAAAAAGGTGGGGGGTCGCCTGGGTGGCTCAGTCAGTTAAAGCCTCTGCCTTTGGCTCAGGTCATGATCCCAGGGTCCTGGGATAGAGCCCTGCACGGGGTGGGGGGGGTGGGGGGGTGGGTGTGTGGATGGGTGGTCTCTGCTCAGCGGGGAGCCTGCTCCCCACCACCCCACTGCACCCCCTGCTACTGTGATCTCTGTCTGTCAAATAAATAAAATCTTAAAAATAAATAAATAAGAAAAGAAAGAAAGAATTCAAGCCAGCACATTAAGAAAGACATTATCCAGGTTCGCCTGGGTGGCTCAGTGGGTTAAGCCGCTGCCTTCGGCTCAGGTCATGATCTCAGGGTCCTGGGATCGAGTCCCACATCGGGCTCTCTGCTTGGCGGGGAGCCTGCTTCCTTTCCTCTCTCTCTGCCTGCCTCTCTGTCTACTTGTGATCTCTCTCTGTCAAATAAATAAATAAAAATCTTTAAAAAAAAAAAAAAAGAAAGAAAGAAAGACATTATCCAGAATTCCGAGAGGAATCTGTACAAGCTTAATTTCTGTTCCTATTACCTGTTAGCCAGCTAACGTGCACTTCCACTGAAACCTTCTCAAATGCTGAATCCACAGCTTTGGAAAGGCTTATACATGAGGATGTGGTATTATCACAGGATATCCTGGTACTTCATTTGGTGGGTATCAAAACACATACCCTATGTCTTTTGCTTTTATTATTTTTAAGAAAACTTGGCGTTGCCAAACATGGAAATGAAGGTTGGATTCAAATATTCAGGGACTTTAGTTTTGTTGCTATTGCTTATGATTTGAATATTTTAAACATTTGCACAGGAGTAAGGAGTAGGTCTCTCTCCCCTGCTGCTGAAGAAGTTGGGGGGACTCAGGTCTTGGACTTCACCGTTTCTTTCCTTAAATGCCAAACTACTCACAACCTTCGGCATGAACCCTTAACTGCTTTTCTTCTGAATGTCTTTCTTTTCCCTTTAACTGCCTCTAGATTCTAGGTGAAGGTGCTGGGGGAAAAAATAGAAAAAAATTTATCTTCTACTTTCATGTGATAAAATTGGTATTGATAGGTAAACCGAACTAATGACTTCTGTGGTTAAAATTTAAAACAGTTCTTCAGTTTTTATCAACATACAAATAGAACTAAATATGTCCCTTAATAGGAAAGCTAAGAAGCTACCTACACCACACTATCTGCCAAACATGGTTTATAGATACATCCTTCCTGCATCTCTCCTTTTTTTTTTTTTTTTAAGATTTTATTTATTTGAGAGAGAGTACGAGCAGGGGCAGAAGAAGGGGCAAAGTGAGGAGCAGAGTCCTGGGAGCCCAAACTCTGGGCAGGGAGCCGAGCACAGGGCTAGATCCCAGGACCCCGGGATCATGACCTGAGCTGAAGGCAGTAACTTAAGCAACTGACCCAGGCAACTGCATCTCTCCTAATGACAAAGTGGTTTCTTTTTCTTAAAAAAAAAAAAAAAAAATGCAGGGCTGGGAAAGGAGAGGACAAATTTTACGTATTTGTTAGTTCCTTTGAACATACTGTCCTACTGCAAGATACAGATCTACATTACAATGGTGACTTCAAAAAAGTCTTCTAAAAATTAAGAGGCTTAGTTCCACCAGAGAGAAGTATTCATTTTTATTGGAATATAGTTGAAGTAGTCGTTTCTAAAATGTTGTAATGTTGGCATTACTAATAGCCTTTGCACCAAAACAAACGCTCGCCAAGTGTTAAAAATCCCAAACTACACATTCAAAACACCAGATTTGTGCGCTCTGTGAAGACAAGGGGAAAGATGATGTTTCAATTTAGTAAAGAGCCAGAACAACGAATAAACAGAGGCCAGGGGTACAAGGAGTTAAACACTCCCCACTCCCAACAAAGGGGCCTCAGTGCCTCAAAGTGTGATGCTGTTCAATGTACTGTGATTTCTACATGGTTGGTCACAGCATAGTTATGTTCAAAGAGCAGAAATTGTCCACTCCCCTGGTCCCAGCCACCACTTTCCAACCCCTCACAGTCCTGACTCCCAGCTTTCTTACCTCTCAATTAGCAGATTCGTTAGAGCAAAACTAATAGGTGGGCTACTGCCAGTGCCATGCTGTCGCTGGTGAGAGGGTATGGAGCACCCCTGGCATTGGGTAATTAGCTGGCTCAGCCCTCCCCTCCACCTATGGAGCCGCCAACCTGCCAGGCAGCTTCTGGCAAAGTTCCACAGAGGGGACCATCAGCGTGTGGGGACCGAGGAGCGGACTAACCTTTTCTGTTCTCAGCTGATTCCATAATTGGCAGCGGACAGGGGCCAAGGGTGGGCAGGGGTACTGTCACTGAGCTGTCGGCAGCTTGTGGAAGTGACTCTGGAAGGCTGCAGAGGTGGGTGGCACTATGGAGATAGGCAATTCACACCTCCCCGGGCTTCCTCCCACTCCCTAACTTGGAAACACAAGGTACTTTGGGATCTGGAATCAGCCTCCAGCAGCTGTTCTGCTACGGCTTATGCTTTGCCAGCTGCTTCCTTGGGACTGTCCTCAAGGAGTGGTTGGGTTTTGCCTTCGATCTCACTATATAGGTCACAGCAAGACATTTGGCCACACACCCAGACAGAAAGGATTTCCTGGCTTGAGAGTCCTAAGTTTACAAAGCCATTAGAAACATGAAGATCCTGGAAAGAACTCCCCCGGGATGTCAGAGCTAGCTTACAGAACAAGATTAAAACAGGCCCCCTGAACAGTGTTTCTCAAATATTCAGACATACATTTTACCTGGGGACCCGTGACTGTGAGCGTAACATACACAAGGTTAATAAATACACGTGTCATTGAAACGGGACTGTCATGATGCAATGTTACCCTTTCCAAATGCTGTGTTGTTTTCCTTTCTGTTGTTTTGTTAAAGCTGTTTTAGACCCACTAAATTGGTCTATGACCCACTAAAGACTCAACCTGTAATTTGAAAAGTACCATACACATAAGCAAAAACTCCTTGTGCTCTCTCCTACTGAACCATCTAACTCACTTTTAATTATGTAGTACAATTTTCTGAAAATAAGTGTAATCACCACTCTTAGTTCAAAAGGTCTCAGATTTCATGTAAAGCCCTTTTCAAGAAAACAATTATCCCCGACCCCCCCGCGCCCCCGGCCGGGCCCCTCACTCTCTACTTCTGTATAACTACAGCGAAGCTGTTACAATGTAAGTTCTATCATGTCAGTCTTTGCAGGAAACTCTTCAGTGGGCCCCTGGTTGCCAGTAATAATAAAAGCTAACATTCAAATATGCTCACCACATGCCAGGCCCTCTTCTAAACATTTGACACCTTTCACTCATTTGCTTCTTCACAGTAGCTCTAAAAGTTCAGGTTAGCATCAGACCCATCTTAATGACAATGATGAGTAACCCGCACAAAGACCCACAGCGAGTCCCAGGCAAGCTAGGATTTGAACCCAAGCAGCTGTCCAGCTCCGGAGTGCACACTCTTGGCCACTGGGCCTTGCTCCCCTTGGCAGACAGCAGTACATCCAATGGCTTAAAATACTTTCCAGGCCTCATCATGTTACCCTGTGTGCTTCGGCCTCCTGACCAGGGCCGTGACCTCCCACATGCTGTTCCCTATGTCTCCCACGGGTCACTTTCTGCGTTTGAGCTTCCCTTTGGATCTTCCTCATTCTTTTACACTGCCTTCCATGTACCCTGTGTGTTCCTGCAGTACGCAGTCTCCCCCCACCCCCATTCTCATACTTAGCACTTACTCCATGCAAGGAGGTACAGTAGCAAAATTGACCCAGTCTTTGCCCTCATGAGCTCGTAGTTCCCAAAAGGGGGCAAGGGGAGGCCATAATACATGATTAAATAGATTGTCTCGTGATGACTGGGTTAATAGGACAAATAAAGCAGAGCAGAATGGATAGGGCGTGCGCAGGGCAAGCGGCAGGTGCTTATTTTATGTTGGGACGGTAAGGAGGGGCTCACTGAGGAGGTGATCTTTCAGTGGAGATGAAAGAAAGAAAGAGACAGCCATGTGGCTTTCCGGGGGGCAAAGAGTCCATAAAGAGAGAACCACTAGTGCAAGTGGGTGCCTGGAATGGAGAGAGTGCGTGGAGGGTTCAAGAAGAGTAAGGAGGCCAGTGTGGCTGGAACAGAGTGAGACTAGAAGAAAGTGGGTCAGAGAGGTAGGAGGCCAGATGGCTCAGGGCCTTGCAGGTCACTTTGTCTGTTACCCTGTGTGAACCACTAGAAGGCTCTGAGCAGAGTAATATGTGAGTGTTCTATTCCTGCTATTACAAATCACCACAAATTTAGTGGCTTAAAACAGCACAAATTGATTATCTTGCAGTTCTGGAGGTCAGGAGTTGGACACAGTTCTCTCTGGGGTAAAATCAAGGTGTTGGCAGGGCCATGTGTCTTCTGGGGACTCTAGGGAAGAACCTGTTAGTTTCATTTTCTAGCTCCCAGAGACTCTTCATCTTCAAAACCAGCAATGTGCATTTCTTTTTTTTTTTTTTTTTTTTTAAGATTTTATTTATTTGTCAGGGAGAGAGTGAGAGAGAGCGAGCACAGGCAGACAGAATGGCAGGCAGAGACAGAGGGAGAAGCAGGCTCTCTGTTGAGCAAGGACCCCGATGTGGGACTCGATCCCAGGACGCTGGGATCATGACCTGAGCCGAAGGCAGCCGCCTAACCAACTGAGCCACCCAGGCGTCCCAGCAATGTGCATTTCGGTGACCATTTTTCTGTGGTCACATCTGCCTCTGATCACAGCCACTTTTAAGGATTTGTGTGATGTAGTTTGGGCCCGCCTGAATAATCCAACAGAGTCCCCACATCTCAAGGTCCTTAATCATATCTGCAAAGTCCTTTGGTAGCATATGTCTAGGTTCCAGGGATTAGGATATGAACATCCTTTGGAGGGGGGCATCATTCTGCCTACAACAAATAACATGATCTGGCTTCAGTTTTAACATGATCGATCATTCTGGGGTGGATGCAAGGAGACCTGGTAGGAAGCCATTAGTAATACAGGTAAAATGGATGGAGGCCTGGGCCAGAGTACCAACAGGGCAAGTGAGGAGATGGGGTCAAATTCTGGATGTTCTGTGAAGGTAGAGGTGACATGATTTGCTAATGGACTGGATGTGGGATGTGGGATGTGAGAAGAGAAAAGTCAAGGATATTTCCAAGGTTGATTCTCTCTCCCCTGCTTATTTAACCTAGGTAATGAACAATATTTATGAACAATATTTAACCTAGGTAATGAACCTATGTTGTTATTGGTTAAACTATCTCCCCTGTTTAGTTGTTTAACTACTTCCCTTTTAGACTGAGAGTTCTAAGGGAAAGGGGCTCAAATCTGGCTTGTTGACTCATATTGCTGAGTGTATAGAACATAGCAATACAGTTCGTAATTACTGCTTATTGAACTATTTCCAGGCGTCAGGCGCTTTATCTCACTGAATCATGGGAACGGCCTCTATGACTAGCATTATTTACTAAATGAGGAAACTGAAGGCCAGGGAGATTAAATAACTTATATAAGTAAATAGAAGAGCCAGAATTTAAATCCACACTGAGTTAATACATGAATTCAAATTAATCAAAATTTGGGGATTAGCTAAATAGTCTGACCACACGTGGAATGGGAGATGGGAGAAAAAAAAATCAGGTTTCTATTTTGGTTACAACCATAGACCAATCATGTCAAGAAACAGCAAAAGTTAGCTCGACTAACATACGAATTCTCTAGCCTAGTCAGTTTAGCTGTGGTTTGGTTATGGCGATGAGTGACGCAGATGATAATTCCAGAAATGTTTTCTAGTACTCTGAAGGCAAAGAGGAGAAAAACAGATGACATCAGGCAGACCAGAGCGGTACAACGAAAAATGCCCAGACCTAAGAGCAGTCTCACTTTAGTCCCAACCACTTATTAGCCAATATATTTTGAGGTACTTGATGTCATCTTTCTGAGACCATCTCAACTATAAAAAGGACATATTTTTCACCTTATCTACTTCATAGCCTCTTGGGAGAAACTAAGTTTATTCATTTAATAAACACAGAGCCCTGTGTGTGCCTGGCCCTGCTGTAGACAACCACTGACGTGTCATGAGTGAAACAGACAAAATCCACACCCTCCTGGAGTTTGCATTCTAGGTGGGAGGGAGACTGATAAAAACCAGAATAGACAATAGTAGATAAATGCTATAAAATGACAAGTGCTATAAAGAAAAACAACACAGGACAGGGATTAAGAGAGTGATCCAGGGAGGAAATAACATTGGACAGAGAAGAGATCAAGCTAGACAATGATGTGAGGAAAGGGCAGTCTGGAGAGAGAAGGAACAGAATCTGTGGAGTTCCTGAAGTCAGAATGAACTTGGGGTTCATATCTGAGGCACAGCAAAAAATAAGCAGGGACAACGGTGGATGATGCTGGGGAGGTAGGCAGAGGACGGTGCATGCAGCCTTGCAGGCGGGGCAGAAAGCATGCATGTTATCATGCTCGCGAGAGGAAAAAGTTGGACGCAAAAACATGTGACGAGCAACAGAGACAATAGGCAAAGGAGGTGGAGCGCATGGGCTCTGATACACCCGAGTTGGAATCTTGGATGCACCGCTGTGTGTAGCCTTGGATACATTAATTTTCAGCACCTCAATTTTCCCACTTGTAAAACAGGAGTAATAGTACCTACCATGTTAGAGTGGTGTTGACAGTTAAATGAGATATTACATATATAACCCTTAGAATAATTTCTATAACACAACTGCTCAGTAAATGTTAGCTGTTATTACTATTAACTACCAAAGAGTGTGACAGCCTGAGTTCACTAATACAGAGTTCTCTAATTAAGAATTTACCATTTATTTTTTTAAAAATTTTATTAGAGAGAGATAGCAAGAGAGAGCACCAGCAAGGGGAGCAGCAGCAGCAGGGATCCTCAGCAGAATCCCGCTGAGCAAGGATCTGGATGTGGGGCTCAATCCCGAGACCCCGGGATCATGACCCAAGCCAAAGGCAGACATGGAACCAACTGAGCCACCCAGGTGATCCTACAATTTATTTTTTATTTTATTTTATTTTATTTTAAGATATTTTTTATTTATTTGACAGAGAGAGAGATAGAGGTCACACGTAGTCAGAGAGGCAGGCAGAGAGAGAGGAGGAAGCAGGCTCTCTGCTGAGTGGAGAGCCCGATGTGGGGCTGGATCCCAGGGCCCTGAGATCATGACCTGAGGCAAAGGCAGAGGCCTTAACCCACTGAGCCACCCAGGTGCCCCCAATTTATTTTTTAAGCAAAAAATTTACACATAAAGAAAAAACCTTTTGGGGCGCCTGGGTGGCTCAGTGGGTTAAAGCCTCTGCCTTCGGCTTGGGTCATGATCCCAGGGTCCTGGGATCGAGCCCCGCATAGGGCTGTCTGCTCCGCGGAGAGCCTGCTTCCTCCTCTCTCTCTGCCTGCCTCTCTGCCTACTTGTGATCTCTGTCTGTCAAATAAATAAATAAAATCTTTAAAAAAAAAACAAACCTTTTAAACAGAAAATTAATTGCATATTTTTAAATATATAAAGTGTTGCAGAATTCAGGCAATAAATGAAATTAACCTCCTACAAAGTACTGGATAATATTTTTTTTAAAAAGATTTTATGTATTTATTTGGAGAGAGAGTGACAGAGAGAGCGAGTGAGTGTGCACAAATGGGGGAGGGGCAAGGGGCAGAGGAGAGGGAGAAGCAGACGCCCTGCTGAGCAGGAAGCCCAAGACAGAACTCAATCCCATGGCCCTGAGATCATGACCTGAGCCAAAGGCAGACGCTTAACTGACAGAGCCCCAATTCTGGATAATATCAAAGTTCTTAAATGTAAAGGGTGTTAAACACACCGAAGGGCTTTACTGCCCATTGTTCTCTTCTTCAAGGGACCAGCCCTCCCTCTTCCCATGATTTTTCTTAATCCATGTAATAATGGTGAGGAGGGAAATAAGATCCAGGTCTGCCCAGAGCCCTCCATCTGCACTCTGCCATCACCATCCCTACCCACTCTCTGCACTGTATACCCATAGTGATCGTTCTAAGAACGAGCAGGACAAGACCCAGACTGGGACAAATCAGAGTCCTCCTTGAGGTTTTTGCCAAACTGTAGGAGAAAGATGCTCTCTCTTTGACATCTCAAGCCTCCAGCAGCCAACACTACTTTACCACCAGGTGGACAGAAGGAAGCCAACACAGAAGCATCAAAAAGTGGAATCAGAGCCCTGCTGGGAATTCATTCATGTCTAAAGTCAGATCTACCTCTGCACTTGACAGTTATGTGAACCATAAATTCCTGTTCCGCTTCAGGATTTCATTTGTTACTTGTACTAGGAGATTCTCGATATACATACCTTCCATGAAAGACACTCTGATTTGCTAAAATTTGTAATAGCTTGTGTCTGTATAGCATTCTTTATACAATGCTTCAAGAATCCACTACATTTAAAACTTCAGTACAAACGTTACAGGATGGATAAGGATGAAGGGTAGAAATCAATGTTGTCTTAACTGATAAACCCAGGCACAGACTTTGTCAATATTGTTGGTAACCCTGTTATCAGATCTACAGAGGACCTCATGCTAGTAGAGGCACCTTAGGAATGACCTGTGTCATATCAAGCTTTCATTGTATTTATTACTTTTCAGAGAAAGTGATTTCAGTCTCAGTAAAAGCTAATACGTGTACCATGGTGATGCCATTTTTGCATCTTTGTGTAATAATAAAAAAGGCAACATCTGTTTTCAATAGTAGAATATGATTCCATATCCACAAATTCACCCTATTTTGTATTTTTATAACTTTCCCCTTTCACAATATTTAGAAAAACCTTGGTTTTGCTGTCTGAATGTAAGAAGGAAATTAGAGTGATGTGTAATGGAAGCAAACCAGATTAAGAACAAAGCTATTCTTTTTGCTTTTTTTATTTTAAGATTTTATTTATTTATTTGACAGACAGAGATCACAAGTAGGCAGAGAGGCAGGCAGAGAGAGGAGGAAGCAGGCTCCTCGCTGAGAGAGCCCAATGCGGGGCTTGATCCCAGGACCCCGGGATCATGACCCAAGCCAAAGGCAGAGGCTTTAACCCACTGAGCCACCCAGGCACCCAAGAACAAAACTATTCTGAAACCCAGTTGCCAACCAGCTACTCAGTCACTCACTTTACTTAATTTGCTCTCTTGGAATTGAAGAGCAGCCAAAACCAAATTCTCTTCAAAACTGGTTTAAGATGCACGTGCATAACAAAATGCTGTGAAACAAGACTTCTGATACCAGTAAATAGCTTGAAAGAGGCAGGTGAAAAATCACTAGGAATTTATAAAAACTTGGCAGAGTTGTCTGTCATTTGGGTCATGCAGGAAACTACCTTGAAAAATAAGCACACTGAAAAAGTCCTGGTGTAAAGCATAGCATATTTTACCACCATTTGAAAAGTAAACATGTTTTTGTTTTTATTTTTAACTTGTCTAAGTCCAAGCACCCAGTGCCTTTAAGAAGCTATTTCTGGTGACAGTACAGTGTTCTGACACCTTTCCTCTAAGTAAAATCGACACAGCTGCTGAAATTAACATTTTTATCTCCATGGACCCACATGTTTCTGAAAAATAGAAAATACCATGTTTTCTGCTAAGCAGCATTTAAAAGCAGCTGTTAAGCCAAACCTACTCCAGTCCCCTGAGAGAGGGACTATGTTATCACGAATTCCTATCCCCTATGAATACTGTAAGGCCTTGAACAGAGTGGGTAAACTCAGCTCAAACTAACTAAACTGGATAGATGTGTCTGTGGCAGCCCAAATCCCATCTGTTGGAATCTGCATATAGATAATGTGTTGGCAATCCAGCAAGTTTGTTTGGTGCCTAGAGCTAAAGAGGAAGGAAGAGCAACACAGCTGTAATGTTTTTCTTACATCCAGTAAAGAAACCTAAGGCGCTGGAATCTTTCTTGGTCCCTTCACTGCTATCCAGCTATACATTGCCACTTGGGTTCCTGGACCCAACTTCCAATGTGTGGAGGTGGAAGGCTTCCCCACACATCCAATCAATGTACCAGGTATCAGCTCAGTGTCCTACAACTCAACTAAATTCTGGCACTATCTACTCAGAACGTTAGATTCCATTGGTTAAGGGTTTAGTCCTAGAAGACTGCTCTGCACCCCACCATTTCAGACACTAGCCACAATCCTCATGCTGTTACCTGTGCTACTGACCAACAGCTACAGGTTATGGAGTCTCCAGCCTCCTATTGGGTTGGATTAAATTGTTAGCGCAGCTCACAGAAGTCTGGGAAACACATTTACCAGTTTGTTGAAAGATAGGATAAAGGATAGGAACAAAGAACCAGAGTAAGGGCTATCAGGACAAGGCATGGGGAAAAGACATGGAAGCTTCCATACCTTCTCCATGTGTGCCACGTGTTCACCAACCCAGAAACTCTCCAAACCCAGTCCTTTCAGGTTTTTATGGAAGTTTCATTGCATAGGCATGATAGACCAAGTCATTAGCCATTGGCCGATTCAACTTCCAGCTCTGGCCTCCGGAGGTGGGTGGGGGTCAGGACTGAAAGTCCCAACCCTCGAATTACATGGTTGGTTCTCCTGGCTCACTCTTGGGGCTAGGACCTAAAAGTCACCTTCATTAATAACAAGACACCCATTTCACCTTTTTGTCTCTGAAGCATTTTCAGGAACATTGGATGAAGACCAAATATGTCTGAGAAATAATATTTTGGTCATCTGAATGACCACATCTATATTTATTACAAATCATTTTATTACAGGCTCCATCATTAGAGATTAGAATCACACGGACTGGGGTGCCTGGGTGGCTCACTGGGTTAAGGCCTCTGCCTTCAGCTCAGGTCATGATCCCAGGGTCCTGAGATCGAGCCCCGCATCGGGCTCTCTGCTCAGTGCGGAGCCTGCTTCCCCCTCTCTCTGCCTGCCTCTCTGCCTACTTGTGATATCTTTCTCTCTGTGAAATAAATTAAAAATCTTTTTAAAAATTTTTAAAAATCGGGCGCCTGGGTGGCTCAGTGGGTTAAGCCACTGCCTTCGGCTCAGGTCATGATCTCAGAGTCCTGGGATCGAGTCCCGCATCGGGCTCTCTGCTCAACAGAGAGCCTGCTTCCCTCTCTCTCTCTCTGCCTGCCTCTCCATCTACTTGTGATTTCTCTCTGTCAAATAAATAAATAAATAAATCTTTAAAAAAAAATTTTTTTAAAAATCACACAGACTAATGCTTTACTAGTAAATATGCCTCAAGACTCAAGAATTAGGGCGCCTGGGTGGCTCAGTGGTTTAAGCCGCTGCCTTCGGCTCAGGTCATGATCTCAGGGTCCTGGGATGGAGTCCCACATCGGGCTCTCTGCTTGGCGGGGAGCCTGCTTCCTCCTCTCTCTCTCTGCCTGCCTCTATGCCTCTATGCCTACTTGTGATCTCTGTCAAATAAATAAATAAAATCTTTAAAAAAAAAAGACTCAAGAATTAAACATTTGTCATGCACTTTCCTACCTGTTAGAACATAAGTTATTGGTCCAAGAAAAAAGATAGGTACGCAAATAATTTTAACACAGAACAGAACACAATTAGGGAGAAATAAGCATAATGTAATAGGTATTCAAAGGGGGAGGGAATCATATGGAAAAAAGGCTAATAAACAACCTAAATAACAGAAATGATCAGAATGATAGAAGGTTGACAGAGAAAAGAAAAAGAAGAAAAGAAAGCAAGACTTATGTTAGAGAAAAAAGAGCTGTCAGCCTGCCCCAAAGGCAGGGGAGATACAGAGAGTAGAGAGAAATATGCCTGGGAAGGTAGATCAGGGTCAGAGCACAAGGTACCTGAGGATACTCAGTTTCAATTCTATTTTGCAGTCTACAGGGAGCCTGGGGTCTACTGGGAATATTTTAATGTATGATTACATCCATTTTAAAAGGAAATTAAATTCCAGGAATTGAATGTAGATTACTGAGGGTGACAGAAGAGGTACTGAAGGCAGGAGACTAACTAACTGGAAGGTGGGTAGTAACAGGTCAGGGTGAGAACAGTTACAGAGAAGCTAGAAAAGGACAGATGAAAGCGGTACTTTGAAGGTAATAGTCACAGTTCAGTAATTTAGAAGATGTAAGGTTGAGGGCAAGAAGGGCATCAAAGCTGCCCGTGCATAGCATGGGTAACAGGAAACACTGCTCCACAATAACGGCATTTTTTGGTAGGGAAGTTTTATGAGTTTAGTTTTGTACACATTGAGTTGAAACAAAAGGATTCAAACTTAAATTTTTTTTCAGCTATTTTGAAAAATTTTGCTTTGACTGCTGAGTTCCAAAATTAGCTCTGAGCTGTCCAGCTCCATGCTCAAATGCTTTTTGTGGGGGGGCGTTAGAATATCCCCTTTCTCTAAGACCTGCCACTTTTACTGTGCAAAAATTTCATTAAATAAAAAAAGAGGACATGGTAATTTAAAAATGTTTTTCTCAGTAGTCTTTCCCCTCTCTGCCATCAGTAGATATTTTAATTTTTACTATAATAAAATTCCAGATGCAGTAAATTTTGTTAGTAAGATGGGTAAACAAAGAACCATAAAGTTTGGGGTTCTAACCTTATACCAAAGCCTCTGACTCTAAAACATATCTTTTAGCTGTTGTGCTATCTGTTTAGAAACTAATGGTTTAAAAATAGATGATCTTTTGAAGGCAAATGACTAGAAAATATTAATATAGCTCTCATAAACCTACACTACAGAAAACAATGGTGTGTTTCAGGCATTGCTTTTTTTTTTTTTCTTAAAGATTTTATTTATTTATTTATTTGACAGAGAGAAATCACAAGTAGATGGAGAGGCAGGCAGAGAGAGAGAGGGGGAAGCAGGCTCCCTGCTGAGCAGAGAGCCCAATTCGGGACTCGATCCCAGGACCCTGAGATCATGACCTGAGCCGAAGGCAGCAACTTAACCCACTGAGCCACCCAGGTGCCCTTCAGGCATTGCTTTAAAAGACAGGATGAGACGATGTCACAATGAGATGCTTAATAGAGTATGTGTACATTGTAATGTACACAGATAAAGAGAGAGCTACTTCAAAAAACTTTTAAGTCACAGTTACTAATTAGGTATTTCCATAGGTCTCGTTCACACTGTTATTGCTGGTGATTAATTTGTAAACTTTATCTAGTAGTGTGTACATTCATACCTATATACAAAAGGTGACCCTTCTGTTTCTATCTTCTAAGTCTATACTAATTTGTAAAATATAAACATACAAATCTGTTCTACCTTGTCTACTATCTTCATCTTCCCTTTCACAACTAAATTCTTGGAACAAGCTACCCACATATTAGTCTCTGTGTCCACACCTTCCACTCACTCCTCAGCCCCCTGCAACAGCCCCTTCCACATCCACAAGCCCAGTGAAGTCAGTTCTCACCAAGATCAGCAGGATCTAGGTGATGCTTAATCTAATGAAGACTTTGTGGGGTTAGCACCCTTGCTTTGGGGACTGAGTAAGTTAATTCTATATTTAGTACTAAGTGTCTGAAATGTTAAAAATGTTTCAAATGTATCTTTCATTGGTCTATCCATACCTTCTATAGGTATTCCAGCAAGTGGATCTTCATTATTTATTTATTTATTTTAAGATTCTATTTGAGAGAGCGAGCGAGCGAGAGAGAGCACGAGCGAGGGTAGGGGAAGGATAGGGGAGGAGAAGAGGGTAAAGCAGACTCCATGCTGAGTAAGGAGCCTGATGCAGGGTTCCATCTCAGGACCGTAAGATCATAACCCAAGCTGAAGGCAGATATTCAACCAACTTAGCCACCCAGGCACTCCTTTGAGGGTCTTTTTCAAAAGCAAAATATGTGAGGGTAGCTACCAGCTTCTGGGTATGGGGCTTTGTGACTGTTTTCCTTGATGCCAAGAGGCATTTCTTTTCTGGCTTATTGTCTTTGTGTCTGGCTATAACTGCCAAAATTTCATGCCAGGGTGAATTACTGTAATGTAATACTTCTTGAACTTTGCCCAGCCCTACCTGTCTCAGTAAGGTCTTTACACTTTTGAAAAAATACCAGTTGCCAAGTTCTGTAGTCCAACTAGAACATGAGTTCAAAAAGTTCTACAAATTTTTTATTATTATTTATTTGACAGAGAGAGATCACAGTAGGCAGAGAGGCAGGCAGAAAGAGGAGGAAGCAGGCTCCCCACTGCGCAGAGAGCCCGACACGGGGCTCTATCCCAGGACCCCGGGATCATGACCTGAGCCGAAGGCAGAGGCTTAACCCACTGAGCCACCCAGGCGCCCCAAGTTCTACAAATTTTGAGAACCGCAGCATTTATCTTTCTCTTTTTCCCAGATTCTGGAAAATTATGTGTTGATGTGATTCTTGTGAAGATTTATTATTATTATTATTTTAAAGATTTTATTTATTTGACAGAGAGAGAGATCACAAATAGGCAGAGAGACAGACAGACAGAGAGAGGAGAAGCAGGCTCCCTGCTGAGCAGAGAGCCCCATGCGGGACTCGATTCCAGGCCCCTGGGACCATGACCTGAGCCGAAGGCAGAGGCTTAACCCACTGAGCCACCCAGGCGCCCCAGATTCTTGTGAAGATTTAAAGTGGAAGAGCTTACTTTACCTTATTCTTTTTTCTGATTAGTTCTAAAAATACAAGCGAGTGTAAATATGATGGCTTCTCAATTATTTTAAACAATGAACATCTAAAAAAATATATTTAAAAAAAAAGAAAAGAAAAAGACCAGCTTGTTAGACTTTGGAAAAGTCCCTTCAATGGGCTCTTGAAGACTTCCAGACAACACAATGATCAATGCACATAAAACAAACTGTGGTCAATAAGTAAAGATGATGTCTGGGGTCACTAGTTAGCAACCACAGTGCAGGAGAGTGGTACAAGATTTGAAGAGGTAGGTGGGGACCAGTACACGCAGAGAGGGTGGTAGAGAAATCAACGAAGGGCTTTAAAAGTAGGGCAGCGACGCCTGCTGTTATAGGAAATGCATTGAAAGGGATAGAATGAAAGCAGGGAAATCAGGAAATTGTGACGGGAGTAAAGGCAAATTATGATGGAGCTTGACTAGGATACTGCAGTAAGGATTGGAGAAGGCAAGGGATATAAGATACATCATGGAGTAGTCAAAAATGTTTACTAAAAGGACTGGTTTTATATACTTGAGAGAATGAACAAAATCAACACTGAGAAATGACAGTGGAAGAATGCTTAGTGTGAGGAATAGTGTAATTAAGAATAGTTTGGAGGACAAATAAAAAGCTCAGTTTTGGACATGCTGTTTGGTGTGGGAGACATCTTATGTAAGCAACAGACTTTCTGAACCCTCTGTTCTACTTCTTACATCTTATGTTTTGATTTTGGTCACAGCAATTGCGTATCATTTTTTCTAAAACCATCTTTCACTTTTTTATGCACATTGCTCAGTAAATTCCTAGGCATATAGGTAGTGCCTAATAAATGTTTACTAATGTTCTCAAAAATAAACATCTTCAATCAACTCTATATTCATCAACGTGTTCTCATTCAAACCGCAAAATTCTGGGTAACTCTAGTCTAGTAGGTCTACAGAACAATGCTTGGGCTTAGAGCAACATAGCATACTATTCTGGGTCCAATTCACTTCACAATCTGGTCCATTTCTCCCCCAGGACTGTTTTAAAGATTCCTAGATTAGATTCTATATTTTATGACTTACCATGAAAAATTCAGAATGCTCCCAGTAGGTTAATGGAGAATAATTTGCTTCCCAAAGTTAGCACTGGATCAGGGCACACTTCCTGATAGTCTCAAGCTAGAGTGGGACTCCCATAACTGTGGTCTTGACTCAGACCTTCTTACCCATCCCCCCTTACTCCCAATAAACTGACTTAGGGATTACTAATAGGGTTTAATTGGCAACAAACCATAATTTTTTTTTTTAAGATTTTATTCATTTGACAGACAGAGATCACAAGTAGGCAGAGAGGCAGGCAGAGAGAGAGGAGGAAGCAGAGTCCCCACTGAGCAGAGAGCCCGATGCAGGGCTCTATCCCAGGACCCTGGGATCATGACCTGAGCTGAAGGCAGAGGCTTTAACCCACTGAGCCACCCAGGCGCCCCAACAAGCCGTAATCTTCTTCAAGTTCAAATTCTGGAATCCAACATTCTGGAATAGACTTTAAAAAAAAAAATAATTTGAAATTTCTGATTTCTGTGGGATCTAACTTGCTTGATAACAGTTTTGTGGTAGGTGACTAAAGAGATTATACTTCGGTTTTCAGGAGCACTGCATACAAATCTGGTTAGTAGCAAAGTCTTGGTGATTATTAGCCCAGCCTTCCCTACTAGAAAGGCCTCCTTAGAATGGCTAGAGGGTAAGTGTACTGCTTACTCCTTCCTTTTTCCCCAAAGCAATGGTTTCTGCTCCATTTGCACACATAAATTTAAAATCTCTATAAAGGCAGGGAAATTCTTTTATGTCCATAGCTCCCAAATAGCTTGACATGGTGACCTACAATAAAGTGCTTATTTTTCAGTTAGGTCTCTCTTTTACATAGGAAGATAAAAGGAAATTGAGCTGACCCTCGAACAACAGTTTGAACCGCATGGGCCCACTTACATGCAAATATTTTTTTTGGATAGATCCACCAGAGTACTATAAATGTAGTTTCTCTTTAGATTTTCTTTAAAACATTTTCTCTGCTTACTTTATTGTAAAAATATAGTATATCATGCATATAACATATAAAATATGTGTTAAGCAATTGTCTATATTATTGGTAGGCTTCAGGTCAACAGAAAACTGTTACGTTTTGGAGGAGTCGAAAGTTACACGTGGATTTTCAACTGTGTGGGGAGTAGACACCCCTAACCATTGCATTATTCAAGGGTCAGTTATACCATGTCTTTTAAGTAGCTGCTTATGTAAGAGATACTTCAGGTAGCAGGGAGTATAACTAACCAAGAGTATAACTAAACTGTCTTCTTCCTGGGTTTTGTTATTTCTATTACTGGTAAGACTTTTTCAAGTTGAACCATTTTCTTAGAACAATTCATACTCCAAAGCATACTGCTTATAATTCCTTTCTGCTTAAAAAGTGAGGTCATATGATATTAAGATAAAAAAGATCAGCCTGTACAATCTTCTATTTCTAGTCAAACATGCTGTTATCAATTCAAAAATAATTAAACAGATGAGAACAAAAATTTATAGAAGTCCTCTTCCATTCCAATAATCCTATTGGTAATAGAACTGAAATGCTGAACACTCACTTGGCAGACTTACTGAAAAAAACTTCAGGTTGGGCAGTTGAGATAAAATCATGACTAAAACACTTGCCAAATCCACCCTCACCTACCTACTTTCAGCATTACCTCCCCCAAATAATTCCTCAAATAAAAAACTAGATGAGTCAACCCCCCAACCAGAACCCCCCGAACACTTTGCTGGGGCAGCTAACCAAGGCTTGGGGGTGTAAGCCACAGACCAGACACAGTTGCTGTAGGCTCTTTTATTTTCCTAATGTGTAGCAGATGAGCTGATGGGGAGGAGAAGGCATTTTGGAAAATTGCTTAGAGCAGCAAGTCTTTGAGCAATAGTTGTATCAATAGTAAACCACAGCACAAAACAGTTCCTTCCCTTTCACATGTGCTAGGCAGTCTTGGCTGGGACCATCGCTCATCTAAAAATGGTTCCTGCCCAGGGAGCACGGGGACCAGCCTTGACCAACAATGCACCCACTGTGGTAGTGAGCCAGTCACAACAGGAGGGCACATGCAGCCCACAAAGGGGAGCTCTTGATTCTGGTCATCAGGTCATCTGGGCTCCACAGGACTCCTACAGGTCAATCCTTCATAACTAGGAAACATAGCTGATTTACCTTTTTTTTTTTTTAAGATTTTATTTATTTATTTGACAGATCACAAGTAGGCAGAGAGGCAGGCAGAGAGAGGGAGGAGGAAGGAATCAGGCTCCCTGCTGAACGGAGAGCCTGATGGAGGTCTCGATCCCAGGATCCTGGGAATATGACCTGAGCCAAAGGCAAAGGCTTTAACCCACTGAGCCACCCAGGTACCCTGCTGATTTACCTAATACATAGAAACAAATGCAGAGAGGTGGGCAAAATGAGAAGACAGAGGAACATGTTCCTAATAAAAGAACAAAACAACACCTCAGAAAAAGAACTAAATACAACAGAGATAAGCAATCTGTCTGATAAGGAATGCATAATGATACTGCACTGAGAAGAACACACATGAACACAAAACTTCAAAAAAAAAATGAGGTTAGATCTCTGGGCTAACATCAATCACACTAACATTCCCATTATAGGAATCCTAGAAGAGAAAGGAGCAGAAAACTTATTTGAAAAAACAGTTTGTGAAAGCTCCCCTAACCTGGAGAGGGAAACAGACATCAAGGTCCAGGAAGTGCAGAGCCCAAACAAGATGAATCCAAAGAGGTCCATACAAAGACACATACTAATTACAATGTCAAAAACTAAAAATAGAGAATCTTAAAAACCACAAGAGAAAAGCAACTAGTTATGTATAAGGGAAGACCTATAAGACTATCAGCTGACTTGTCCCTGGGAAGTTTGCAGGCCAGTAGGGAGTGGCTTGATATGTACTACAACCAGCAGTACTCCAACTGGCAAGGTTATCAATGGCAACTAATTGAAGGAGAGATAGAGATTCCCCAACAAACACAAGTGAAAGAAGTTCATCGCTCCTAAACTGCCCTTACAAGAAATGTTGAAGGGACCTGTTTAAGCGGAAAAGAAAAGGTCTGAAAAGAAAAGCTAGAAGAAAATGATGAGAAAAAAATCTCACTGGCTAAAGCAAACATACAGTAAAGGTAAGTGGATCAACCACTTATAAAGCTGGTATAAAGATTAAAAGACAAAAGTAGTAAGACCAACTATATCTACAATAATTAGTTATGGAATACATAAGATAAACTATGGACAATTTGACATAAATTACATAAGACCTGACTGGGGAGGAGTAAAAATGTAGTGCTTTTAGAATGCATTTGAACTTGAGTGACCGCCAACTTAAAATAGACTGCTACATACACAGGGTGTTATATATGAACGTCAAGGTAACCACAAACCAAAAACCTGTAATATATATACAAAAAATAAAAAGGAATCCAAATATAATACTGAAAGAAAGTCACCAAGTCAGAAGGGAAGACAGCAAGAAGAGAGGAACAGAGAATTACAAAAACAACCAAAACACAATCAATAAAATGGCAACAAAAGCACACACCTAAAATATATATATATATATATATATATATATATATATATATATATATATATATATATATATTCTGAGCAGAGAGCCCGATGTGGGGCTCGATCCCAGGACCCTGAGATCATGACCTGAGCCGAGGGCCGAGGCTTAGCCCACCGAGCCACCTAGGCACCCCCAAAATAGACTTTAAAACAAAGACTGTAACAAGAGACAAAGAAGGGTATTACATGATGATAAAGATATTGATCTAAAAAGATAGAACAATTTTCAGTATCTATGCACCCAAAAAGGAGCACCTAAATGTAGAAAGCAAATATTAACAGACATACAGGGTAAACTGTAATAGCAGGCAACTTTAACACCCCACTTAATCAGTGGTTAGATCATGCAGACAGAAAATCAATAAGGAGGGATGCCTGGATGGCTCAGTCAGTTAAGTGTCTGCCTTCAGCTCAAGTCATGATCCCAGGTTCCTGAGATTGAGTCCCATGTTGGGGCTCCCTGTCTTTCCCTCTACCCCACTTCCTGCTCATGCTCATTCTAATAAATAAATAAAATCTTTAAAAAAGGACAAAAAAAAAATCAATAAGGATATAGTGGTCTTGAATGGCACATTAGACCAGATAGACTTAACAGATAATACACAGAGCATTCCATCCCCAAACAGCTGAATACACATTCAAGTACACATGGAACATTCTCCATGATAGATTGTACTAGGCTACAAAATAAATCTCAATAACTTTAAGATCTAAATCATATCAAGCATCTTTTCTAACCACAACAGTATGAAACTAGAAATCAATTGCAAGAACAAAAAATGGAAAAAACAAAATACATGGAGGCTAAACAACCAATGGGTCAATGAAGAAATCAAGGAGGAAATAAAAAAAAATACCAGAGGCAAGTAAAAATAGAAACATAGCATTCTAAAATCTGTGGGATGTAGCAAAAGCAATTCTACCAGGGAAGTTCATAACTTACAGACCTACCTCAAGAAACAAGAAAAATAAACAATCTAACCTTAACACCTAAAGGAACTAGAAAAAGAACAAAGCCCAAAGTTATTGGAAGGAAGAAAATAATAAAGATCAGGGTGGACATAAGTGAAAGAAAAACTGAAAAAGCAATATAAAAGATCAGTGAAAATAAGAGCCAGTTCTTTGAAACAACAAACAAAACTGATAAACTTTAGCCAGACTCATCAAGGGGAAAAAAAAAAAACCCAGCTCAAAGTTAAAAATAAAGTTACAACCAACACCACAGATATACAAAAGATTATAAGAGACTACTACAATTAGATGTCAACAAATTGAACAAAAGAAATGGATAAATTCCTAGAAACATACAATCTTCCAAGAATGAATCAGGAAGAAATAGAAAATCTAAACTGACTGATCGCTAACCATGAAACTAAGTCAGTAACAACAAAAAAAACTCCCCACAAACAAAAGTCCTGAACTAGATGGCTTCATAGGTGAATTCTACCAAACATTTCAAAAATAATTACTCAAACTATTTTAGAAAACTTAAGAGGAAGGAATGCTTTCAGATTTGTTCTATGAGACTAACATTGCCCTAATACCAAAACTAGAAAGATACTATAAAAGTGAAATGTCCATGATGAATACTGATGCAAAAATCTTCAACAAAATATTAGCAAAGAAAATTCAACAATACATTCAAAGATTCATACAGCATGATCGTTTATTTCAGGGATGCAAAGATGGTTTAAGATCTGCAAATCAATGTGATGTAAAACATTAACAAAATGAAGGATGAATATCATGATCATCTCAACAGATGCAGAAAAAGCATTAGACAAAATTCAATATTCATTTACGATAAAAATTCTCAAAAAAGTAGATACAGAGGAAACATACCTCAACATAATAATAGTCATTTATAACAAACCCAAAGTTAAAATCACACTCAACAGTAAAAAGTTGAAAGCTTTTCCTCTAATATCAAGAACAAAACAAGAATGTCCACTCCTACCACTTTTATCCAACATAGTACTAGCAGTGCTAGCCAAAGCAATTAGACAAGTAAAGATATAAAAGCATCCACATTGGTAAGGAAGAAGTAGAACCGCCACAATTTGTAGATGACATGATACTATATATGGAAAACCCTAAAGATTCCACACAACAAAAATATGAGAATAAATGATTTCAGTAAAGTTTCAAAACACAAAATATACACAAATATGCTGCATTTAAATACACTATTAACTATCAGAAAGAGGAATTAAGAAACAATTCCACTGACAAATGCATGAAGAAGAATATAATACACAGAAATAAATTTAACCAGGAGGTGGAAGCCCTATACTCTGAAAACTGTAAGATGCTGATAAAAGAAACTGAAGATGACATAAATAAATAGGTACACCACACTCATGAATTGGAATACTACTAAAATGTCCATATTACCCAAAACAATCTATAGATTCAGTGCAATCCCTATCAAAATATCAGTAGCATTTTTCACAGAACTAAAATGAAGAATTCTAAAATTTGTGTGGAACCACAGGACACCCCAAATAGCCAAAGCAATGCTGGGGAAAAAAAAAAAAAAAAAAGAACAAAGCTAGAGGCTAGAAGAACAATGCAACCAAATCACACTTCCAGATTTCTAATTATATTATAAAGCTTTAGTAACCAAAACAGTAGGATACTGACACACTTACAAATAGTGGCACACACAAAAAAGAAAAATCCACACAGTTCAAAAGAACAGAATAGAGAACGCAGAAATAAACCCACACTTACAGAGTTAATCTATGAAAAAGGAGGCAAAAATATACAGTGGGGAATATTCAATGAAACTATATCACTATTTATACCATATATAAAAAAAAAAACTCAAAATGGACCAGGGAACTAAATGTAAGACTTGAAACTGTAAGACTCCTAAGAAAAAACATAGGCAGTAAACTCCTGGACATTGGTCTTAGCAACAGATATATATATTTTATTTCTCTCCTCAGGCAAGGGCAACAAAAGCAAAGATAAACAAATTTTTATATAGTGAAAGAAACCATCACCAAAATGTTAAGGTAACCTATGGAATTAAATAAGATATTTATAAATCATGTATCTGATATGGGCTTAATATCCAAAATATACAAAGAACTCATACAAATCAATCAATCCAAAGAAAAAATAAGTAGAGAACCTGAATAAGCATTTATCCAAAGAAGACATACATATGGCCAGTCACAAGAAGGGATCCTCAATATCAGTAATTATCAGGAAAATACAAATCAAAAATACAATAAGAAATCAACTCACACAAGTCAGAATGGCTAGTATCAAAAAGACAAGAACAACTTGTTCCATTGAGCACAGGGTGATATATTGAACTGTTGAATAACTGTATTTTACACCTGAAACTAATATAACACTGTATGATAACTAATGGGAATTAAAATAAAAACTTAAAAAAATGAAATGGGGAAAAAAAAAAAGAGAAGAACAAGCGTTGATGAGGATGTAGAAAAATGGAACCCTTAGGCACTGTTGGTAGGAAGGTAAACTGGTACTGCCACTATGAATAACTATGGATAGCATGGAGGTTCCTCAAAATGTTAAAAATGTTAACACCAGATGTTTCACTTCTGGGTACTTACCTAAGAAAATAGAAACATGATTCAAAAATATATATGTATTCCTATGTTTACTTCAGCATTACTTACAATAGCCAACATATGGGAAACAACCTATGTGTCCATCAATAGATGAACTGATAAAGATACAGTATATATACACAATGGAGTATTAATCAGCCATAAAAAAAAAAATCGTGCCATCTGAGACAATATGAATGGACCTAGCGGGTATTATGCTAAGTGAAATAAGCCAACGACAAATACTGTGATTTCATATGTAGAATCTGAAAAACAAAACAAATGAACGAACAAAACAACAACAGACTCATAAATATGGAGACTTGGTGGTTGCCAGCAGGGAGAACGGGTGGATGGGCAAATGAGATGAAGTGGATTAAGAGGTACAGATTTCCGGGCGCCTGGGTGGCTCAGTGGGTTAAGCCGCTGCCTTCGGCTCAGGTCATGATCTCAGGGTCCTGGGATCGAGTCCCGCATCGGGCTCTCTGCTCAGCAGGGAGCCTGCTTCCTCCTCTCTCTCTCTCTCTCTGCTTGCCTCTCTGCCTACTTGTGATCTCTCTCTGTCAAATAAATAAATAAAATCTTTAAAAAAAAAAAAAAAAAAAAAAAAGAGGTACAGATTTCCAGTTATAAAATAGTAAATCACAGGGATGTAAAGTATAGCAACAGGGGATACAGACAATAATATTGTAATAACAACGTATGGTGACAGACTGTAACTAGACTTATGGCAGTGATCACTTTGTAATGTATACATGGCAAATCACTATGTTGTATAGCTAAAACTAATAGAATACCATATGTCAACTATATTTCAATTTTAAAAACATTAAAGTATATATATAAATATATAAAATACTAAAATACAGCAACCACATCTTTATCTGTCCCAGATATGTAATTTACCATTTCTTCCTAAGTTAGCCAAAAAATTATTTACTTATTTGTTGAGGGAGGGGGAGTATACAAGCAGGGGAAGCGGTGGGCAGAGGGAGAAGTAGGCTTCCTGCTGAACAAGAAGCCTGATGCAGGGGCGCCTGGGTGGCTCAGTGGGTTAAGCCACTGCCTTCGGCTCAGGTCATGATCTCAGAGTCCTGGGATCGAGTCCTGCATCGGGCTCTCTGCTCAGCGGAGAGCCTGCTTCCCTCTCTCTCTCTGCCTTTCTCTCCATCTACTTGTGATTTCTGTCAAATAAATAAATAAAATCTTTGAAAAAAAAAAAAGGAAGCCCGATGCAGGACTCAATCCCAAGACCCTGGGATCATGACCTAAGCCAAAGACAGATGATTAACCACTGGGCCACCCAGGCATCCCATAAGTCAGCAAAAAATTGAAGTCTTATTTTAACAAATTATATACCACCTACAGATACTGTGCACTTACAGCTACCAAGCCTTACCTTTTTTTTTTTTTAAGGATTTTATTTATTTATTTGAGAGAGAGATCACAAGTAGGCAGAGCAGCAGGCAGAGAGAGGGGGAAACAGGCTCCCCGCTGAGCAGAGAGCCCGATGTGGGGCTCGATCCCAGGACCCTGGGATCCTTCGGACCAAGCAGAAGGCAGAGGCTTTAACCCACTGAGCTACCCAGGCGCCCCAACAATTACGGTTTCTTAAAAGAATTTATTTATTTGAGAGAGAGAGAGAACATGAGCAGAGTGAGGGGCAAAGGGAGAACCATGCTCCCCACTCAGCAGGGAGCCTGATGCGGGGCTGAATCCCAGGACTCGGGGATCATGACCTGAGCCAAAGGCAGAGGTTTAACCCACTGGGCCACTCAGGTGCCCCAAGCCCTTCCTTTTCCTTTTTTTTTTTTTTTTTCAAAGATTTTTATTTATTTATTTGACAGAGGGAGAGCAAGAGAAGGAACACAGCAGAGGGAGTAGGAGAGGGAGAAGTGGGCACCCTGCGGAGCAGCGAGCCAGATGTGGGGCTTGATCCCAGAACCCTGGGATCATGACCTGAGCCAAATCAAAGGCAGATGCTTAACCGACTGAGCCACCCAGGTGTCCCACCAAGTTTTCAGTTTAAAACAAGAAATAAAAACTCAAACACATGAAAAATATTCCTACAAGCACACAATGTTTATCAATAATCCAAATAAAGTTTATTTGTAAGGTGCAACTTCTAAGGAATTTTATGTATCTAAAAAAGCATGAATAAAAAACATAGTTAGTTGGTCTGGATTTGAATCCTGTCATTTAGCATTTGTGAGAGACTGAATATTTATGAGAGACTGAATAACTTGGCCAAGAGCTTTTTCCTTCCTACAAAGTATTACTAAGAATATTTGCTTTGTGTGATTGTTCTGAGGATCAGATAATACTGAGCACAATGATGGGCAAGAACAAGTAATAGTTTTCAAGAAATGGTGGTTCTTGTTACATATAACAAAACAATTAGTTTGCCACAATATAGTCCAAGAACCTCTCATGGTATCCAGAACACGTGGTAAACAGAACATGGGCCTAAGACAGGTGGGTAACAATAAAATAAAACCCACAGGAAGAAAACTGTCATACTGCTATAGTTTCTTATAATGTGTTTACTTAACTAAAGGGGAAAAAATTATGAATATTTGGAGAAAATGGCACTTTCCTTCAATATTCAATTTAAAGTTATTAATATTTTAACAATCTTTCATACCATTATGTCTCAGATTTTAAAGAGCATCATTGCTCAATTTCAGACTGAAAAATGAACAAACAAAAAAAGATACTAAAAAAACTAATAAGTAATGCTAACTAAAAACCCATCATGGCTAGAACTGAACACTGACAGACAACTTTCTCCAAAGGAAGATCTAACTTGAATTATATTCATTTTTTTATACAGTCCAATAACATGTCAGTGAGGAATTCATGACACGAAAATGGTTTTACTCAATTACATAAGACTACCTAAAATTCTACTGAGCATGTCAGTTTTTACATCTTACTCCTCTGATATAATTATGTACTTCCTGAAACCAGAAATGAGTGTTTGCCTTTGAGTTTGTAGAAAACAGCAAAACAAATCAGTTGTTAAAGGTCTTACCTTTTCTTCACTATACAGCAGCTATTTCTACAGAGTACATGCATACTTTCTTTGAGCTCAAAATGAGAACACCAAGAACAGAAGTCCATGTGCATGAACATATGAATACACATATGTATCAACTTAAATTCCCCAAAGTGGATTTAAACCAGTAAGAATACTTCAACATTCTAAATTCAGAAAGCAAAAAGCAGACACAAACACTATTTTGTTTATAAATCAGAGACGTAATGAGCTAGTAAGTTTCAGTCAGAATACTATACAGTTTAGAAGTACTCTGACTGGATCCCGTTTAAAAAAAAAAAAAGTCATTCAAAATAAAAAGCACATTCTTCTAACAGCAAAGAATTCCCCCACTTTTTATTTATTTTGACATATTGGTATTTTCATAAACTTGCAAGTGGAAGTTAAGCTGTTCAATAAAAGCCATTTCATATATACAATATACAGAAATTATTTTAAAAGTCTGTTCATATAATGAATTCTTTTGGTACTGACAAAAAAATTAAGATACAAATAATTGACTAGAAATGAAACTATCACTAAACTAACACAGGAACTGCACTTCATTTCAGGAAAAAAATCCAGATCTTACTGTGTTAGAAGAATAAAGCACATTTGTAGTATACATTATCATATTCCCTTAAAGCAGGGACTATTTAAAGTTTTTAAATTAGAAAGTTTCAGGATTATTCTATCTGTACATTCAGGAACTATCATATCACCGGTTACACACAATTCTCTCATCATGCAAAAAAACCTGCTAGCTGTTTTCTAAGGTCTAATCAAGTCAAACAATAAACTAATTATAGCAATTTAATTAGCAAGCTGCAAATCAGAGAGGTGTAGAAACTCCACAGCTGAATTGTATTTTCTGTCTATAGTATGGCTGCTGTTCAACTTTCTCCATACATTAGAAGAACTAATAGGCATTGATAGTCAAACATTTCATTGTAGCAGCAAATGATAGAATATGTGAGAGAAAGAAGAGTTCCTAATTCCATGACCATCTTTATTACACTTTATAAAGGTAAAGAGCTGTGTGTGTATATGTGGAAAGAAGAAAGAAACAAAGGCAGGAGGTTAAGACAGGGAATGTTGAGACTGTATCAGAATTGTATTTGTTTAAAAAACTGATCTGAAAGTCTGCCCATCGAGTGTACAAAAAACAGAGCAGATGTTACTGCAAGTTTAACCCGGTAATTTATTTGTGAAAAAAGCTAGTTTTAATGAGGAAAAAATCAATCCTGTCCTTGTAAACATAAAGAAACTCAAGGGGAATTTTAGAGATAGTAGGCCAGAAAATGCCAAGTTACTCTTATGATCCTTTTCAATTAAACAAACAAATCAAGTTGAAGACACATGTTAAAATACTGTTCAGACTGAATATTACCAGCTTATATAATCTGCTATTTCAACTGGATTATGATAAAAAAAAAAACCACTTTTTATAAGAGCTATCACATCTAGAAGTGAAGAAAATAAATTAGATCCCCCAAAAGATATTATTTTAACTTCTAAAGCATAAAAAGCTATATAATATACAAATTAACCAGTGTTCTTACAAAAGTAATGTAGTTTTGGACTGATGACATTATGCTATATTTGTTGTACTAGGCACAAGAATATATGTATCAATTAGGCATTTTCAGTCTAATTAGTCTTGAAAGTCATTTAATTCTTGGCAATATATAATAACTGGTACGCATTTTGGTACTTAAGTCATGAATTGTTGAGAACAAGAAGCAGTGTATTATAGGAACAGGGTCTGTATCTGACAATTACAGTGCTGAACAAATCTTTTCTATGAACTCTGTGATTTGTTTTGCAGTTGGTCACTTGTAGTAGATCCTGCAAAAATAAAAGGAAAACAAGTCAATGTAATTTATTGTGTATTGCCAACCTTGGAACTACCTGAGCTAAATTCCCCTTTTACTGCCATGGATAATAAATATAAAAACCTAAAAAACAAATAAGGTATATATGATGTAGCCTGATTAGCCTAACATAAAAGAATTAGTATACCTCCTAAATATTCTAAAGACCAAAACAAGAGTATCTACTTGGTATTGGGACAAAAGGTTTCAGATTAAATATTTCTGTGAATAAATCACAAGTAGCAGATAAGACAACTCAAATATCCAAAGTTATTAAAAGATCTCAAAACAAGAAAATTATTTCCTTAGTATCTAAACATGCTACTTTTCTTTTTACAAAAACAGCAATAAAACAGATGAGGATCAGCAGAGGTTGGGGAGAGGAGGAGAATGACAATGTTCATAAGTAGTGGGCTATTGAGAACCTGGAGATTTTAAAAGCTGTTAATTTTTTTTTTTAAGGGCTCAAAAAGAGTAGAATACAAATAAGGAATTGACTTCCCTAAGTCTGATTACAGAGTTTTTTCTATCCTTGTGGAATTGATGCTAAATAAGATATACTCCTGTGTAAAAAGTACTCCAAAGAAAAAACAGGCACTGAGCTAACACAAATTTTAATCATTTATTTATTTATTTATAAATATTTTATTTATTTATTTGACAGAGATCACAAGTAGGCAGAGAGAGAGGGGTAGGGGGAAGCAGACTCCCCACCGAGCAGAGAGCCCGATGCGGGGCTGGATGATCCTAGGACCCTGAGATCATGACCTGAGCCGAAGGCAGAGGTTTTAACCCACTGAGCCCCCCAGGCGCCCCTCATTTATTATATTTAAAAGAAAAAAAATTATTTATGTACTAAATGTGTGAAATCTAATACCTTACCAGCAATTACAGACAAATGACAAGAATTATTTTTCAAAAGCCATGACTTAAAGAAAAAGAACTCCATGGCACCTGGGTGGTACAATTAGTTAGGTGTTCAACTCTTGGTTTCAGCTCAGGCCATGATCTTAGGGTCATGAGATCAAGTCCTACATTGGGTCCACCCTCAGAGCAGAGTCTGCTTAAGACTCTCTCCCCATCTAACCCTCTTACACTGTTGGTGGGAATGCAAGTTGGTGCAACCACTTTAGAAAACAGTGTGGAGATTCCTTAAGAGATTAAAATTAGAGCTACCCTATGACCTTGCAATTGCTCTACTGGGTATTTACCCCAGAGATACAGAGGTAGTGAGAAGAAGGGCCATCTGTACCCCAATCTTCAAAGCAGCAATGGCCACAATCGACAAACTGTGGAAAGAGCCATGATGAATGGATAAAGAAGATATGGTCTATATATACAATGGAATATTATGCCTCCATGAGAAAGGATGAATACCCAACTTTTTTTTTTTTTTTTTAATATTTTTTTTTAAATTTATTTTTTATTTTCAGCATAACAGTATTCATTATTTTTCACCACACCCAGTGCTCCATGCAATTCGTGCCCTTTATAATACCCACCACCTAGTACCCCAACCTCCCACCCCCCACCCCTTCAAAACCCTCAGATTGTTTTTCAGAGTCCATAGTCTCTCATGGTTCACCTCCCCTTCCAATTTCCCCCAACTCCCTTCTCCTCTCTAACTCCCCATGTCCTCCATGCTATTTGTTATGCTCCACAAATAAGTGAAACCATATGATAATTGACTCTCTCTGCTTGACTTATTTCACTCAGCATAATAATCTCTTCCAGTCCCGTCCATGTTGCTACAAAAGTTGGGTATTGGTCCTTTCTTTTTTTTTTTTTTTTTTTTTTTTTTTATAAACATATATTTTTATCCCCAGAATGGGAGTGGAGGAGATTATACTGAGTGAAATAAGTCAAGCAGAGAGAGTCAATTATAATATGGTTTCGCTTACTTGTGGAGCAAAAGGAATAACACGAAGAAAAGGAAAAGTGAACTGGGGGAAATTGGAGGGGGAGACAAACTGTGAGAGACTGTGGACTCTGAGAAACAAACAGGGTTTTGGAGGGGAGGGGGGTAGAGCTTGGTGGTGGGTACTAAGGAGGGCATGTATTGCATGGAGCACTGGGTGTGGTGCATAAACAATGAATCTTGGAACACTGGGGGAAAAAAAAAGACTCTCCTTCTCTGCCTCTCCCCACCCCCTCAGTAAACAAATAAATCTTAAAAAAAAAAAAAAATCCTTTTAATCTCTGACACAGTGTTACTGATGCAAATTTGCAGCAAATGAAGGACATTCCTTGTGCTCTGCCAGAGTCACCAAGAACTGGTATTAAAAGTCTGAGCAGGAGCGCCAGGGTGGCTCAGTTGTTAAGTGTCTGTCTCTGGCTCAGGTTGTGATTCCAGGGTCCTGGGATCAAGCCCTGCCTCGGGCTCCCTACTCAGTGGGAAGGCTGCTTCTCCTTCTCCCACTCCCCCTGCTTGTGTTCCCTCTCTCCTGGTGTCTCTGTCACTCTGTCAAGTGAATAAAACCTTAAAAAAAAAGTATGAGGAGAAACTGATGAAAAGCTATAACCAAAAAAACATTCACTCTGAATACATTAAAATAAATCACCAAGATATAGATAAATATCACCTAAAAATGGATAATAAACTTTAAAAGAGGAAGAGGGAGACATGTAACACTAATTACTTAAAATGAAGTTTGTTCAGTTAAATATAAGCTAAAAAAAACAAAAAACAAAAAACAAAACAACCATGGTGAATAAAATGGAAGTGAAATGCTATATGAAACAAAAGGCAAAAGCTTAATAGGGAATAAAAAATATTATAATTAGGGTATTAAATGAGACAGTCATTAGGTTCTATCACAGAATCCTTCACACTTCATATATGCACACCAAAACAATAATATATATATATATATATATATATATATACACACATAGTGATTTACTTTCTTAAGACTTAACCATTTGAGGCACAACAAATAAAGTTACATCTCCAGTTTTCAAGTACAAAGGGAAATGGGCACAAAATCTGCATTAGCAGTACAGAAGATTCATCTTCATTAAATACCAGAATTTAATTAAAAAAATAAACTCTATTAACTATGATGGATTAACAGTTGGCAGGTTGCAAGGGCTGACTGTCCAAGACTTAAAAACAAAAATCAGACAAGCATTTTTGTCAATCCAGTAGTCAAAAGAGTCAACATCGGAAAGATATGACATACTCTACTTGAAAGGATGTTAAGAACAAATCTTCCAAATTAAAAGCGTGCTTCTTTTGGAAAGTTTAAACCTTAATTTAGATTGGTGTGACAGATAAGAATATAATCTGAAACATCAAAAACAAAATACAGCTTAATGTGAAGACAAACATCACTGCTTAAGCTAAGTAAACAAAACCCCCATATACATATAGTCTTAAATCAAAACAACTTTGGGAATAAAAACTTTATTTTGATATTGGCCACAGGGGCTGAGATTTTAGAAAGTTTGGCATAATAAATTTAAGTGAATTTCAAGAAAATTTTCTGAGCTTCTCCAAACATGTAAAGCAAAATAAAATATGTTTAGGCACAAAGAACTACAAGAGTCTCCATGAAAATCTCAGAAACATCTAACCTTGATTTAACTCTTCCGTGTTCATGCTTTCTTCAGCTGCAGTCTCTGACATTTCTTCATCTTCCTCATCATCATGTAGGTCTTTTGAAATTAATTGTCTAGCTAATTTAATATTCAGTCCTTCATTGTAGTGAAGCTTCCTTTTCATTTCAAACTGTCGCTTTTTTTCTATAAGATACAAAAAGTAGGCTTAGGAAGTCTTTAACTCAAAGATTAGGAAAATAAAGCCTGCTCTGTTTGGTAAATAAACTATTATTGGGGGTGTCCTGGGGGGCTCAATCAGTTAAGCAGTTAAGCATCTGCTTCAGCTCAGGTCCTGGGATCCAGGGTAGGGCTCTCTGTTCAGTGGGAAGTTTCCCTCAGCCCCTCCCCTCTCCTCATGGGCACGCTCTCTCAAATAAGTAAAATCTTTAAAAAAAAAAAAAAAAAAAAAAAAAACTTCGGGGGATCTGGGTGGCTCAGTGGGTTAAACCTCTGCCTTTGGCTCAGGTCATGATCTGAGGGTCCTGGGATCAAGCCCCGCATCGGGCTCTCTGCTTGGCAGGGAGTCTGCTTCCCCTCTCTCTCTGCCTGCCTCTCTGTCTACTTGTGAACTCTGTCTGCCAAATAAATTTTAAAAATAATAAATAATAATAATAAAAAAACCTTATTGGAACATGATTGTGCTCATTTGGTTCTATAATGCTTATAGCAGAGTCGAGTAGGTGCAATCAAGACGACATGGGCCATAAGACCTAAAATATTTAGTTTTTTTTTTTTTACATAAAAACCTAAATCTGGCCTTTTACAGAAAATCTGCACACCTCTGCTTTTAGATGGTTCAAATACATCTTACTAGGAAAATAGGACGTAAGAAAAATCTCCAGAAAAAGTTGAAAATGAGCTACATTTGGCTAAAGAGTGTAAAAAAGCTTTTTTTTTTTAAACAAGGGAGAAAAACAAGCTACGTACACCATGTGTATGTCATTTAAAAAGTCTGCATGCATGTGTATACTACATACACACAGAAAATAAGACAACAATTAGCATGCTTAACTTCGAGTCAATGAACTGTAGGGTAACCTTAGTATGTTCAAGTCTTCCAGTTTTATAATTAATTACAAATTCCCTGAAAAATTCTTTTTAGCAGGGTGCCTGGGTGGCTCAGGCACTTGAATATCTCTGCCTTTGGCCCAGGTCATGATTCCAGGGTCTTGGGATCGAGTCCTTCATGGGGCTCCCTGCTCAGCCAGGAGCATGCTTCTCCCCCTACCTCTCCCTGCTACTCGTACTCTTGCTCTCAAATAAAGTCTTCAAAAAAATAATTCTTAGTAGCAAATAAATAAATAAAAATTCTCATTATCCATGAAGAAACTGCAGTGATTTTAAACACTGCTAGTTAAAATGTAACCTCATTCCCAGAGTAATTTTAAGAAAAAGCTGTTATAAGGCACAGTGAAGTAATCCTAGATTATTCTTTCATTTATAGTGTGCACCACAGAAACACAGGTCAGGAGCAAATCAACATAACTGATCATATTTTATTAACAGCATTTAAAGACTGATTATTTCTGTAGAAATAGTTATAGACTGGTAAATAAAAGGGGATGACGTAAAATTGCCACCTGTTTATTTTGTCAAACAAGAGCATTAAAATTCATTTATCATAGTTTTATTATATTCATGAAAGTATTTTAATGCAAAAAGCATAGAGAAATCTCTGCAAAAGGCTATTCAAAGTACTTTCTGAATCTCCTTTAATTCCCTCTCAGTTTTTATAACCATCTATACTCACAGATGACTTACACTTAAATTTGTTTCAAAAGCAGGCATTTATTGTTCTTTTCAGCCTCCATTTGGGTTGGGAAAAGGAAAGTTCTGAGACCACCAACTCAGTATTCCATAAACATTTGTTTCAAATGACCAAGATCTTGCCAGGCATCTTTCTTCTTCTCTACTTATGAATTACTTTTGTGATTTGTCTTACTGTTTGAGAATACCATATGGTAGAGGGAAGTAAAATTGAAAAAAGAGGGCAATAAAAAGACCAAATCCTCATGATTTAATTTTTAGTGATGCCTTTCAAGTATTCAAATGATGCAAAAACCAATGTTAAAAAACAAACAAAAAAATGGTTTACATGGGATGCCTGGGTGGCTCAGTTGGTTATGCTGCTGCCATCGGCTCAGGTCATGATCCCAGGATCCTGGGATTGAGTCCCACATCAGGCTCCTTGCTCGGCAGGGAGCCTGCTTCTCTTGCTGCCTCTGCCTGCTTGTGTGTACTCTCTATCTCTCTCTGGCAAACAAATAGAAATCTTTAAAAAAAAAAAAATGGTTTTACAAACTTCCAGTGACCAAATAAATAAGTCATGGAAATGTAAAGTACAACTTAGGGAAGATAGTCAATAATACTGTAATAACACTGTTCATTATATGGTGACAGATGGGGACTATACATATGATAAACACTGAATAATGTACAAAATTGTTTGATCAATACATTGTACATCTGAAAACCAATGTAACATGAATCGTATTTCAATAATTAATTTTTAAAAATGGTTCTGATTGCCTCCAGTACTGCAATACTCACTCAGAAATTAACCATTAATATATTTTTTAAAGATTTTATTTTTATTTATTTGACAGACAGAGATCACAAGTAGGCAGAGAGGCAGGCAGCACAGAGAGAGAGGAAGGGAAGTAGGCTCCCTGCTAAGCAGAGAGCCTGATGTTGGGGCTCACTCCCAGGACCCTGGGATCATGACCTGAGCCGAAGGCAGAGGCTTTAACCCACTGAGCCACCCAGGCACCTAACCATTAATATTTTATGATTTTATACTTTTTTCTAGAAAATTTTCTAAAAATAACTCCTATATTTTTCTATATGATGTTTTTTCACTTACTATATAGTTACAATTTCCGTTATGTTCACCCAGGCAAGGTTCAGTTTATGCCCACCATCTGAGGAAGTACAATATGACCCTTTCTTTCATGCTAAAATGATTCAGAGTTTAGACAATTAGGTATATGAAGATATAGTAAAAAATTCCACCATGTACATAGCAGATTTATATAATTTTTAAATGGTTATAAGGTATTGAGTGACTAATCCTCTATTCTTGGGGAAAAATTTCTTTCTTTTTTTTTTTTTTTTAAGATTTTAGTTATTTATTTGACAGACAGAGATCACAACTAGGCAGAGAGGCAGGCAGAGAGAGAGAGAGAGAGAGAGAGAGAGAGAGGGAAGCAGGCTTCCTGCAGAGCAGAGAGCCCGATGCGAGGCTCCATCCCAGGACCCTGGGACCATGACCTGAGTCGAAGGCAGAGGCTTTAACCCACTGAGCCACCAAGGCACCCCCTTTAATGGGTATGTTTAAAAAAATGAAATAAAACAAAATAAACTAGAATGCATTACACATAATAAAGGTGAGTACTGTTTTGTGAAATTTTTCTTTTTATAATTTATGCATACATATATAACATGTAGGACTTAGTCAATAATGTTTACAAAACATTGGAATAGACTCTGGGAAACTGAATTGCTAGATCAAAGGGTATCATTTTCTTTTAAAACTTCTGGCTCATATTTGCCATACTGCTTTCCAGAAAAGCCAAACCATTTTCATGCCCACCAATAGTACATAAATAACTTATTTCTCCATATTTATACCCAAAGAAACTCATTTTTTTTAACTTTTGTTGATCTGAAAGGAAAGAGACCATGATTCTGTGTATTTATTTATGTACTATGTAGGTACTATGTATGTATGTATGTATGTATGTATGTAGGCTCCACCCTGAGTCTGGAGCCCAAAGCAGGGGTTGAACTAACAACCCTGAGATCAAGACCTGAGCTGAAATCAAGAGTCAGCTGCTAAACCAACTGAATCACCAAGGTGCCCCCATGATGCTGTTTTAATTTACAGTTTTTTTTTTTTAAATATTTTTTTATTTATTTGACAGAGGGAGATCACAAGTAGGCAGAGAGGCAGACAGAGAGAGAGGAGGAAGCAGGCTTCCCGCTGAGCAGAGAGCCCGATGCGGGACTCGATCCCAGGACCCTGAGATCATGACCTGAGCCGAAGGCAGCGGCTTAACCCACTGAGCCACCCAGGCGCCCCATTAATTTACAGTTTTTTATTCCTAGAAGTTGATTATTATAGTATTTCTCTCTGGTGAATAATATTTACAGTCTAAGAAAATTATTTCTTTTTAATCCTAAGAGATACTGAATTTGATTTTGTTATACTTTCTAATTTTAGAATACTCAAAATGCTTTATATAAGTTTAAAGTATACAATATATTCATTTTGTAGAAAGAGGCTAATACAAGTGTTCTCAATCTTCTTTAACTATTTATATTCATTTTACCTGTTATCCTTGTATGATAGAGCAACATACTAAGAAGAGCTCAAGGATATTAAGATTTTAGGCCTAGTTCTAACAATAATCAACTCTCCATGTGAACTTCACAAGCAAATTCCCTTTTTTATACTTTTTTTTTTACTATTTTATAAAATAATGGAGAATACACCAATTATTTAAGTCATTAAAAGTTATTATTTACTGAATACATACAATATGACAGAATCAGAGTTAAGTGATTTAAATTCTTTATATCATTTAGTACTCACAATACCTCTGAATATTTTTATAGATCCCAATTTGAAATGAAGAAACTGAGGCTCAGAGAAATTACAAATTAGACACCTGATATACCTGGAGTACAAACTGGTATGTCTGACTCCATAGCCAATATCTTAATTGTTATACTATAAAAATTACAAGATATAATTTTTTCCAAGAATTTCTATCAATAAATAAGGACTTTCAGATATGTATTTTTTTTGTTTGTTTAAAAGCAATAAATAGGGGCGCCTGGGTGGCTCAGTGGGTTAAAGTCTCTGCCTTCGGCTCAGGTCATGATCCCAAAGTCCTGGGATGGAACCTCACATCAGGCTCTCTGCTCCGCAGGGAGCCTGCTTCCTCCTCTCTCTCTGCCTGCCTCTCTGCCTACTTGTGATTTCTGTCAAATAAATAAATAAAAATATTTTAAAAAAATAAAATAAAAGCAATAAACACCCATAGGAGTCAGTAACTCTACTAAAAGGACTTGAACTTTTGAACGTGTAACCAAATTGTTCCCCCTGCTGGCTAATTCACGGAACTACAATCTGAGGGGGAAAAAAAAATCCTTCAATGAAAACTGACAATATAGGCTAATAACAAATTCTTGTTCTTAATAGATCATGTTTTTAAGAGAATAATGAGGAAACCAGCTCCAGAAACAACTTATATTTAAAACAATTTTCAAGGGTCTTTGTAATTTATTTTTGGATAAGTTAGGAAGTCACTGAGGAGACAAGACCTACAATGTAACTTGGGATTAGGCTACATGTACTTTTTTTTGTCTCATACAACAATTAGGCTCAGACCATCACAATTTGTTGAATAAACTATATTCTGAAGATGACAGAAGTAGCAAATTATACCTTAGGAGATACACCTGACAAAGATTCTGACCATTAACTAGCAAATATTCAGAATCCAGATGAAATTTCTGAACTTCTTAAACATCCACATTTCAAGGCTTCAAGTACACCACTAACTCTTTTTCTTTTTTGTGAAGGTGTGTTTCTGTTTTTCTTGCATCTTTTTTCCTATACCTACACTTGGTTTTTCCTTTTAAAACTAGTTTTAAAAAACTATATAAACAATTTTAATTCTTGAAAAGACTGTACATTCACATGGTTCAAAGAGTGTAAAAAGCAACAAGATAAAATACCTTCCTTTTCTTCTTATCTCCACAGATAACCATTCTTACTTGAAATAACAAAAACCATGAGTAAGTAGCAATATAACTGTTTGTGTACTGTATGGACTACAAGAGCCTCTTCCAACCCTGTTGAGAAGGCTCTTTTATCTTCTTGCATATGACATTACTGTTCTTTTTTTGATTCAATGGAACCTAAAAAAGATCACTCTACATCTGACCATCTTGGTTCATCTGGTAAGTTTCACTACTGTTTTAAAACAGAAAAAGCACAAGCGATTGGTAAATTAGCTCTTACCGCTATCCATTTTAAGATCACCCAAACACTCACTGACACCAAAAGCATTACTATTTACTGAGCATCTACTCTGTATCAAACAGTAAAAAAGAAAAAAGTACAAAGAAAGAAACTATAATTACTTAAAAAATGGTAATACTTTCCCAAATTCTTGAAATCAAGGAAGGTGGTATGTGTGTGCAGGGGGAGGGAAACTGTTATCCACTAAACCCATGTAAGTAGAATCTGAATTATAAATATGTTGCTCCCTAACCTCCCACCATCCATTTTCCTAAAAGGAAAACCACTTGAAAACCTTCAAATAATGAATTTATTTAAGCAAAAATTATTAGCACAGTGCTGAAAGCAGTAAAGGAAATCAACTACCTTGTTCTTCAGGTGAGAGGTCACTATCCTCATCTTCACTGCTTGCTTGTTCATGAACCCGATACTTTGGCTCTGAGCCTTCAGCAGCAGCTAATCTACACAACAGTCATTTACAAAGAAATCAACACTGTGATATTCTTTTATTGAGTGTCTCATTCATTCAACTCTTGAGCCTTATAAAAACATTTAAAGATCATTACTATGCCAGCTATAACCTGATGAGGAAAATAAAAAGCAAGAAAGTGGGAATGAGCATAGAAACCAGTAAGCAATAAGAACAGTGGAAGGTGAAAGAAATCAATGAACAGCAAAGAAATAGAGTTTTTGTTTATGAACCCAGTTATTTTTGTGTAATCTCTAGGTGTAGACCCAATGTGGGGGCTCAAACGCACAACAATAAGAGTCGCATGCTTTTCTGACTGAGCCAGCCAGATGTACCATCTTACTTTAAAACATAGGATATTAAAAACACCAACAACAAAAATACAAACGCATAGGGGACTGACACAAGGAATCTGTGTACCAGGCTCTAGTACTCTTTCTGCTACCTGTACACTTTGATTTTAATCTAGAAACAAGACTATAAAAGTTGCTATGAGAAATCCAAATAAACTTAGCTTATGCTTTTTTACATTTGTACAAGTACAGCAGAATGCCTTTAACTCTGCACAATTAAAAGCAAGTGAAAATGTGTAAGTGAAAATACTTCATAGTCATCAGTACTTACTTCTTAGCTAAGATATCTGGGGTCAAGGCTTCATTGGTTTCAGAATCACTCAGTGCATCTTCATCATCACCTACCATACTAGAATGAAAAGCACATTATAATTAATACTTAAACCATAATTTTTCAAGCAGAAAAACAAGGTAGAAAACCATTATTCTATTGATTAAGTTATAGTATCAACATATTTATAGCTCTGTTGTTCTGAGGTTTAATTTTATTTTTTAAAAGATTTTATTTATTTGACACAGAGAGCACAAGCAGGGGGAGAAGCAGAGGGAGAGGGAGAAGCAGGCTCCTTTTTGAGCAGAAAGCCTGATACAGGGCTTGATCCCAGGACCCCGGGATCCTGACCTGAGCCAAAGGCAGATGCTTAACCAACTGAGCCATCCAAGTACCCGGAGGCTTAATTTCAAATTGTTTCTATTCCATGCAAGTTTTTGAAAATACAGCACCAATCAAGAAAACCCTCCAAATGACTTTAAAAAACCACTACTGTGACCATGAAAATAAATATTAAGAACTTGTATCATTTGTAAAAAATTTAGAAACTTCAATTATTCCATCCAGCGAGAGGGAACAAATATGTAGGAAAACAAAAACAAAACCAAAACCACTGTCTGGTTTTAGAAGAAGACAGAAACAAATGATCCATGCAGACATAAGGCTAGGTAAAATACCATAATTAGATCCTAAAGATCTAATTCAGGGCATTTAAAAGCTATTAGCTTTCTTCAATCTATCCTCTAATATAAAATTTTCTCCCCACTTAATTGCAAACATGAGCATATTTAATTCTGAGGCCACTGACAGGTATATAAAAGCAGAAGTCACCTATATTAAAAAAAAAAAAATACTGATTTATATCCTTCCTAGTTAGTTGATGAGACAAGTTAAAAAAGTGCTATAGTTTTGATGATGCATTTTTTCCATGGGAGGTTATCAATTTGTAGAACTTTTATAGACAACTCTATATTATAAAATTTATGGGCAAATTATATTTATGTGTGTGTATATACATACACATGTATATATAAAAGCATTAATAACTTCTGTATATTAACAGCGTGAAATTCTTAGATAGTATAACACAATCTTTCTATAAAAAGCATCCTCTTCTACTAAACAAAATTCTTTAAAAAAAGGGCCATGAAAGAAACTGGTAAAATTGAGCACTAAATTGATAAAAGCTGAGAACATGTACCTGTACATACATAAAGCTTCAATTACTTAGGAACCAAATAACTTTGGAAACTCCCAGAGGAAGGATATGGGTAAGGTAAAGGGGAAAAAAAAGTACCAGATAAATACCATTCACATTTAAGATAAACAATCTAAAAATAATGCCTACAACTTTTTCAGTTATGTTCAATTTTAATTCTTGTCAGATAGGTATTTCCAACCAAAAGATAAGGAAGGAATGTCTATCTACCACCATTACTGAAAAGGAAAAAAAGCCCTGACTGTGGCTTCTGGCACAATAAAAGGTTTAAGGTATGTTTTAAAATATATCTTTGGGGGGCCTGGGTGGCTCAGTCGTTAAGCGTCTGCCTTTAGCTCAGGTCATGGTCCTGACGTCCTGGGATCGAGCCCCACACTGGGCTGCTTGCTCTGCGGGAAGCCTGCTTCTCCCTCTCTCACTACCACTGCTTGTGTTCCCTCTCTCGCTGTGCCTGTCTGACAAATAAGTTTTTTAAAAAAAGTAAAAACAACAACAACAAAAACCATTCTTGTAATTAGGAGAAAAATAAGGGTATAAGCTTTTCATAAATCTTATTTCCATTTCTTCCCTCAAGCCTTATTAGTGTTCCGAGTTTTGGCACCTGTACCTATTTCATTATTTCTACCTTTGTCAAAATCTTCATACTTATCCTTGTTTTTACTGTTTTTGCTATCAACAAGGTGTAAGTTATCTCAACTTACTTTCCAAAGTTTTTATTCACTGATTTGAAATACAGACTTCCTTAAGTCTATTTTAACAGTAACTCCTGGATTTATGTTACCTTCCTTCATAGACCAAATATTTCATTCCTGGAAATCTTTTTCAATACAAATTAAGGCACAGTCTGAATTAGGTATTTCTATTATTTAGAATCTCCATCTTCTCATAATGCTTCCTGGTACATTATTTTTGTCTTCATACTAATTACTGCCACACACTATAATTTTATAATTCATTTAAAATATTTTGGAAGGCAAAAGCTGCCAATAATCACAATGTAATTATCTGAACTATAATATTACATAAGTTTAAAAATAAGGACATGTAACAATAGTAATGACCACTTGTCTTTGAATGGGTTTAAAAAAGCTGAAGTCATCCCTTTCTGCAAAGATTGAATAAGCTCCCAGTTTCTACTTAGAAAGGAAATAAGCCCAACCCTCATCTTCCTTTTTATAAATAGATTATTTTAAGGAAGGCAAAAGTCATTAATCTGTGTGTATCATTAGTGGCTAGGGATCACTGAGTTACAGCAAATAAACAGTTACTACAATTATAATGTACAAAATGGATTCTCGGGGCACCTGGGTGGCTCAGTGGGTTAAGCCTCTGCCTTCAGGTCAGGTCATGATCCTGGGTCCTAGGATCAAGCCCTGCATCGGGCTCTCTGCTCAGCGGGGAGCCTGCTTCCCTTCCTCTCTCTCTGCCTGTCTCTCTGCCTACTTGTGATCTCGATCTGTCAAAAAAATAAATAAAATCTTAAAAAAAAAAAAATGGACTCTCAATTTTTCCTTAAGGGGAGGTGGGGAGGGGCAGAGTGAGGGAGAGAGACTCTTAAGCAGGTTCCATGCCCAGTGTGGAACCTGATCTCATGACCCTGAGATCACGACCTGAGCCTAAATCAAGAGATGCTTAACCAACAGAGCTACCCAGGTACCCCTAGATCCCCAAGTTTTTAAAGTTACTTGTTACTGGGACGCCTGGGTTGCTCAGTGGTTAAGGATTTGCCTTTGGCACTGATCACGATCCCAGGGATCGGAGATCGAGTTCTGCATCAGGCTCCTGGCTCAGCGAGGAGTCTGCTTCTCCCTCTGCCTGCTGCTCCCCCTGCTTGTGTGTATGCATGCTCGCTCTCTCTCTCACAAATAAATAAAATCTTTAAAAAAATAAAATAAAGTGATGTATTACTTATACTATTATATACAAATATGCAGTTGGGTTATTGACTTGTGCTCTAATAACTACTATAAAATCAAACAGATACTTAAATCACCTGTTATCCAGAAGCTCATATAGAATGCAAAAAGGAAGTAAAAAAGGAACGAATCAACAAAACATTACCTATGGTAAGGAGTGCTAGGTTCATCTATTTTCATCAAACCATAGTCTTTGTCTGCTGGATGATATGTCGCCAGGATGTTCATTTCATCCCACTTCTGGGATTTTTTACTAAAATTAAAAAGAAAAAAGAATTTCCTCAGTGAAGTAAAAGACAAAAAAGTTACACATCTAAAATTGACAAACATCCAAATCCCACGTTTCAACTTCTATCTGACTGCCAGCTTCTATTTTTACATATACTTTCTTGGAATAGAAACTAATGTAGGGTAAAAACCGTAAGTAATTACAATAAAATAAATATTTTATAGTATACTTAGTGCCCACATATTAAAAAGACACTATTCAGAATCTTCATCAGATACTCAAGACACTATATTATGACACGCTTAGTCTTCATCTGGCCTTTACAAGTAATAATAGCAAAAAACTGAAATGTACACATTGTATAAACTCAGCAGTTGAGGATTTTTCACCTATTATATGTCGTTAACAGTTTAATAAAAAACAATGATATTTTCCAGACCCCTGGCTTTGGGCACTGACTATTAAAATGAGAGGATCCTGAGGCTGCTGGGTCCCCTTTCTGAGGGCACGAGTATCCTTTCCTCTGGCACCAGGACCCCATTTTGGTACACCAGGCTATCTGGGCCCTCACACTTCACTACGTTGTATTCCTCAGTTCCTCAGAGGGTGAAGCCTTCCACTTTCTGTCACAACTCTGGGCTCTCTCTTGCACTCAAACTGAGATGCCAGCCCTTCCCAGGAATGGGGGCCAGAGGAAGAGGGAGAGCTAGGGAAAGAGAACCTGGGGTTTGTTCCAGGGTTTTGGGATTAAGTTCTTCATTAAGAAAGAATCTGGGAATACAAAGGTGTTGGGGGGGGGCAGGGAATTTGGGGGGAATTAGTTGGAGGGAAGGAGAAGTTCAAGTATACTCTTGTTTTTAATCCCATTACTCATCACTCATTACTCATCATTTATTGTTAAATAAAGTAGCCTGGGACATACAAAAAAATAAATTAAAATTTAAAAAAAATGAATACCTCCTTGGCCTAATTTTTTCAGAGATATCCAAAACAATCAAAAGAATTAAAACATAAAAACTACAGGGAATACCTCACTAAACTTAAATACCATTAATATTTAGGTTGCAAAAACATAATAGTTAAGCTCTTTTTTTTTACCTAGAAAAATAAGAGTTTGCTAAGAAATGGTATATTCAGGATACCTGAGATAAATCTACTTAAGAAATAAAAATAACTGTTTTATGAACATCTGTATTAATATCTAGTCAACAAAATATTTAAGGTGCTAAATAATTAGTTGACTTAATTACAAACTCTTTGGATCTACTCATTATATAAAGGACATCAAAGACCTCTCTGCCACCCAACAATATTTTGTTACATATACAATTTGTGCCTTGGTTATATACTGGAAAATAAAACTACTATAAAATCAAATGTAGATTTTACACAGATTCAAATCTTTTCTGTACTTGCACATGTTGGTGAGATTTTAGCATAGATATTTTTAATTTTCCTAAATCTACCAACACCCATATTCTGAAATGTTCTTGAAAAATGATACACTCAAACTTTAATATCATATTCCCTTTACCATGCCCTGAGTCACCTTAAAATTATACATGCCAGCTCATGGCAGGTGAGCCTGATTTTTATGTTCTCTTGTTTTCTTCTCCAAAGCACCCAGTAACCCTATTTCAGACGAAGCACTTTTTTTCTTCTTAATTTAGTGTAGTAAAATGTGTATACCATAAAATTCACCATTTTAAACATTTTTAAGTGTATAGTAGTTGTGCAGCATTAAGTATAATCACATTGTTGTGAAACCCCCAACAACAACCATCTTCAGGACTTTTTCATCTTCCCCAACTGAAACTCTACCCAGTGAATACTAACTCCCCATCCTCTCCTCTCCCAGCCCCAGGCAACCACCATTCCGTTTTGTCTCTATGAATTTAACTACTCTGGGTACCTCATATAAATAGACTCATACAATATTTGTTCTTTTGTAACTGGCTTATTTCACTTAATGTCTTCAAAGCTCATCTGTGTGGTGGCATATATCAGATTTTTCTCCCTTTTTTGGCACGTGTACCTGAATGTTTATAGCAGCAATGTCCACAACAGCCAAACTCTGGAAAGAACCTAGACGTCCACCAACAGATGAATGGATAAAGATGTAGTATATATAAACAATGGAATACTATGCAGCCATCAAAAGAAATGAAATCTTGCCTTTTGCAACAACGTGGATGGAACCAGAGGGTATTATGCTGAGTGAAATAAGTCAATCAGAGAAAGACAATTATCTTATGATCTCCCTGATATGAAGAATTTGAGAGGCAATGTGGGGAGTTTGAGGGGGTAGGGAAGGAAAAAATGAAACAAGATGGGGTCAGGAGGGAGACAAAGTATAAGAGATCTTAATCTCACAAACCAAACTGAGGGTTGCGGGGGGAGGGGGACGAGGGAGAGGGGTATTAGGTTATGGACACTGGGGAGGGTATGTGCTACGGTGAGTGCTGTGAAGTATATAAACCTGGCGATTCACAGACCTGTACTCCTGGGGCTAATAATACATTATATGTTAATAAAAAATTTAAAAAAATTTTCTCCCTTTTTAAAGCTGATTAATGTTCCACTACAGACTACTTCCACTACAACTTCAAGTTGCTTATCCTTTGTTTTATCAAGAGGCAAAGGTTGGTCCAGATATACTGCACTTTTCTTTTTTAAATTCAGCATGGAATGTATCTGAACTTTGAACTAACAAACTTACTAATATTAAAAACACTTGAGTGAACTAAACTAGAAAAATAGAACCTGCTTTATAATATTGATTTCTTCATATGTCTAGCTGCTATCTGAGTAGTACATAATTGGTCTTATGGCAGAAAAACAAACAAACGAACAAACGAACCCCACTAGCACCGATGTTTAACGTTCAAGTTCCAGTTACCTTTCACTAGTCCTCCAACTACAGGCAAGTCCAACAAACACCCTCTTTGGGGCTACATTTACTCTACATGGAAACTGTAACAAAATGGGAGTTTTATTAACAGTCCTTCTTTTAATATAAGTTGTTGAGAGAATCAACTGAAATAATGTCTGTGACATCAAATTATAAAAGTACCACACAAACATAAAGGGTTTTTATGACTTTAAAATCTCCAGTTTGGGGGCACCTGGGTGGCTCAGTCGGTTAAGCGGCTGCTTTTAGCTCAGGTCCTGATCCCATGTCCTGGGATCGAGCCCCACCTCCGGCTCCCTGCTCAGGCAACAGCCTGCTTTTCCCTCTCCCTCTGCCTGCTGCTCTGCCTACTTACAGTCTCTCTCCATCTAATAAATAAATAAAATCTTAAAAAAAAAAAAAAAAAACACTACTGTTCAGGGTTAAAAATCCAGGTGCTATATCTCACTTAGAACTGTAGAAAATGGGTTGAGGAGGTTATTCTGAAGAAATGTTTAAAACTGCTTTTGAACTGAATCCCTTTCACCTTGCCTTGCCAAGACTCAACATTTAAGATTTTGAAAAACTTCTATGTGCCACAGAATGAATTTTTCTAAAAAGCAATCAGTTTTGTATTCGACTAAGTACACAGTTTCAGATATTTTGTTAAAATAGGTCCTATCTACAAATTACTCTGAATTTAGAAAGTAAATGCCTAGGTTTACTCATGCTACATAAAGAAAATAATCACAGTGAAGAGATATATTTCTAAAGATTCTAGATAGCAAACATGATCAAGCAGCTCTGATTAGAAGAATCATGAAAGAAACGTACACAAGCTTTAAGGGAATTAGATAAAGTTTGTGAAGAAAGCAATCCAATTAATAAGCAAAGGGAGTCTCAGGATACGATAACTAAATGTTCCCTCCTGAGAGAACAAATGCCTCTGAAGTGACAGCTGAGGTTAAGTGCCAGGCCGAAACAAAATCACAGGTGAAATTTCATAAAACCTGTATTAACAGGTAGTCCTATTAAGATTTCCTATTAAAGATACTGTAAAAGAAAGCACATCTCTACATAAAGTTTAAAAGCTGGCAAAACTAAACTGTGTTGGAATGTATACTTACATGATTACCATAGAAGTCTGAAAAGTGGTTACGTTGGGAGCCAGGGGAGGAAAGAGTGTGATTGGAAAGGACAGGGGACATTCCTGAGGTGATGGAAACATTCTTTTTCTTTACCAGGATGGCGGTTAAGGGGTGTTTTATAATATATATAATAATTTTATAATATAAATATAACCATTTATAATTTTGTGATTTCTTAAACTTTAAAATTACATTCAATACAACTTTCCATATTTGTATTACATTAAACAAAATATTTTAAAATAAATACATATTAATGACCTTGTTAGGTACTTCCTAACTTCAAAGTAAAATAAGTTATTTCTTAAATGATGTTAACAATATCAAATTAAAAATGACAACTTATCATCTTTACTGCTTAAGAATGACAGACCGTTAGAGGAGTTTAAAAGGCTTCTCCAATGGGTGGAAACCCAAACACCCTATAGACCTATTTGGTGAGATAACAGGGGGTGGAAAAAAAAAGAGAGAACTGTGCGATAAAGCAGAAATAATGTTTACTTAAAAATGAAGGATAAAATTTAATAATGATAATCCCAGCACCCTAACCCACTAACAGTTTTGATTTCTGCAAATTCCATTACCATATAAAATAATATATATATCATAAAAGTATATAAACAATCAGTATATATAAGAATACATATACTGTGTACATACATATATAAAACAGTAGATACAGTACATAAAAATACATATACTGATATGGAAGCATTAGTATATATATTTTATTTATAAAGCAGTAGATACTGTATACAAAAAATACATCTACTGACATGGAAGTTATTAGTATATATATTTTATTATAATAAGCCACTTGTATTTTCTAGTCTTTAGGTTTTTTTTAATACTTATTAAATATTTATTTATTTGGCAGACAGCAATCACAAGAAGGCAGAGAGGCAGGCAGGGAGTGGGGGGAAGCAGGCTCCCTGCTGAGCAGCGAGCCCGATGTGGGGCTTGATCCCAGGACCCTGAGATCACCACCTGAGCTGAAGGCAGAGGCTTATCCCACTGAGCCACACAGGTGCTCCTAGTATCAATACTCAATAATAACTATTCGCCCAATGTTAGATATTTATATTGAAACCAAGTTTTTCCTATTTAGAATAAAGCAGAAATGAACACACTTGTGCATATTCTGTTCAATGATATTTTTAGGATAACTTGCTAGGATAGGCTTATCTGGGTTAAAATGCAACGGCTTTATAGTTCACTCCAGGTTGCAGTATAGTTTCAAAAGAGAAATCAAGGGGCGCCTGGGTGGCTCAGTGGGTTAAAGCCTCTGCCTTCGGCTCAGGTGCTGGGATTGAGCCCCACATCAGGCTCTCTACCCGGCAGGGAGCCTGCTTCCCCCTTTCTCTCTCTGCCTGCCTCTCTGCCTACCTGTGATCTCTGTCAAATAAATAAAAATCTTAAAAAAAGAGAGAGAAAGAGATCAATTTGTAATGTCCCCAGTAATTGCCAAAACTTTGCCAAGATTGGTTATTTATGTATGTGTTATCTCCACCTGAGCAGTAGGAATCATTACTTAAAAGCTATTTTATGGGGACACCTAGGTGGCTCAGTTGGTTAAGCAGCTGCCTTCGGCTCAGGTCATGATCCCAGCGTCCTGGGATCGAGTCCCACATCGGGCTCCTTGCTCAGCAGGGAGCCTGCTTCTCCCTCAGCCTCTGTCTGCCATTCTGTCTGCCTGTGCTCGCTTGCTCTCCCTCTCTCTCTGAAGAATAAATAAAATCTTAAAAAAAATAAATAAAAATAAAGCTATTTTATGTTTCTTTGCTCATTACCTTATAAATGCTACATTTTACTTTCCTTTTATGAATTATGTTTATATCCTTTGGCTTTCTATTGGAAACCTCTTATAAATCTAAGTTTTTTACATTTAAATATGAGCAAGTTCTTGTACATCTATATATATATAGACTTACAATGATGTAGAAAAACATAAATAACTCAAATTTAAATGTAAAGATTTAAACCATGTTATGTATATATAAACAAAAGATACACACAAGGTATAAACCACATATCTATAACATTATATGTAACCCAAATTCTTCCTGGTTTGTCTTTTAGTTTACTTTCCACTATCAAAAGAACTAAAGTTTTATTTTTTCAAAGCTTTACTCCACTTCCTCAACACAATATTAAGAACAAAAGAAATTCTTAGAATTTTTTTGGCTCCAAAGAAGAGAACAGTATCTTGCAAAAACATCGATTTAAATAGGGCATAAAAAAATAGGTTACAAAGCACTCTGGAAAACAGCATGGAGGTTCCTCAAAATGTTGAAAATAGAACTACCCTATGACCCAGCAATTGCACTACTGGGTATTTACCCTAAAGATACAAACGTAGTGATCTGAAGGGGCACGTGCACCCGAACATTTATAGCCCCAATGTCTACAATAGCCAAACTATGGAAAGAACCTAGATGTCCATCAACAGATGAATGGAGAAAGAAGAAGTGGTATATATATATATATACAATGGAATACTATGCAGCCATCATAAGAAATGAAATCTTGCCATTTGCGACAACGTGGATGGAACTAGAGAGTATCATGCTTAGCGAAATAAGTCAATTGGAGAAAGACAATTATCATATGATCTCCCTGATATGAGGAAATGGAGATGCAACATGGGGAGTTAAGGGGGTAGGAGAAGAATAAATGAAACAAGATGGAGTCGGGAGGGAGACAAAGTATAAGAGACTCAATCTCACAAAACAAACTGAGGGTTGCTCAGGGGAGGGGGGTTGGGAGAAAGGGGGTGGGGTTATGGACATTGGGGAGGGTATGTGCTATGGTGAGTACTGTGAAGTGTGTAAACCTGGCGATTCACAGACCTGTACCCCTGGGGATAAAAATATATTATATGTTTATAAAAAATTTTAAAAAAATTAAAAATTTAAAAAAAAAAAAAAGGTTACAAAGCATACCGGGAATTCTTAGGTGGAAAGCAGTGAAGTAGAAGGAACTGAGGCACCTGGGTGGCTCACTGGGTTAAAACCTCTGCCTTCGGCTCAGATCGGGATCTCAAGGTCCTGGGATCGAGCCCCACATTGGGCTCTCTGCTCAGCAGGGAGCCTGCTTCCCCCCCTCTCTGCCTGCCTCTCTGTCTACTTGTGATCTGTTTGTCAAATAAATAAATTAAATCTTTAAAAAAAAAAAAAAGAAGGAACTGTCAGCAAAAAACACTAAATATGGAAATTAGGATCTCCAAAGTTTTGGCAGAATTAACATTTGTTATGGAGTAATAAAATCCAAAAAGCAAAAGTGAGTTTAATTCCAAGCTGTCTGTATTACCTTCTAATAGTTCATGATCTCTATCCAAAAAAAATATGGGCATCGCCACTTACATTGCAATCTGCTGGGAGGATGAAAGCACCCCCTGGTTTCATTTTACCCCTCACCTCTTGGAAGATTGGTTTTCATGCAGCCTAAATCTGGTCCAGAAAAAGTCACCCCTTCTCACTTTCACTTTGATAGCTCATTTGATACTGCCTCAAAGACCTACCCATACATCTCGTTGCTTGTGATTTGCTCATTTGGTAAGTTTTAGCCACGTTTGGAGTAAGAAGCGGAGCCTCAAGGTATTAAACTTTAATTGCACACTTCAAGAAATGGCTCTTTCTTTAAATAAAGATTCAACTTACATAGGTTGACAACGTACAAGACTATGAAGCTAGACACAATTACCAATTAAACTAAGAGCTGACAATAAAAGCAATCAGTAATCAAAAAGTCACTTTCATAAAACTTGACTCAGTGAGGCTTTATAGTCCGTATCCCAGAAAAAGATAAAGCTGAAGCATGTTTATATAAAATTATATTAAAGGAAATTAATTCAAGCGCAATGTTTTTAAGCAGAATTTTCCTACACTATCTAAGAGTACTACTAAATGGAACACAGCAACTTCAAAGTGTATTGTATAGAACGATCTGAGATGTGGAAAAATTAGATTCCTATAGTTCATTTCTATTTGAATAAGACTAACATTTGAGGATGAGATACTGAGCTAAACTAACTTTACATTTATTAACCAATTTATTTTATTTATTTAATTTTTGTAAAAGCAGGGGTGGGGGTTAGAGGGAAAGGGACAAACAGCTCCATCTCAGGACCCATGGATCACGACCTGAGCCCAAGGCAGACACTTAACAGACTGAGCCACCCAGACGCCCCTTATTAACTCATTTAATATAATTAAACGACACATGGATACAATGAATAAGTCACAGGAAGTCACAGAGCTAGTAAGTGGTAGACAAGACACAAACCCAGGCAATCTAGCCCCAGATTAATCACTAACCTGTAATACTTCTCATAACATAAGTTTTAGTAACATTTATTTTCACCAATTCAAAATGCATTCTCATTTTAATCTCTCTGAAAACAATTTATCTTAAAATGAATTTTATAATTGACGGCATTTTCTTCTTTTTTGGTGGTACATAAAATCACGGGTACTTCTTAGAATCAATGGTTTCTTGTTTTTGATGAAATGCACATTAGCTACTCACTAGATCTGTTCAGACCTTTACAAGTGGTACTCTATATTTAAGGTATCCTGACAGAATGAGAACTTCAAAATCATAGGAGACAACAGTGATGTTCTAACTAGTTGAATAGCGTAATACCATATATTGAGATTTTTGCCCGATAGGTGGATCTACAGATTCTATCCAGTTGTAACCGAACTAACCCTCAAAAAATTGGTATCTGACAAGTGGTAACTGAAGAAACAATTCATTGAAGATAACAGTATCAATGCAAAGCATAAAGTAAGTAAGAAAGTAACAGAACTGAGACAAAAAGAAAAGTCTGACAAGAACTGTATAAAAAAAATTCTAGGGCAGCACCTGGGTGGCTCAGTGGGTTAAAGTCTCTGCCTTCGGCTCAGGTCATGATCTCTGGGTCCTGGGATCAAGCCCCGCATCGGGCTCTCTGCTCAGCAGAGAGCAGGCAGGGGGCCTGCTTCTCTTCCTCTCTTTCTGCCTGCCTCTCTGCCTACTTGTGAACTCTCTGTCAAATAAATAAATAAAATATTAAAAAAAAAATTCTAAGACTATTTGAAATTTGGCATTATACGAATCTCTTTAAGTGTATACTGAGCCTTGAAATATTATCTAATGATAGTAATATATGAGATAAATCACAAAGATATCTGAAGCATATTTGAATTTTTTCCTACTAAAAAGGTAGACCCTTGAAGTAAGACAACTCAACTTCTGTTTTTCTTAAAAGAAAAAAAGTACCTTGGTAAAATCTCTTCATGTTAAATAAAATATTACATTAAGATATCCTCACAACTTATGAGGAGGCGGTGATGTGGTGTACAGAAAAAGGAAACTACCACTGCATTTAACTTGATAAAGGCACCAATAAAAGGTAAGTTATTTGCAGATTGTCTATTTACAAATTTGCCCACTTGATAAAATTCATTTGTAACTCTAAAATCTTACGTGAGAGAGGCACATTCTCTGTCTCTTGCAGACATGCACAGAACAGGGACAATTCTGAGATGCTCCATGCACATCTTCCCAGCTGTTAAAGAAGGTGATTGATACCTTACCTTGTTGTTTCAGCTCTCAAACTGTAAATAAGTGTCTCTTTTGTGTCCATTGAGTAACAGTGTTTTTTACTTTTTTGTACTTTTGTTGAATCCATTGTTTTAAATGGCTCCCAAGTGTAGTGCTCAAGTGCTGCTGAGTTTTTGAAACACAAGAGGGAAACTTGCAGGAACCTAACTCTGTATTTCCCCTAGAAGCAATGGTTCACTATTCACTAACTGAGAATTTGTGATGATTATAAAGAACAGAACTACCTAAAATAACAAGAATTGACTTAGATCCCGGGTCATTTTCATATTAATACGAAATTCTGTTGCCTTATATTCTGTTCCAACTTTTAAAGTTAAACCATTACACTACACTTACCAGTTTCTGAATTTTAAGTCTATTAATAAAGGGTATTAAATAAAATAATTATTTTCAGTACTTTTTATAACAAAAGGGGAATACTGGTTATAATTAAATGACAAACATTACAAAGAGAGTTCAACTATACTTTTATTGTTTCTGTTCAAAGAGGCACTTGTAAAGTTGCTAATAATGTTTGCATAAGCTGTGACATAAATAATGCATATTATATTACCAACAGAATTTGCTTTGCTTTACAGTCATATAAAACTAATAATGAAAAAGTCCATCTCCTTTTACTACTTGTTTACTTGTTTACTATAAACATCATGAACCTCAATGAATTAGAGCTTTAGTTTCCTTTAAAGACTTAAGTGCTGTCTAACCCTCTAAACAAGTCAATCAAAATCATCCATCTTGGAACCTAGTAAACGGCCCCTTTTAAGTGAATCTGTCCTGCTAGCAGCCTAGGATAGTAGCTTTCAAGACAGATACCTGGAAGTAAACCCCAGCCAATTACAGAAAGAGGCTGAAAGACTAAGACCACAGGAAACTATGGCAGATCCAAACTGAGAATAAGCAGAAGATAAGGAAGCAGAGAAAGATAGAGGAGAACAATAAGCCACTTGGTAGCCAAACAAAGAGAAGCTAACACTAAGAATAACTAAGTAACATAAATGCCAGTGAGAAAGATACTCTTGCTGTTGAATACCCTGAAACTGCTCTCTACAATTTGTTTTGTCTTCCTTAGTCTTCCTGCTATAGCTATGTTCCAGTGAGATTCTGTTTTCTTAATTCAGTAACCTACAACCATCATTCCCCACCAATTCCCATTTGAAGCAGCTTACCCAAAATAGAGGTTGGAAAATTTCCTGTTAGAGAATATAAGTCAAGCATCCAAAAGACAGTGGGAGTGTAGGAGTTGTGAGACAAATTAAGGTCCTTTCCAATCCCAAAAGGCCATGATTCTAAGCTGTCATCCTACTTTAATGTTTCTTCAAGGTAACATTTTCTTCAAGGTAACTTTCTATAAATTTACCACTACTAAGTAGTAGTTCCTTTCATAGTCCTAAACTGATTATTTAAACAGGTATGCTTTAGTTGTAATATTCCAAGTTTTTACATATGTCCCCATTTTAGTTTTTACTTTACCGATTTCAACGATAAGCCTTCTTTCTGGAATATAGAGTCTTTATATTTTTAGTATCTTGTAACACCCAAGACCCCTAGCACTTCTAATCCAGTGGTATATTTTACACTATGTGTATGGTACTATTTTCTCTTAGTTGAGCACTGCACCTTGGATAGCTTCCTCTGTGCATAAATATCTTTTTCGTTCTTTAAAAGGGTGATATGTTGTTTCATTACACAAATGTACCATAATTGGTATTTCACCAGTCCTTATTAATAAACCTTGGCTTGTTTCCAATTATTTACTATTACACACAATGCTATGGGAAACATCTTTTTAAACGTGTACCTGTGAGTATATACAACTAAAATATCACTGGATCATTTCAGTTTTAGTTGCTACTCTGAATTGTTCTGAGCTTAGGTCTTTCAAGAGCCACAAAGACTACAAAGCACTTCAAATTCTTGTTGCAAATGCAAAAATAATTAGTACTAGATTTCCATTAAATATAGATCAAGACTCGGAAAATTTTGGTTTCTCTTAGTGTAAAGATAATGACAGATCAGGATCTAAGAGTGAGGGTGGCATGAGGTCTCTGATAATGTTCACCTAAAAAGGAACGACTGTGGAAACTCAATTAGAAAAATGTGGAAAAGGTCTCGTATCGGCTAGAGACTGGATCTTAAAGGGTTCCTAAGCCAAGAAAAGATTTTTATTATTGAGGAATTTTAGATACTTCAGATACCACGTTAAGAAATAACGAACAGGTCAATCTCTGAAACTTCGATATGATTCTTTCATGTTCCCAATTTCCCTAAGTTCAAAGAACAGATGTTTGTTTAAAAAATATTACATATGCGCGTGTACTTTTTAAAGAAGGGGACAAAACGATTAACGTCATAGCTCCTGCCTTCTTTAGAATCACTAGAATCGGCAGCCTGGCTGGAGGAGGGAGACCCGAGCGGCGCGGGAGCCGCATCCACGCAGCCGCCCGAGCTGCCGGTCAGCGCTCGGGGTCGAAATGGGGCTGGAACAGGGGGTCGGGGCCGGTAACGGCGGCGCGGGGGAAGGCGAGGCCGCCCGGGCAGGAAGGAAGAGCTTCCTAGGCCCACCCGCGGTCGTCTCTCCCGGGTCTCACCTCAGCTCTTCGTCGACACTCCTGCCGGGCTGCTCGGCCGAGGCCACCACAGAGGAAGTCGTAGAACTCTTGTTCTTCAGGATCCCCTTGATGGGCCGATGCGAGGCCGTCGAGGCCGCCATTGCCCGCCGCTCCGGCGGTCGGCTCAGCGTCGCGGCTTGGCTCTGGGTCCAGGAAGGAAAGGGCTGGGCGCGAGCACAGACTCGCCAGGCAGCCGCTGAGCCCGCCTGGGGCTAAAGCGGCCGCACCAGCTGTCGCGGACACGGCTACCGGAGTCGTTGTCACGACACAACGACCCCGACGCCACGGCTGACGCCGCGTGGCTGACGGCCCTTCGCGCGCCCTGCGCCACCGACTCTTAACCGCGGCCTGCGGAGAAAAGCCGGCCTAGCTCCCCAGCGCGGGAGCGACGCCGACGCCGAAGCCAAGCGGACCCGCCCTCTCGCGATATCTAGGGAGGGGCGGGGGCGGGGCGAGAACAAAGCCAACCTCCCTCGCCCCGCCCCCTCCCGGCTCTTCAGTCAGCAGGCCCCTCCCTACCCAGACTCAGACGCAGAGTCCGGGAGCTGTTTCAGGGAACGTCCGGGAAGGTTCCTGGTTTGCCTCCGTGTAAAGTTACAGATCTCTCCAGGCACCCATCCACCCTCCCACCACCTCATAAGGTCTATATTGTTATTTTTGTGTTTTATAGATCGGAAAACTGAGGCTCACGGTGACATCATTCCACAAAGATGTTGGCTGATTTTCAGAGAAATGATATATGTCACCTCTTTCCTTCCATTTAACCGCATAAAAAGTTTTAGCTTTTATAAATTCATGGAATATCAGCATTAGAATGGCCCTTAGAGACCTATTATGAAATCACAGAATACTGACTTTTATGAAATCATAGAAGTAGTCTAACTGAAATAGTCTAACTTATTTTACCACGGGAGTAGCTAAAGTACAGAGAACCTCTAAAGTACAGACCACCACTATCACACTTCCATAGTGTGTGGTCATAGAACTTGGGGCTTCTGACCTCTGGTGTCTCTGAGTCTTGTCTTTCCCCATTTTACCACGATCTCCCTATGTGTTTGTAATCCTATGAAAGGAATTGCTGGCATAAATTTCTAGAATTGTGATTTATAATCTGTTTCCCTAAAAAAAATCCAGGAAATTCACTTAAGTTGGATGAAATAGGCCAGAAACCTTGGGTGCTGTGCTGCTGTTTAGGTAGTTGTAAGAAGAATCCCAAAAGAGAAAAACAAAAACCAAAAACCACACACACACACACACACACACACACACACCTTCCCCAAGTCTGCGTTGTTCTGTGCCTAGGTGTGAGGGAGAGATCCCAGAGAGAACTTTGATGAGAGGAGAGAGTTTGAGCCTCTAGTGTATCAGGAAAAGTGGGTGTCCATGTTGTGGAGTGCAGTGGATGTTGTGAAGTACGGGGAAGGGCAGAAATTTGAAGCCCTAGGAACAATCTCAGAATCATGCTGTATATAGAGTCAAGCTAGCAGAGGGCATGGCGTCTCTTCCAGCCCTCCAGCCTCTCTCCATGCAGGCCCACTGCCAAGAGTTTGTACAGATGGGAAAAGATGAGGTCTCAGAAATTAAGCAAGTTGCTCCCCCTTATGGATTGAATTGTATCCCCCCTAAAAATAAGATAAGTTGAAGTACCTCCAAGTGTAAACTTATTTGGAAATAGGGTAAGTGCAGATCTAATTAGTTAAATAATACAAGGTCATCCTGGAGTTGGGGGCGGTGTGACTCCAGTATGACTCTTGTCTCTCTAAGAAGCTGGTCGTGTTCAGACAAGGAGGGCACCATGAGATGAGAGAAGATTGGAGTGATGCATCCATAGGCCAGGGAAAAGGAGGGGTTATCCAAAGCTGGGAGAAAGATGGAGCAGATTCTCCTTTAGGGCTTTCAGAAGGAACCAGCCCTGCTGACACCTTGATTTTGGACTTCAAGCTTCAGAACTGTGAGACTTTAAATTTCTAAGTAGTTTAAAGGTACCCAGTTTGTGGTGCTTTGTTATGGCAGCCCTGTACACCCCTCTCCTGCCTACTCCTTCCCCCAGTTCCCAACTCTCTCCTCACCAGGCTTTATCGTAGCACCCTTTCCAGATCAGACCTCGTCATCTTCATGACCAGCTAGAGCAGAGCAGACTAGTTTACCCAGAACTTCCATCTCCAGGAGATCAGCCCCTTGGGGGATTCATAGATCACAGATCTGTAAGGAATCTTGTCAGTCCCACCAGTAGCTATCCAGCCTCTCCTCCAATAACCCCAGTGGCCAGGAGCTTGCCACCACCCTACACAGCTCAGTTTATCTTTGGACAATTTTGACTCAGAAAGTTCGTTCTCTGGTTGAGCTGACATGAGTTCCTGGGGTAGGAAGTGAGGTGAGAGAATGTGTCAGGGGATAAGGGCTGCACTCTACCTTAACCCAATGGCAGCCAGCTCTCTCATCTCCTATCTCTGGGCCCCACATCTCATCTCCCTTAACACAGGCTCTGCGCTTTAAGGAGCAACACAGTTCATGTCCTTAGAACTATGCTCCTCAGAAATGACTTCAGGGCTCCTGAAAATTATTCTGCTTCTATTGTCTGCCTCCCCCTACCCCCACCCCTGCATGTCGTTGAGATCCTAGCATGGAACAGTAAAGGAATGACTGCTGAATGAAGATAACAGAGGGGAAGTGAGCAGGAAGGGCAGAAAGGCAACAGCTTTGCCTTTAGGGTCCCCTGTGTTCCCCAGGGATTTCTGCAGGTGTGAGCTCCACAGTCATTCTTGGCACCTTCCTCTCCAGGCCCCACTTCTGTTCCAAGCCACAGGTTCCCAGCTGCCCTCCTCCTTCACCACCATTAGATCTGACCTCACACCCAGACAGCCCTGCCCCGCCCCTGGGGCAGAGAGAAGGTTCTCATTAAAGGGGAAGCAGGATGGCCACCTCCCTTCCTGAGTCCTTGACACCACATTTTCTCACACCTGCGTTGCCACTCTTGCCCTGTCAGCAGGAGCCCAGATCAGCAGAGCTAATCCTGTTTTCAAGGGAATACAAAAAACTTCCCATCATATTCTAAATTATTGGACAGATTTGCTTTGTTCCTGCTTGGGTTCACAGTCGCCTCCCTGAACCTGTGACTGGGCCCCTAATTAAGCACTGTCTTGCTTTGAGACCCTTTAATGAAAAGGCCTTCCAGAGTATGACCTAATGTGTTTTATTACAGTTAATAAAATAAAATACGTTGGAACAGGAAGTAATGAAGAGTTCTCTGAAGAACCTTGAAAAAATGTTTCCCTCATCCAAATTCAAACTCCGCCTCATGTATTATTTCTTTCACCCCCAAACCCACTAAAAGTGAATGCAAAGAGGACTTTCTTTTTTTTTTTTTTTTAAGATTTTATTTATTAATTTGACAGAGAGAAATCACAAGTACACGGAGAGGCAGCCAGAGAGAGAGAGAGAGGGAAGCAGGCTCTCTGCTGAGCAGAGAGCCCGATGCGGGACTCGATCCTAGGACTCTGAGATCATGACCTGAGCCGAAGGCAGCGGCTTAACCCACTGAGCCACCCAGGCGCCCCAGGACTTTCTTAATATTCAAAAAAATCATAATAAGATGCTAGTTTATAAGAGTGTGAGTGCCAGTGTAGATTTTCCTTATATTTTAGAATAATTGAACCACTTGATTCCTCAGCGTGACCCAAAGAAGTTTTCCAAATGCTTCTAAATAGAGCTCTCCTTCTACACCTTGCTGAGATCCACTCTTATAGGAAGTCATCTGGACAAAACAGCCCAAACACTAAATTTGGCTGTATTGGTATTATTTCCTGAATGTTGAGGGTTTGGCCGCCAAGAGATGGATTGTAGATGGCATCTTCCATTGTGGATCCAAGTTTCTGGAGGTAGCTATTAAGCTCAAGGCGAATAGTATATTTAAAAATATAATCATATTTAAGGACTTTCTCACAATTATTCCTGCTTTCTTTTTGAAGACTGCATATGGTTGCTGATTCAATGCTACATATAGAGAGGAGGACAGCAGATCCTTTTAAGGTACCCCCTTATGTGGCTGAGCCACTTGGCTCTCTGCTCATTTAAATTGGCTAACAGGCCAATACCACTTGGTTTTTCCCCAAGAAGAGAAGTTCAAACCTAGCAAGGGCTTCAGTAGCTGGCTCTACCAAGCCTGCCTAAGTCATCAACCAGGGTTCACTGAACAGAGAAATGATAGTACCTGCCTTCCAACCTCTGGAACAGTACCCAAAGGTTGTGACTTAATGACCACTAGTCAGCAGCAGTTCTTTCCCTGCCAAGAATAGCACACCATTAGTTCCAGTTTCAAGTAATTGCCCTACAAGACAAGAAAATCACAGATTTTGCAGTACACGTGGTAGAAATTCATGGTAGCATGGGGCAAGATTATTTAAACCAAATACAAAAAGTATTCAAAAAGAGAGAAAGCCAAGGACAAAGATGAATCATTTTCTGCTTTAAAAAACAAAACAAAACAAAAAAAAATGACTTTGATTTGCAACACTGTTCTCTTCAAAGATATCCCCCAACAGTTTTCTTAACCTTACCACAAAAGCCCCCAGTGTGCCAAAATACTTATCTGAGAAAACTCACAGAACATAGACAGACTTGTCAGGTATACAAAGATTTCATTAGTTTCCAAATGCTTCCTGACCCTTTAAGAACTAGTTAAATTGAGGGAATCTCAGGAAGCACTTCCTTTTTCAAAATCTTTAGTATGAAGGGCTTGGAACAGTAAGTAGGAAATATGAATTATTTTCTTGGCTAAGCCACCAATTTATCTTGTGCCTGCCAGAAATCACTCAGTTTTTTGTGACTGTAAATTTTTCATACATATCAACTGGTCTGGTTTGTAAATTATTGCAAGAAGTAAGCAACATTGCCATACACTGTAATTTCATTATGCTAATATTGCCAGACTCTATTGCGTTTTAATATTCTGTGGACTCATAATGGAATCAGGAGTACAGATTTTGATTCAGAATACATGCAATGTTTGTACAAACACTTCCTGGAAAACCTGAAATGTACTTTGAAGACTGTATAGTCATTGTTTACACTAGGAAGGCTTTTTCCTTTAATAACTATGTTTATGCTCACTTACATTTGTTCTACTTTGAAATTGCTCAACTATGTAATCTTCTTATTTGTATCTGATTGTTGTTGCTGTCTCCAGATTGGTCTAGGGGCCAATCTCCGTTTTCCTTGATGTCTGCTCATCTTCACTCTGCTCTCCTGCTAGAACAAAAATTGGGTTACATCTTGAGTCTGAATTTATAAATTAAATTTTGCTTTGGCAGCTGTGGCGTGGAGCACAGAGCCAGTAGACCTTTCTCTGCTTCCGTCCTTTGCTCAAGGAGCTCAGTCTTCAGAGACTACTTTTTGCATAAGATAAAGTTCAAATTCCTTGGGCCTTCACAATCTGGCCCCATCTGTTTCTCTTTTCACATCCCCTTTCTTTCTCCCTGTGTTCTTCACACCAGTCACACTACCCTTCTCAGGATGCCAGAGTGCCCCATGTGCCTTCACTTTTTCATGCCTTTCCCAATCTGCAAAATGCCACCCTCCTTTCTTGCCCTGGCATTACCCCAGCTCAAAGGCCACCTCCTTCCCCACTCCACTTAGGTAGAGTTAGTCTTTGCCTCCACCAAGATCCCTGGGAACAGTTTGCATTCCTCTATCTTATAGGGTCAAAAATTTCCAAGTGTCTGTCTGTCGCATGGTGGTCTCTTGAGGGCAGGTGGGTTTCTCCCTTCACTCGCCAACAGCACAGCTCAATGAACGTGGTGTCTGTCCATAAGATGCCCTGAGCAAATGTTGATCAAAGCAGTGAACAAACAGCTCTGAAATTCTCCCATCCAAATGATGGAAGACAAGCTGATTATATATCTTGTTCTATGGGCCAGTTGTGGTACAAACAGCTGTAACGCAGGAAAGGAAATTAAAGCAATGAGAAACACACTCACACGTGTGTGCATGCCCACATGCACACCGAACACTTACTTTGTTTAAATGCACATCTACCTTTAATTAGGTCTCTCCAAGTTTTGGTCCTATGTTCCATAAGAATAAAGTGTCTGTGTTTGTGAGGGTGTATCTTCCTATAATGTGTCCTTCAGATATTGTACCACGTGGGCATGTGCTCTGCATAGGATTCCAGACCCTCTGTGCTCTCCTGGGGCCAATGCAGGTGGGGAAAAAACCCTCAGTAAGGACACACAGAGTTCTCACAAGAGCATCTGGTGTCTAGCTCTCTCCACCATAGATAGAAAAGTCAGGAGAAAGCAAAACAAGGGACGCTGTGGGGAGAAGCTCACGTTGGGGAAACCAGCAGCAGGAGCCACGTGGGTTGGTGGTTTTTGTGCAAACATTCTCATCTATGAAACATAAAGCAGGAAATGATGAAGGTTTCCAATAACCTTTTTAAATATGTCTTATCCAGAACATGCTAGGGTGCAAAAGAATTTGCTTCTCACTGTTTCTCATATGGGGTTTTCTAGCCAGCATCTTGAATGAAACTGAATGAAAAAGGAAACCAAAGTGAAAACTAGTTTTGTCCCTAGGGTTTTTTTTTTTTTTTTTAAAGATTTTATTATTTATTTGCCAGACAGAGATTACAAGTAGGCAGAGAGGCAGGAAGAGAGAAAGAGAGGAGGAAGCAGGCTCCCTGCTAAGCAGAGAGCCTGATGTGGGGCTCAATCCCAGGACTCTGGGAACATGACCTGAGCCAAAGGCAGAGGCTTTAACCCATTGAGCCACCCAGGTGCCCCTGCCCCTACAACTTTTTTAGAGTTGAAGCAAATGCACAAAAATGCTAGCTACTTTTGTTTCATCTTTTGTCTCTCTATGTAAGAGGAAATAGAAACAAAGTAAATTTGTATGGAATGGGTAGGAATAAAATCCTCTGGTTAAGCAAATTAACATACCTAAGTGTGAGAATACATTTGAAGGATTAGGACATAATGAAATTAGGTCAATGCTAAAATAACCCTAAGCAGAATTTAGCATAAATATTACCTCCTCCCCCTCCGCAGGCACTAAACTCTGCTTTCAGTTTTGCCAGACTCTGGGACCTGGGCAGGCTTTTCCTTCTTGAGAAGTCAACTAGGAGCCAATTAGGCTAGCGGTGCTTCTCTCCCAGCTCAGCCAGCTCTCAGAGAGTTCAAAGGGCATAGTGGCTAGCTCTCTCACAGCCAAGGCCAGCTCCGCTCACCAGGTCTCCCAGTCCTGTCACCCTGGATATGCAGCCTCTTCCCCACTGTCATCTTCAAGCATCTCAGTGTTGCTTCTCCTCAACTCTTTCTTCTGGGCAACCCAGCCTCCATTCTTCACAATCTGCTTATACTGTGGGTAATAATCAGAGTATTTGATAACCAAAATGGTGCGGGCTGGCCCCAACCAAGCAGAGAGGAAAGTGGCCACCATGCAGGTGTGGGTTCACATAATTCAAGGCTTCTGCTGTACCAAGTGCTACCTACCCCTTTAGTTTGTGGGCTCACTGAGGGGGTGGTGGTTTGTACCAGGGTGGTCAGGTTATGGGGAACACTCTGGAAACTCAGAAGAGTGGCTTATCCTGGTCCTGTTGTGCTGGTACATACCCACTGAGTATCAGCCCTCCTGGGACCCCAAATGACTTCCCAGAAAGTTGTCTACCTTCCTCACCATGACAGAATTCTGGTTTTTCTCTCCCATTCAGCTCTTACAAATCACAGCTAGATGTTCACTGCGTGCCATGGAGCCCAGGGCCCAGAAGCGGTGGGGCTTTCCCTTGACTCTCCAGGCTGCTTCCTTCCTCATCACTCCTCTACCCCAGCCTGCAGGTAAAAACTCCCTCCTGAGCTACTTTGCATCCCTCTCTGCTCCTCTCAGTCGGGGCAATCTCATAAGCTCTTGGCAATCTTCACGTTTCATCAAGAGCTTTGATTCATTTCCTCCCCTCATTTTCACTGCAAATTAACAAGTAGCTATTCTGATTTTATTTTTTAAATGCAAGTTAAATTACTTCCTAGATCACTCCCCTCAACAGTAGCATTGCGACTCATATCTGTCATGGTTTTCATGGGGAGCGGACCCTTGACCATGGCTCCTCCACAGCCACCAGCCCCCAAACGATACTGAATGAAGTGAGTTCTCTTGTGTGAGTCTTTCCTCTGCCTGGGATGCCACCTCTTCCTTCTTCTAGTTTGGGCTTGCGCTGGTTTGTCCTGAATGAAACTCAGGATTTGCTCCTGAGTGAAACCTTCTTTGACTCTTTCAGGCCAGGGTCAAGTGATCCTCCTCTGTGCTCCCATAATGCCCCATTCTAACCTCGATTACAGGGTCCTTATTCTATGTGGTCTCTGAATCCTACGTTGCGATGCGATGATTGATTTTTTTGTTTATCTCTCCCTCTAGACTCTGGGCAACTCAAGTAAACTCAGGTCAGTTCTCCTAAAAGCAGTGTGCCTAACATACTGCCCCTTTTTAGTATTTGTGGGGGTAGCCTTTCCTTTTTCCCTCCTAACTTTTGGCATTTTTATTTTGTTTTCTCGTGTTGAAATTTTAATTTATTATTTTTTTAAATGAAATTTTATTTTTGCAATTCAGTTTGCTTTTTCTGGATGGAATTGCTGGCTTCCCACAGACATTAAATGTGGCTCTAGGGCACTCCCCTTCAAAGAGGTAGTGTTTGTGGTTACCTGTGGTGGAGGTTGAGCCGTAAAGCCTGAGATGGAGCAATTAGCAGACATCTGGAAGCATTGTTGTGGATGAGACATTGAGATATGGAGACTCCGAAGAGAAGACTGTTGCTTGTGGGTGGGTCCCAGGTATAAAGGCTTGAGAGAACTTGCTTTCTGTCCCCCACAATATTTGGTAAAAATAGCACTTACAACTAATATTTCAGAATTCAGTATATTTTATGGTGATTTTGAGATCTTGATTCATAGTAAACAAAAGAAAAATAACAGCTATAAGGGAAATAGCAATACCATCAATCATAAGATGTTGCAAATATGTTATGAGCTAATTTGAAATACAAAGTTTGAGTTGCTTTTGATCCAAGTATTTTAAAAAATCTTTAAAGTGCCAAAAATAAAGGAACAAAGAATAGAACAGATAAAAGACAAAGGTACTCAAAAAAGGGTCGACTTTCGAGCCAGGCTCCACACCTTGTCATGTGTTAACTTCATTTCTCTGCACTAGAAGTGAGGGATACAAATGTGAATGACAGAGTTCTTGCCCTGCAGGCCCTCACCATCTAGTAGGAGAGGTATGCCAGCCCACCAACAGCAAAGAGTCAAGGAGATAATTTAGGTTTATTATTTAGGGTGGACACATTGGATTTATCTTTGGAAGCGGTAATTCTAAGAAGAAGAATAACTGCCTTCCCGCCATAGCTAATATGTGAGCCACTGGAGTTCTTACACATGATTCAAATAATGAATCAAACCAGTCCTCAGAGCAGGTAACTGAAAACATTGCCCAGGTTACCAATCTTTGTCCCTTCGGTGGAAAACTACCGTACTATTTCTTGTCCAGTATTAAATCTGGTGGCTTCAGGTGATGTTTTCTGGCATGTTCTGTGGATTCTGTTTTTAGAAATTTGTTCTACCACCTAAATAGTTTATTTTGTTATTCTGAAATAAGAATTATGCTTAGTTTTAAATCGTTTTGCTTTGTGATTTTTTTTTTTTTTTGAGATTTGTGTTTAACACTTAGGGTATCATCATTCTGTATTAAAAATAATCTCTTAGGAAACCACCTATTGGTTACTCTTTGGGCTTTAAAAGTAATGCCTTTCTTTAAGATGGTGATAGAGTGGTTGCTACAATATTATTAACTACAATGAATATTATCGGTTAATTATGAGGTTTCTTTGGGACCTAAGAAAGATCTCAGACATAGGCTATTCTTTGGTAAAGAATATACCCTTACTGTGGTAATTCTTTTGCTGTTGGTTAGCGGTAAACTTACTTAGGGAAGATATGGCACCTCAGGGTTTTGTTTGTTGGAAGTTATTAGAATTGAAATTATTTGAAATGCCTTCTCCTTTCAATGAGAGATAACTTTTCTATTATAATTCAAAACAGATTTAGGAATGGCCAACATTTTCAAGGAGCAAGAAGAAAGGATGAATGAATGAATTGGGGTGCATTTTCAATAACATACAAATGGAAAATGAGAACTGGACACAAATAAAATATTCAGGCTAATTTAAAAATTACCAATGTTTCTCAGTCAGTGTATCAAGTACATGCAATCAGTTTTTGTCCTTCAAGTCAAAAGGAGGCAACCTTTTGGGAAGAGAGGAAGTGGGTATTAGAAGCTCCTATTTTCATGGTTCCTGTTCTGTCCTTGACTAGACAGACCCAAATGTTGGGAGGCTCTCATGAAATCATTGCCTTGCTTCCTAGTAGAATTGCCTCTTAACTATGTGAAACAATATCCCTAAGGCTAAAAATAACCAGCATCTGAGTCCAAGACTTCCATGATGGTCATCTTGTATACCTAGTGGCCCTGGGGAGTCCTCCTCTCACTAATCTCTAATGACATCGAGTATCAATAAGCCTAGCCAAAGTTGCTTTCCTTTTTAAAAATATTTTATTTATTTATTGGAGAGAAAGAGAAAGAACACAAGCAGGCGGAGCAGCAGGCAGAGGGAGAAGCAGGCTCCCTGTTGAGCAAGGAGCCCAATGTGGGACTCAATCCCAGAACCCTGGGATCACGACCTGAGCCAAAGGCAGACATTTAATTGACGGAGCGACTCAGGTGTCCCACCAAAGTTGCTTTCTTGATAACCATGCCTTGTATATAACCTCCTGTGTAGTGATTATTGACTTCCTGAATGTAACCCTGACTTTAGACCATGTCTCTGTGGTACCCTTTTCTCATAGGAGGTGTTTTGTTGTTTTATTTGTGGGGGAAGGAGCAAAATGAGGCAAAAATCCCAAATCATACTATGAGTAAATTACTTCTCTGATAGGAAATAGGGTCCAAGTCAACCATAACTAGCCCCATACTTTTATTCAAATCATTTCACTTTGCTGAGTTTCAGTTTCTCCGTCTGGGAGACAAACGTGCAGATGTGTATCTATGAATATGCACATAGAGGTATATGTGGGAACAAAGCAGAAATAGTAAATTGGGACACAATCTGTGCTGAATATGTTGAAGCACATGAATATGGGATATTTACATTAATTTGGGTTCTGTTCTCATTTCCATGACTGATTCTTTTTGAGTTCTGGGGCATTGATTCAGCCTCTGCATTCATCCATTCATTTGTTCATTCACTCACTCATTCATTCAGTAAACATTTATTGTCTGGGGCGCCTGGGTGGCTCAGTGGTTGGGCTGCTGCCTTCGGCTCGGGTCATGATCTCAGGGTCCTGGGATTGAGTCCCGCATCGGGCTCTCTGCTCGGCGGGGAGCCTGCTTCCTCCTCTCTCTCTCTCTGCCTGCCTCTCTGCCTACTTGTGATTTCTCTCTGTCAAATAAATAAATAAAATCTTAAAAAAAAAAACATTTATTGTCTAATATGTCAGGGACTATGCTAACCTCTGAGGATACAAGATATAAGTAGAAAAGCGAGGATCCTGACTTCAGAAATCCTATATTCTAGTGGGAAAGGTGGACAATAACTACATAAGCAAGTAAGTATATAAGATAATCAGAGAGTAAAAAAGAGGTTAAGAAAGAAAAGGGGTTCTAGGATTAAGATCATCGAGCCAATCACTTGCATGTAGATGTTTCTAGAGATGCCATCTGAGCTGAGACTTGACAAATGAAATGTCAAACTTGAACCTCTCAGCCTGAAAAAGTAGAGAGGTTATTCACATTAGTAATCCATAAGTGCAAAAATGACCCATCTAGACTGTTTCCCGTGCACAGTAACACTTTGTACAAAATGAACAGAATGCCCTCAGGCATTATAACACAGAAGTCAGCCTCAATGTTTTAGATTTCCTTGGCATCCTCCGATAGGGTTGGTTCTGGCCATGACCAATGTGAACCTTAAAAATAAAACTGCCATTAATTTTACCAACAAAAGTGGATTTATTTGGAAATGACAGAGAATCACAATCCAGAACAAGCCACCTACTGCAAAACTATAGACAAGTCCTGTGAACAAAGGAGGAATACTCTTTTATAGAGGAAATAAGGAAGTTGGGGTGGGGCTGTTATAAATCAAAAGTCCATTGGAATAAACTGGGAATTCGTAGAAGAGTGGCTTTTCATTGGCTGAGTTATGCCGGTCTTTCATTGGCTGGGCTGTTGCCAGGGGAGGAGTAAAAACTTCCTTCTTTTTGCTGTCTTAGTAAGGTAGTATCCACGTGCAAGGTCTGGCTCTTCCTGTTGGGTCCGAGGCGGACTGGTGGGGCTCCAGAGCTCCCCCTGCTGACCTTCAGCTCCACTCTAAATGAGGTTTCCTGGTACTAATTTTCACACCCGCTGCTCCCTCATCTGGGGACAGGATGCAGGGAGTCCTCTGACTCTGGGGTACTTGGTTTCATCAGTTCTGCTCCCACCAGGCTGCAGGCAAAGAACAAACACCTGCTTAGTCATAGCTGAACCGTGCTGAGGAAAGAGTGCCCACCTGCTGCTGCTTCCAGCTCTGCTCACGCTAGCGGGCCAAGGAGCTCCTGAGCCCAGTTTGTCATCTCCTGGGAATAGAGCTGACTCAGAGCATCGGCTTCCTGTTTGACCTGGGAGCGGTTGGCAGCCAACGGCCTGGATGAGAAGCAGGTGAAGCTGGAGGCTGCCTATGTAATATGGCTGGAATTTTTCTCCCCTGACCTGTCCTCAGTGCTTGAAATTTGACTGCCAGAAGTGAGCATCCAATCCACCACTCAGTTTTGGAAGGTTTTTGTTTGTTTGTTTTTGGTCTTCAGTTCTCTCAAGTTTTGGAGGAGGGGCCACTCTTTAAATATGATAATTAAACATCTTAAAAGGGACACGCAAAAAATTCTAAAAATGACAAGAGTCTGTTTATAAGTGACTTACCCAGAATTACCCCATTTCTGAATGTTTCATACACTCGACTCTTGGAACATAACTCGGAGTTCTCTGACCTGCCCCCTGGGTTACTCTCATTTACCTTGCTCTTCAGACTCCTGGAGACCTCTCTTGCCATGACTGGTTCACAGTGTGTCTGATGTAACATACACACAGAGCTGCAACGCAAGGTAGAGTTCCGTGAGTTTATGTCTACTATTTCCCACCATTCAGCCTAAGAAACAAGACATTATGGGGCACCTGGGTGGCTCAGTCCATTAAGCATCTGCCTTCAGCTCAGGTCATGATCCTGGGGTCCTGGGACCAAGCCCTGCGTCTGGCTCCTTGCTTAGCGAGGAGCTTGCTTCTCCCTCTCTCCCTGGCCTGTAGCTTCCCCTGCTTGTCCTCTATGTGTGTATGTGTGTGTGTCAAATAAATAAAATATTAAAAAAATAAAAAAGAAATCAAACATTACTATGGTAGACTAAAAATTCCCTCCCTCCCAAAGATATCAGGCCTTAATCTCTAAAACATGTAAATGTTAAATTTGGAAAAAGCGTCTTTGCTGATGTGATTAAATTAAGGGCCTTGAGATGAGATTATCCTGGACTGTCCAGATGGGTTCTAAATATCATCACAAGTATCCTTATAAGGAAGGTGGTAGAAGGAGATTTCATACACACACACACACACACACACACACACACACGAAGGCCCTGTGAAGACAGAATAGGAAGAGATTTGAAGGTGGGAGAGGTAGGACCACAAACTGAGGAATGCCAGCAGCCACCAGAAGCTGGAAAAGGTAAAGAAGAGACTCTCCCTTAGGGGCTCCAGAAGGAGCATGGCCCTGCCTGTACTCTCATTCTGACCTTGACTTTGGACGTTAGGCCTACAGAACTGTGAGAAAATAAATGTTGGTTGTTTGAAGCCACCAAATTTGTGATAATTTCTTACAGCAGGCACAGGAAATTAATACAATTACCAATGCAGTGAAAGCCACTGGTGTTTCCCGACCCAACTGCAACTCACTCCTTCTATCTCAGGAGGTAACTAAGACCTTGAATTTGACATTTATAATTCTGAGTTTCATTCTACTTTGATGACATGTGTGTATTCCAAAATAACGTCATTTTATGTATTCTACTGTATCATTCCACATTTTCCTTTTTGCTTTTATGCTTCTGCATATTTTTGTTTATATATATAAATATATACATGTTATATATATTTACATATAACATAGATAGATAACCATATTATATATGGTGAAACATGTCACTCTAGTTCACTTTTACTGTTGCATAGTATTCCTGTGTGTGTGTGTGTGTGTGTGTGTGCGCATGCGCGCGCATACTCCAATTTTAAAATCAGTTTTTCTGCCAATGGATATTTATTTAGGTTGTTTATAGTTTTTCAGTCTTTCAGACAGCAGTGCAACGAAGATTTTTGCACATGTCTTCTTGTGCCCACGTGTGGAGTGTTTGTAAAGTATTTACCAGAGGATGCAGTTAGTAGATCAAAGCTTATGTCATCCTCAATTTGGCTAGACGCTGCCAAATGGCTCTGATAAAATATCAATGTACGCTTGGTGGGCTGGATTCTGACATCAGTAGATTGCAGGAAGGGGAATGATGTGTACCAAAGGTGCAGGCATGGGAAACACAGGCGGCGGTGAAAGACCCCCTCTCCCCTTGCTAAAGGCTTGTTTAAGTAACCTGATGTCCCCACAGCACCCCCTCTCCCCTTGCTGAAGGCTTGATTGTTCCCATAGCCGAATGACAACATATATCCTGCACAAGCAGGATGTCTGTGATCACCCGGTCTGTCAAAAGAAAAGACAAATGAAAAGTAAAATGTAACTGGGACTTTCCAGAGTGCTGACCCAAGGAACCACCAGAACGCCCTGACCCCAACGCCCAATCATGCCTGAATCAAATTAATCAATTAGACTCCTGTAACCATGCATATCTGCTTCTGTAGGATAGCTTCCCGCCACTGCCTCCCGCCAGAACAAACCATTATGTCCTTGCCTTGAACACAGTGCCTGACAATGCTTGATTTAAGTTAACCAATCAGATCCCTGTAACCAAGCATCTGCTTCTGTAAGCTCGCTTCCCACCACCCCAACCTTGCCCTATATAATCTGCTCCCCAACTTAGCCCGGGGCGCTCAGCCCACAAAGGCTGATGCCTCCGCAGGCGCCTGTGTAAGCAATAAACCTCTTGCAACTTGCATCCAGTGGAGGCTTGGTGTCTGCTTCTTGGGTGCGGATCGAGGGTCTTTCAGCGGTAAGTAGTCAGTTCTGTTTCACAAAACAGCAGTTCCCATTTGAAGCCTGAAAGCAAATCTGCATTGCGGCGGGGTGGGTGGGGGAGGGGGGGTCTTCTTGCAATCTTTGCCCTCTTCTCCCCATTCTGGGACGTCTTCTCAAGAAACAGATACACTCTCTCAAGTAATTGTGGCATGCCTTGGTTGAGACCAGTGGACTGGGTGCCTGAGAAGGAGCAAAGGGAGAGGGGGCAGGTAAACTGGGCTGGGAGGGCCACCGGGAGAGCTGAGATGTCACCCAGGAGAACGCAAGCAGGTGGCACCCAAAGTCTCCAGCAGAAGTGGGCACCGGCCCCTCTGTAGGTATCTGGAGACACCAGGAAGGCTCTAGCACGTTAGGGTAAGAGATTTGGAATAAAGGTTGGCATTTGGCCTCTGAAAACCCTTCTTTCTCTCAAGTCCCCTTTGTACTGTGCTCACTGAGAGTGACTTTATAATTCAGCTTGATGTTGCTTCCCCCCACATCTGGATGCACTGAACATGCTGCAGAGCTGGCTGAAGATTGGCATTCTAGATTTTAATTATAACTGGCAGTCCAGGAACAATGTAATCCATCCCATGCCTTTGCCGAATGTAACAAGTTATATGAATAAAATGTGAGTATCCCTCTGAAAAAAATGTATACATCCAAATAATGTATAGTTTGAAAAAGCCATGTATATTGATTAAAAAAATAAAGTGTGTAAGTGTATGCATGTGTGTACATTGATAAGGGTTAGAAGGGGATACAAAACAATGCAAAGAGTTTGTCTTTTAAGTTTATGATTCATTTTCCCTGTAAAGGTACAGGTACTTTCTTCTTTTTAGGAAAAGCTGCACTTCATTCATCCCGTGCAAAACTATAGAACGATAAAAGTCTGATCTGGAGGGTCATTGGAGATACATCATCTGGTTCAGCTCTTTCAGTGACATGTCGGGGAGGGGGCAAGGCTGCCAGGGGAGGGGGCTGCTGGGGTGAGCTGCTGGTTTGCCTGGGGCTGAGAGTAGTGCTAGATCCCATCCCAGAGCACTTTCCACCAAGGCGCCTCAGCATTGCCAGCTTGTTCTGCATTGCTGAGAAATGTTAGATAACTCTTGATGAGCCCGTTTTAAATTTCATATTTGGTATTTATTCAAGGTAGTAATTTTAGCATATGAGTTGACCATATTTTATTTACCCAAAGGATACAAACATAGTGATTCAAAGGGACACCTGCATTCCAATGTTTGTAGCAGCAATGTGCACAACAGCTAAACTGTGGAAAGAGCCCAGATGTCCGTTAACAGATGAATGGATAAAAAAGGTGTGATATATGTAGACAACAGAATATTATGCAGCCATCAAAAAAGAGAAATCTTACCACCTACAATGACGTGGATAGAACTAGAAGGCTAAGTGAAATAAGTCAATCAGAGAGAAAATTATGATACGATTTTACTCATATGTGGAATTTAAGAAACAAAACAAAAGATCACAGGAGAAGGGAGAGGAAAAATAAAAAGACAAAAATCAGAAGGAAGACAAACCAAAAGATACTATTTTTTAAAAATCAGCATATAATACATTATTGGTTTCAGGGGTACAGGTCTGTGAATCATCAGGCTTACACATTTCACAGCACTCACCATAGCACGTACCTGCCCCAGATCCATAACTCAGCCACCCCACCCCTATTTCCCACCCCCCAGCAACCCTCAGTTTGTTTTGTAAGATTAAGAGTCTCTTATGGTTTGTCTCCCTCCTCGGTCCTATCTTCTTTCATTTTTCCCCTCCCTACCCTCCACGACCCCCTACCCTGCCTCTCAAATTCTTCATATCAGAGAGATCATATGGTAATTGTCTTTCTCTGATTGACTTATTTCACTTAGCATAATGCCCTCTAGTTCCATCCATGTCATTGCAAATGGCAAGATTTCTTTTTTTTTTTTTTTTTTTTTTTTTTGGTGGCTGAGTAATATTCCATTGTATATATACACCACATCTTCTTTATCCATTCATTAGTTAATGGGCATCTGGGCTCTTTCCATAGTATGGCTCTTGTGGACATTGCTGTGAAAAACAGTGGGGTCAAGAAGCCACTTCAAATTACTACATTTTATCTTTGGTGTAAATACCCAGTAGTGCAGTTGCTGGGTCATAGGGTAGCTCTATTTTCAACCCTTTTGAGGAATCTCCATACTGTTTTCCAGAGTGACTGTACCAGCTTGCGTTCCCACCAACAGTGTAGGAGGGTTCCCCTTTCTCCACATCCTCGCCAACATCTATTGTTTCCGGAGACTCTTAATCATAGGAAACAAACTGAGGATTGCTGGAGGGGAAGTGGGTTGGGGGGAAGGGGTAAGTGGGTGATGGGCCTTAAGGAGGTAAGTACGTGATGTAATGAGTACTGGGTGTTACAGACAACTGATGAATCATAAACTCTACATCTGAAACTAATACTATATGTTAATTAATTGAATTTCAATAAACATTTTTAAAAAGTTGATCATATTTAACAAATATTTAGGGGTGCCTGGTTAGCTCAGTTGGTTAGTGTCTGATTCTTGCTGATGCCAGCACCCTAACACATTAATTGCTTTCAGTTTCTCTGCTCCATGCTAGGTGTGGAGCCTGCTTAAAAAAAACAAAACAAAACAAAACATGGGGTACCTGGGTGGCTCGGTCAGTTAAGCATCTGACTCTTGATTTTGGCTCAGGTCATAATCTCAGAGTTGTGAGACTGAGCCCCAGAGTGGTGAGACTGAGAGGTTTGCACTCAGTGAGGAGTCTGCTTTGGGATTCTCTCTCTCCCTCTCCCTCTGCTGCCCCCCACCCACCATACACACACACTCTCTCTCTCTCAAAGATAAAATAAATCTTAAACAAAACCCCTCAGATATTTAAAAATTTTAAAAGTTTGTCATATTATCAAAGTGAAAGTGATTGTTTTTTGGGGGAAATCTTTATAAATATGATATTTAGACAACAATCAAATAAAAACTTTCTAAATTACTTGAGAGCCTCCTTCATGTCTCCTAGAAGCAGGCAGAGGACCTTGTTAGTAGTAAATAAAGATTGCTTTAACAACACATCCTATATTCACACAATAAATCATCATTTCAAACATTGGGATTATGGTGGGATGGGAGAACAATCCAGAAAGGGCTGCAAGTCTGTGGTAGTTACTAGAAGAAAAAGCTTCTTTCTTGCTTGGTGCTCGACTTCCCAGAAGGTCAGGTTGAACTAGAAGGAAGTCTTAGGGTCTAAAGTTTTAAGGCCTACAGTACAAATATCTATAGCAAAAATTAGCAAAGGGGAAGATCACCTTGTAATGCCAGCACTCTAACACATTAATTGCTTTCAGTTTCTCTGTTCACTTTTAGTCCTTGATTTTATGCCTTCATTCCATGTAACTATAAGTATAGCATAGATACAATGGTACATTCTTTTTTTCACTCAACATTATAATGTGAACACTTTTGTCTTAGTGCTATTTTGGTTGCAAGGAACACTCAGTTAAATTACCTCAAAAAAAAAAAAAGAAGGTTGTGTGTGTGTGTGTGTGTGTGTGTGTGGCTAATCTTGCACAAATTGTAGGATGGAAAACTAAGACAGTTAAGCTCCATGGGAACTGGAGCCAAGACACAGTAAGCCATCAGCTAGGGAGCTGCTTTGTTTGGGTGGGGTCTCTGCTCATCTCTGTCTTGGGTGGGGTCTCGGCTCATCCCCGCGTTTCTGTTCCACACCCTCGTAAACTTCAGTTGTGCAACACCAACAACGAGCACCCCAAACGTGACCTCACGGTTCCAGAATTTTCAATCATCTTCTCTCCAGATCTCTTAATGCCAGATCCTGATGTGATGGACCTCATTTATCTTTTCCGTCCAGTTAGGCCACAAGACTCAGAGGTTTCTTCTCAGCCTGTGGCCTGGCCATCACTAGTCCAGGCGGATACATCTCGGTTCCAGACACCAGCTCTGCAGGGAGCAAGGCCACGTGCAGGGACGCCACCCCCCCACCCCAAGCACTGCGTGTGGCCTGGCAGGCCCCAGCTCTCTGGTGGCTGCCTTGTCTTTGTAACTAGGAACTTTCATGAAAGCACGTGAAGTCAGGGTCTAGCATTTATGATCCCGTCCCACTGCTGGTAGGGTTAGCTTCTGTTTAGCTCCTTTTGGTTTGGGGGCTGCTACCACTAAAACTAATGGACATTTTTGTGCATCCTTCTTCCTTTTCATCTGGATTATATAATCTTCCAATCCCATTGAAATGGCATTCTCTGAGCACCCTCAGGATATAAGACGTAACCTTAACTTTTTTTGTTTAAAAAGTACCTATATTTGCTAGAGATTTGTACATAGGCAGTTATAGGCCAAAATAAGAGGATGTGATATCTGGGATTTGCTTCAAATCCTCTAGGAAAAATATTGGGGGTCCTGGGGAGGTAGCCGAAACCAGACTGGTGAGATGTTGATGACTGTTAGGGCCCATCATAGTTCGTGGGGATTATTCTCTACTACTGTCTCTCTTTTGCTGTTTTCCCCACTTCTCTTCCTTTCCTCTCCCTTCTAGATTTTTCTGTTCTTTTCCCCATGTATTCTTTTGCTACTTGATGGCCACATACCTCCCTCTGGATTACCCGAGAAAGTTTTTCTGTGGCTTCGTCACCCCTGATATCTGCTTCACAGGTCCCCTTTCCTTTACTAGGAAACTGCAGTCCATCCATCTACACACGCAGCCAGTAACTCATTCTCCACGCCCTTTGAGGTTCTGTATCAGGCCAGACACTGTAAAAGGTACTAACTTCAGTCACCTTCATGGTCTTTGATGTTGCCAAATAGGTGTAAAGAGGAATGCAGTCACACCTTATCTTGTGCCATGAGTTAAGAGGTCGGTAACACTCTCAGGGATAATAGTATTTGAGAAGAGGAGCCAAGAGCTCTCTGGTCAGTAGGATAAAGCACAGGGCACAATGGCAGGCAGAGCTGGGGTGAGGTCTTCTCCTTTAGTACCTACCTCCCCCTTACCACCTTCTTGCCTGGTAGTTTTCAGACCTTAGGAATGTCAAACTGGAACCTGCAATCTGAGGTTCTATTTATTTAGAAAGAGAAAAAATTGTACCTTTGAGATGCTTGGGATTCTTGGGCGCCTGGGTGGCTCAGTGGGTTAAGCTGCTGCCTTTGGCTCAGGTCATGATCTCAGGGTCCTGGGATCAAGCCCCACATTGGGCTTTCTGCTCAGTGGGGAGCCTACTTCCCCCTCTATCTCTGCCTGCCTCTGCCTACTTGTGATCTCTCTGTAAAAAAAAAAAAAAAAAAAAAAAAAAGATGCTTGGGATTCTTGTGACATTTAATAGAAAGCATTAAGGGCGCCTGGGTGGCTCAGTGGGTTAAAGCCTCTGCCTTCGGCTCGGGTCATGAGGTCCCAGGGTCCCAGGATCGAGCCCCGCATTGGGTTCTCTGCTCAGCAGGGAGCCTGCTTCCCTTCCTCTCTCTGCCTGCCTCTGCCTACTTGTGATCTCTGTCAAATAAATAAATAAAATCTTTTAAAAAAATTGAAAGCATTAATAGTTTCCAGTGCTCAAGGAAATTCATACCTTAGGTCATGCTGAAAAAGCAAAACTCTCATCAGATGGCTTAATTTTGTCTTCATTTCCCAAAGCATTAGTAGATTACAAATGCTATGTGAACTAAGTGAAATTGCAGGGGAAGAATTCTGAGACCTTTCTTATTTTAAAAGTCATGATGTAAAAATAAACAAAGAAACAAAACCCCCAAAAAACAAAACCTCAAGGTGATTCCCAATTCTCTGAAGTTGGGACACCCAGAGCTGTGACTGTGAGACCCCATGGGCGCCTATGTCTTGCAGGGACTGAGACTCTCCCGGAGCTCCCCACGGTTCCCTCCATGTGGTGCTACCTTTGCACACCTCAGCTTGGATTATACATGCATCTATACTTGTCAGTCTCCCTCGCTAGTCTGGGAGTTTCTGTTCAATGCCTGGAATACAGCTGGGCTTCAGTAAATATCAGTTGAATGAAAGATACCCAAAAAGTATTTTCTTAAAAAACAAAAATCCCCATAGTCTTCTCTCTTATTCTCCCCTGCACAGACTCCAAGATGGCCCCCTGATTTAGCCTGACTCTGAGGACCTCCTGATGAGAAAATAAATACTTCAAAGAGACTGCCTGTCAGAGACTCAAAAAACAGAAGTGATTCCCCCCTAAAGGAGTGCCCACTGCAAGATGGGGACACCTGGATTCAGGCCACCCACCACTGGCCTTTGCCACCAGCTGTCCCCTTCCAGAAACAGGATTGTTACCTTTTAACTGTGACTGCTTTGTTTCTTTCAGCAGAACTGTTCAGGGATCTCCAAACATAAGCTTATAACTTCCAGAAACAGGATTGTTACCTTTTAACTGTGACTGCTTTGTTTCTTTCAGCAGAACTGTTCAGGGATCTCCAAACATAAGCTTATAATGAAAACCCCACAATAACCAATTCAGAATCTACTGTGAGCACAGCAGGTCAGCAACAAGTTTATTATTAGACTGGCAAGGTCACAGACTGGTGCATGGCTAAGTGTTTGGGCCAACTCTCCTTGACTTTCTCTGCATGGGTTTCTGCTGTCAAATTTCCCTTCTTGGTGTTTGCAATGGTTTGCGGTGGTGCGTTTGTCTTTATGGGGGTGGGGAGCAAAGCAAAAGAAGTAACAGGAAGTAATGCAGGTTCCCTCGAGCCTCTCACAGTGACTCAGGGCAATTCACTTGATCAGTGATAGTCATTTTCTCAATGTCAATGTCATTAGAGGTCAGGATATCTTTTAGATAGGTCACAGTTTCTGGAGGGAGATAAGGGTTTCTTCCCAAGATCCAAACATGATCCATGTGAAAAAGCCAGACGATTGTGGTGCAGGAGTACACGAGGGCGTAGTTCTCGTAGTCGGTGGCCAGAACCCAGTATGGAGCCGATGGCATCACTGAGAACCAGAGGAGGGCAGTGTTAAGCGGGAACAGGGCAAGAGGAACCTTCCTCTCCAGGACCCAGGAAGTCAGGGTCCTAGTTCTTCTACATTAGTGCTTCTTTTTCTTTTTTTTTTTTTTTTAGTCTTTTTTCTTATTTACTTATTTATTCATTTGACAGAGATCACAAGCAGGCAAAGGCAGGCAGAGAGAGAGAGGAGGAAGCAGGCTCCCTGCTGAGCAGAGAGCCCAATGCGGGACTCGATCCCAGGACCCTGAGATCACGACCCGAGCCTAAAGCAGCGGCTTAACCCACTGAGCCACCCAGGCGCCCTACATTAGTGCTTCTTCTTTTTTTTTTTTTTTAAAAGAGGTCATCCCTCATCAGAGATACCCACTTTTTTTTTTTAAAGATTTTATTTATTTATTTGACCGAGAGAGATCACAAGTAGGCAGAGAGGAAGGCAGAGAGAGAGAGAGGAGGAAGCAGACTCCCTGCTGAGCAGAGAGCCCGATGCGGGACTCGATCCCAGGACCCTGAGATCATGACCTGAGCCAAAGGCAGCGGCTTAACTCACTGAGCCACCCAGGCGCCCTACATTAGTGCTTCTTAACTCTGAATTCATGTGGGAATCTTATGGGAGCTTTAAAAAATCCTAGGCCACCACCTTCAGGCCTGCCCTGATGTGGAAGTGACTGGATGTGGAAGTGACTGGAACTCCTGAAGTCTCCCCCAGTGATTCCAGTCTGCAGCCCGAGCTCAGAGCCATCATTCTGGATCCTCCCTCCCTGGCAGCAGATTGGTGACGGTTCATAGGGAATTTTGTTGGACGCCCTAGACTAATAGGCTGACTGAGCACTAGTACAAATGGAGGCACCACTTAGATAAGTGGAGTCAAGAATGTGAAGTCAGGGGATGCCCGGGTGGCTCAGTTCACGATTTCAGGGTCCTGGGATGGAGTCCGACATCAGGCTCCCTGCTCATCGGGGAGTCTCCTTGTCCCTCTGCAGCTCCCTCTGCTTATGTGCGCTCTCTGCCCGCCCCCCCAAATAAATTTTTAAAAATCTTTAGAAGAAAAGAGAATGTGAGGTCAGGGGCCCCAGGCTTTCCAGGTCTGTACTTCCCCGCTTCCTTTAGAAACTGCCTGGGGAAGGAATTAAGGACTAATGTTGATTTGTTGTTCTTTTTGTGTGATCTTCAAAAGTTCCTCTGTTCTTAAGAATATGGTAAATCAGGTGATAACAGGTTAAAAACTCTCACAAAGGGCCTATAAGGGTTCATTGAATGACATCTGCCTAGTATCAAAATTTCAGCATTAATGGGTCTTTATGGAAAAAGAGGGAAGATTTACCTTCTCCATCTGAATCCAGAAACTTCCTCTATTAACTTAACCTCCACACTGCAGTCCAAGGCAAGGAAAAGTCATAGCCTACCTTGTTAAAGTTAAGTGGAATATGAACCCAAATGCAGAAAGCTGTGAGCTGACCCCATAAGAACAAAAGATTTCGACACATATCCCATCATGGGTGGTTTGCTTTCCTGGGTTTCAAGCATCCCACCTCCTCCACTCCAAAATAATCCCCGTTTGCCAAGCCAAACCATATCTCAACACTCGTGAATGACCATGAGAAGCTGGACAAAGGAGGCAGTGTGTGAGAGGTTAGAGCTTGGCTGGGCGTCAAAGACCCAGCTGGTCATCAGTATAATACAAGAGGGCCAATCCAGATGACAACCCAGCAAGGTCCCTCCTCTGTCTGACTTTCTACCTGTTTTATAAATATGAAAAAGGAAGGACACTTGGAGGATGCCTGATGGACAGAAGCCTGTACAAGGCTACGGGGCCCACACTGAGTGCGGTTTCTGACTTACCTTTCTAGCCCTGTTGGTGCCTGCCTGCTGGGCTCCCCATGAGAAGCTCGTATTTGTCACATATCTGCTATCTGTGACTTTCCACTGCTTTGTGTGTTCCCAGCTGGACTCTGCAACCCTGAGCTGTCTGGAGGAAATGTTCTTCCAACCTCTTTTGGTGATGGCCTCATGCTGTCTTCCTCCCACAGGGTCTAGATCTCAAGACCCATTTACCCAGATGTTTCTTCTCAGCAAAGAAAATTTCCATGATTCTCTATTGGAAAACTCTGACAGCCTCCTACTGCCTCTGGGAGGCACTTCAACCCAGAAACATGGCTTTTGAGGCTCTACCCAGTCTTGTCTTGTGCTCCACGTATCTGCCCATCCTCTGGGCTTCTCTCTGCAGGCCTTTCCTCTTGCCATTCTTGCACTTGGGATAGCCTTTCCCATAATCCTCCACACACCCTGGAAAACCCAGTGCAAATGTCTGATCCTCCACCAGAATACATCTCCTCCTCCTCTGCTTGCCCTGCCAGGAGCTCCTGCCTCTTCCAGCTCCTGTTCCAGGCTTCTTTTGTAAGGTCATGCCCTTAATATTTGGCCTTGCCTCCTATCCCCACCCCTCAATTGAGAGTTTGGGGTCCTATGTTTTGGTCCCAAGTCTGCCTCTAATTAGTCCAGTGACCTTGCCTCCATCATCTAGCTCTTCTGCACTTGGACTTTCTTATTTGTGATATAAACAAGAGAAACTGACATGTACAAAGCCCCTTCCGTTTACGGAGCATTTGCCATCTCGTTTACCTTTGCGACACTGGGCACAGAGGTGACGATATCTGCCTATGGTCACATGTGCAGGAAGAACAGTTTTCATCTCCCAGCGTTCCTATCTTGGTGTATAAAATAAGAGTGTCCTCTCTGCTCCCCTCTATGGGCTTGATGAGGGGTGGGAGGTAGTGATTCCTCTTGCAGCTGTGACTTCAGTATCCGCCACTTGGGTGGGGAGAGGGAACTTCGAGCACACTGGGAATTAAGAAATCTCACATTTCTGACCTGCCTTCTCCCGTGTGTCTCTATCAACAGTAAAACTAGTATTTGGTGTTTTCTCTGTTGCCCGTGTCCATTCCTCCATGAGCCCAGAGCTCAGAGGGCACATGCCCATGATCAAATATCCCTCAGAGAAACCCACAGTGTGGCCAGAAAGTGGCAGACAGAGCTGGGGCTCAGATTTGCCTTCACTGTTATCTCTTGCTGTCAAGCTTCTGTGCATATCAATTGTTCTGCTAAGAACACCATTATTAACTATTACTAACCAGTAATGTTTCCAGCCTCTGTTTCCTGGGGGGGGTGGGGAGAGGTGGGAAGTGGGAAAGGCGGGATTGGTTATCCTACTGCTCAGACCCTGTGTGCTGTTCTTTGTGCTTCCTCTATGGAAACGTGGTAGTTTTTAATAGTAAATCGCCTATGTACTTGTCAGTATCCACACTGGGTTTTAAGTCCCTCAGGGACAAGCCCAGCTCTGTCTGGCTCATTATTGTATCTTTGGTGCCTAGCCCTGAGCTGCATGTAGCCGGTGCTCAACAAATAATTATGTATTAAGTCATGACAGGTGACACCCAGATGTGACAGGAGTGTTCCCACCCAGGGCTCTAACTTCTCATGTGAGGTAGAAAAGGCTCTAGCTTTCCGTATCTCTTATCCCTGAAACCTCCCAAGGGAAGTGAATACTTACACCAGAAAAACTTAACTCCCAGCTTGGCAGGCTCTGTAAGGTTGCCCTGGGTGGCTTCACCTTCGATTTGATTCACAGTTCCATCAGATCTGCAATGCGTTAAAACAAAAAAAAACAAAACAACGAAAAACCTTAACTCATGGGAAGCCAAAAATCAGTGAAAGGCCGGCAAGAATGTGATTGCTGGTTAGGAAGGCTCTGTCCCCTCTCCTTTGTCACTGTCTCACACCAGGCGGAAGCAAATGGCCTTGGAGTGATAAGAAGCAAGAACTGAAATGCTCCAGGACCGGATAACATGTTAGGCCTTTGCCCTTTAGGGCTATTTTTTGGGTCCTGCAAGGCCATTTTCCATTCTCAGGCTCCAGAGGGAGGGAGTAAAAGAGAAGGAAAAAACAAACAAATGAAACAACCCAACACACTAAGAAGATTAGCTTCTTTAGAAACAAGAAAGAGCCAAAGGAAAAAACAAACAAACAAACAAAAAAAACAAGGACTGCTGGAAGTCTGGAGATCTGCAAGCTTTCCCTGCTCTTGGGGTCTCAGTGACATCTGTCCCATAAAGGCATTCATTCACCTGAGCTCCAAGACCCCTATCCAGCCCAGCAGGCTTCTGACTGAGTGTGGGAGGTTTTGACCCCGGCCAGGTACAGCAGGCAAAGAGAAAACAATTGTGATTCTCAGAGATGTTGAATGAGAAGAAATGCCCATCTCACAACGAGTGCCACCTTCCACTTACAATTGGCAGTGTCATTTCTTTCTTAGTGGTTTATAAAATGGTGGTGTTTCTGAAGTGATGGTCTCAGATTGGATGAAGTACTTTCACTCTTTTGAAGGGAGCTGGCTCCATTTCCGGGTAACTGGCCATGACCTTGGGGACCTGGGGGAGCGGGAAAAGGCCTGGGGATAGACTGAAGGAAGGTGCTCACATATCACAGGGCTCTTTGAGGACACTGAAGGATGAGGAGCCCATTTGTCTCTCCTCAAGGGGCAAACTAAAACTAGAGGAGTAGCGTGTGTTAGAAAGTCAGTAGGAGGGGCGCCCAGGTGCCTCAGTGGTTTAAGCCTCTGCCTTTGGCTCAGGTCATGATCTCAGGGTCCTGGGATCCAGCCATGGGCTGGGCTCTCTGCTCAGCAGGGAGCCTGCTTACCCCCCTCCCCTGCCCCCTCTCTGTGTGCTGTTCTGCCTACTTGTGATCTCTCTCACTCTCTATCAAATAAAGTCAGTAGGCTATGTTTAGTGTTGATGTCCAGAAACCAGACAAGAAACAGGTAAGGAAGGAAGGCAGGGGTACTCTGATGCTGTTGGATATGCTGCTGGATGTCTGTCCTCAAGTAGGGCTGGAGACCAGACCCTGAGCTGTCGCCTGGAACTCCACTGGGAAGACAAGAAGAAGGTCCGTTTCCATCTGCATATGGTTGCTTAGCAACAAACCAGCCTCTTCTCAACAGACTCCTCCCCTTTCCTTCATCATTTATGCTTTGTCCAGAACAGTTTCCAAAAAAAATTCTCTGATCATAAGCTCACAGTTTGATCATGGGAAAAACACACATGTCTTTTTCAAGGGAGGCAGCAGTATTTATTAAATGATTAGACCACACCAAACACTGTTCTAAGTGATTTGCACGTGTTATCTCACCCAAAGCTCACAAAGCCCTAAGGGAGGGAAGTTTTATGATTATCGCCATTTTACAGAGAGGAAACGGAGGCTTAGAGAATGAGCATAAATCACTGAAGATCCCATTGTCAGTATCTGGCAGAACCAGGATTTGAAACTGGGCAGCCTAATTCTCCAGCCTGAACCCTTCAGCTCCCAGCCCTGTGCCAGCTGCCCTGGCCCTCAGGTTCTCCGACCCTGGCTAAGAGTACTTTGCTCAGACTCCATGCTGTGCCTCTCTGCCCATTTGACAGTACTCCTGAGAGGAAAACCGTTTCGCTCTCCTGAACTAGCAAACCTTTCTCTGTGTGCCCTTGAATCTTAAACAGACGTGACCCTGCAGGCTAAGCAACCTAATACTCAGGATACAGTTCCAGACGACTCCCTGCCAGCTCCAAAGGAGAGGTGAAAGAGGTTTGGGATCTGTGTCATGGCCTGACTCTTGGTCACAGAATGGGACAAAATATTTGAAATGAAGTCACTGCAACTTTAGATGGCTGCCTGCCTCCCAATTCCTGGAGCCTTTCCTGGGCTCTGAAATAAGCTGGTTTTCTCTTTATAGGCCCTTAAGAGTAAGACTCTCACTCTTGTATGTACACAGGGCCAGGAGTCACACCCGCCCCCCCCCCCCCCGGTATCTTGGCACACAGGAAGCTTAGTGGATAGTAGGATAGCCACACGAAGCCCTAGTAACTTCCAGGCTGGGTTGTGGTTGTTTTTTTGGAGTTGACACTGTTCTCAGATACTGTAGGGAACAGGAAGGACAACCCTTCATCCCCAGCCTTCCTTTCATGTGTCCTCTGTCCTCTTCCTCATTTCACTTCTTAAATTTCCGTGGTGTTACTTACAAGCTGTGTGGCCCTTGGGAAATTACTTGACCTCTCTGTACCTCAGTTTCCTCTTCTAGAAAAATGAGGTTAATAACAGCATCTACCTCAGGGTCGCTATGGGGATGAAATGAATATGCACACTCATTTACATATACATACATATAGGTCCACATGTGTACAGGTGTGTACAAAACAGTGCCTTGAACAAAGGAAGTGCTTAATACCTGTCACTATTTATTGTTGCTCTGATTTTTGTTGTGGAAGGTAGGAACTTTTTCTGGGGCTCTTTTAAAGTTTACATTTGCTTTCTAAAGTATGAATTTTTGTATCAAATAGAAATCCATTAGAAGCTCCCAGTAATAAAAAAGTATACTTTTCTAAGCTTTCCTGTCACAAAACCCAGAGGTTTATGTCTGTATCTAATAGTCAAAGTTGTCTGGAGATGGAATAAAATGTCATGGAAGGCAATGAGCTATCCATTCCTGGAAGGATTCAAGCAGAGTTGAATGTCCTCTGTCAGTAGATAACGTACAAGGGCTTCTCTCTTGGTTTGGGAGATCAGATGAGAAGATTCCTCCCCTTGTCCTCTGCTGAGTATCTATTTCACAATTAAAGTGGGAACCCTACTGTTTGGGGTCCCATTGAGTCCCAAGTGCCTTTCCTGGGGAGTACATATACAACAGGTACATAATACAGGGAGTACACAATAGAGTAAGTACACAATACAGCAAAATGCTCTGCCAGTGGTCTTACAAATAAATGAGTAGTTCCTCGCACCTCCCCCCCCACCCGCCATGCCCCGCCATTCCGCTTGCCAAGAGTCATCATCTCAGGACCTGCTGTGAACAGGCAGTGCATACCCAGCCGCAATGGCATCCCCTTTGAACTAGACTGCAAGGACACCCAGTCACCCCAGGACAGCTCTCTGGTGGCTGGCTCCAGGACTGTGCTGCTTTTGAAACCACAGCCACTCACCTCAACTCCTGGTTTACCACTTTGATGTTTCCGTTTTCCATTAACGAGTAGTTGGCCTGGATGCAACTTCCCTTCTCAAAGCTCACCGGGATCTTCTCAATTTCATACCATCGTCCAAGATACTGCAGAGATAACAACAAACAGAGAAAACTCTGCGGTTCTCTGGGGACCTGCAAACTCTCCCTATTGTCTTTTAGAGCAGAGCCCTTTCCTGGGAAACCAAGCAAAATGGACTGCATTGTTCCCAACAGCAACTGAGCCAGATATTGATTCAAAGGAGAGTAAGTGAATCAGATGTGCAGGCGTTTGTCGAATGCTGCATTTTATTCCTCAAGTGCTTTTTATTTAGATATGCTGTCAGTGGCCCCTCCAGCCAAAATCTATGTGAAATTCTAGACTCTGTAAAAGAGAGGGAGCAGTCCAGATGATGTAAGGTGCCATCTCAAATATTTTGTGATTCTACAAGGCATCTCTGAATTGTGTGCAAAATCAGATATGTTCCTGTGGGGAACTGGAACTCCAGGATTGGCAGAATTCTCCTCATTTGACCCTGGAGAGGGAACTGGTCACAAAGGCTTTTGGCAGGTGATCAGGATTTAGGAGACTGATATCATTCTTCCCCTGGGGGCTTGGTCTCAGTTTATAACTTCATGTACAGAGTCAGCATTAAAGGAAGTGTGTGGCTGTGGGTGAGGGGAGACAGGTGTTTTCTTGTGTCCATGCACCGTCTTGCATGGAGACTGCTCCAATTTACAACCTCCATGGGGGGGGGGCAATGTGGAATTATCTAGCAAAGCTGAAAATACATACAGTGCATATATGAGGTTATTTGCTGCAGTACTGTTTTTAAGAACGAAACACAGGAAACTAGAGTCTAAGTGAGCATTAGTAGGGAATGGGGTCCATAAATGATGGCACATCCATGCAATGGAATGTTATACTCCTTTTCTTAAAGGAGTCATATACAATTACTCCAAGATACATTCAATGAAAAAAGAGCTGGGTGAAAAATAGAGCACATGGAAAAATGGGGGGAAAGGTTATTATATTCATTTTTTAAAAGATTTTATTTACTTATTTTGAGAGAGAGCGAGCACTAGAGAGAGAGAGAGAGAGAGCGCGCAAGCATGAATGGGGGTAGAGGGAGAAGGAGAAGCAGACTCCCTGCTGAGCAGGGATCCTGATGTGGGGCTCTATCCCAGGACCCTGAGATCAGGACCTGAGCCGAAGCAGATGCTCAACCAACTGAGCCTCCTAGGCCCCAATTACATTCATTTTCTGTCCCTGCTATAACAAACAAGTTACCACAAGCTCACAACATGAATTTGTGGTCTCACAGTTCTGTACATCAAGTGAGCTTGGTTAATATCAAGGTGTTGGCAAGGCTGTGTTCCTTTCTAGAGGCTCTAGAGAACTCTGTCTTCTTGCCTTGTCCAAGTTCTAGAGGTCACCCACATTCCTTGGTTGGTGAACTCCTTCCTCCATCTTCAGGGCCAGCAAAAGCAGGGGACATCCTTATCGCACTGCATCTTTCTGACCACAGCTGGGGAAGATTCTCTGTTTTCAGTGATTAGACTGGGCTCACTGGATAATCCAGGCCACTCTTGCCATCTCCAAGTCTAGAACTTTAATGACATCAACACAATTCCCCTTTCCATGGAAAGTAGCATATCCATAGGTTCCAGGGATCTGGGTGTGGACATCGTTCTGCCTACTGCAGTTATGTATGTATTTGTGGATGTAAACATTATCTCCCAAAAGACACACAGTGAACTGTTTATACTGGTTGCTACTAGAGAGGCAAACTGAGGTGGGAAGGAATAAAGCTTTTCATCGAATGTTCTTTGGTACACTTAGAATTTTGAACCATATGAATATATTTACTTAGTCAAAATACTAATTCAAAAGATTTTAGAAATTTATTACCCAACAAGGGAAAAATCGGAGATGCACTCACCTTCAATGGAGTCAGGCTTTGAACTGAGAGCGTCCTGCCAACAGGGGGCAGTATTACGCCAGTCACATGGCTCTTTGCTCAAATCTATACTCCTGTTTATGACATAAATGTTCCACTCATTTATGAAAGCACATCTTTCCATTAAACCACTGAAATAAACATTCACTTAAAGCACCGAAAAATAAGATGAAAGACCATTTGGTTACCTCGGCATCCTCAAAAAAAGCTCCATTTTATACAGAGCATTTAAAAGAGTTCTATTATTGTTAAGGTGAGTTCAGGGCTCCACAATTAAAACCGAGGAAGCGTGATTTTCCAGTAAAGAGGCAACTCGGAGGTTGAAGATTCCTTTTCATGTCATGCTTCTTTATAATTTCATAGTATTTTTGTGAAAGCCGTTTCATGGTTTTGGGTCTGCTTCTCTAACCGCATAAGGAGAGAGCAATGTTTAAAAAGAATTCTGGAGAGGCGCCTGCAGGCTCAGTCTGTTCGGCTTCCAGCTCTTGATTTTGGCTCAGATCATGATCTTGGGAATTGAGAGACTGAGCCCTGCACTGGGCTCCACACTGATTGGGGAGCCTACTTGGGATCCTCTCTCTCCCTGCCCCTCTGCCCCTCCCTGCTCCTGTGCAAGCCCCCCCTCTCCCCCGCCCACTTCCCACCGCCTGCTCTCTCTCTCTCATTCTCACTTTCAAAAAAAAAAAGGAAAGAAATGAAAAAAGAATCCTGGAAAAGATAGAAGCAAAACTATCTGTATTTGCAGATAGCATAATTTTGTAATAGAAAATCCCAAGGAATCCACACACACAAGAACTATAGGAACTGATGAATGAAATTAGCAAGGTTAAAGGATACGAGATCAATATATAGAAAGCAAACGGGTTTCTACACTTACAATGAACCCTCTATAAGTTATGAAAATTCCACTTACAATAGTATCAAACAAATAAAATACTTAGGAATAAATTTAACCAAAGAAACGCAAAACTTATACTCTGAAAAATATAAAATGTTGTTGAAAGAAAGGAAAGAAGACCTAAATAAATGGAAAGATAATCTATGTTCAGGGACTAGAAGGCTTAAAATTGTTAAGATGACAATGTTCTCCAGATTGATTTAGATTCAGTGCAGTCTTTATAAAAACAAAACAAGAGGGAAGCACAGTGGAAACATATTGGGCCCATAAAAACAAAACAAAACAAAAAACAACTCTGCTTTTTTACAGAAATTGACAACCAGATCCTGAAATTCATATGGAAATGAAAAGGATTCAGACTAGCCAGAAGAACAAAGTTGGAGGCCTCATATATTCTAATTTCAAAACTTACTACAAAGCTATAGTAATCAATACTGTATAGCACTAGCATAAAGATGGATATATATAACAATATAATAGAATTGAAAGTCCAAAAAATAAACTCTTACATATATGGCCAATTGATTTTCAACAAGGATGCCAAGATTATTCGATGGAAGAATAGTCTTTTTTTTTTTTTTTAAAGGTTTTATTTATTTATTTGTCATAGAGAGAGAAGCGAGAGAAAGCACAGGAAGACAGAGTGGCAGGCAGAGGCAGATGGAGAAGCAGGCTCCCCACCAAGCAAGGAGCCCGATGTGGGACTCGATCCCAGGACGCTGGGATCATGACCTGAGCCGAAGGCAGCCGCTTAACCAACTGAGCCACCCAGGCGTCCCGATGGAAGAATAGTCTTGTCAACAAAAAGTTCTGTGACAACTGAATATCCAAAATAATAAAGTTGGACTTCTATATCATCCTATATACAAAGTTTAACTTAAAATGGACCGCAAACTTAAATGTAATGATTAAAACTAAAAAAAAAAACCTCTTTTAAGAAAATATAGAAATTAATCTTCATAACCTTGCATTAGGCAATGAGTTTTTTAGAAATCAAAAGCACAAGCCACAAAAGAAGAAAATAGATAAATTGTAACTCATTAATATTAAAAACTTTTGTGCTTCAAAGGACACATTGATAAAGTGAAAAGAGAATCCACAGGATGGGGTAAATATTTGCAAATCCTATATCTGATAAGAGACTTGTATCTAAAACATATAAAGAATTCTCAGAGCTCAACAATTAAAAGATAAATAACCCAAGTAAAAGATGGGCAAAGGACTCAGACATTTCTCCAAAGAAGATATACAAATGGACAATAAATGCATGAAAAGATGCTCATCATCATTAACCATCAGAGAAATACAAATCAAAACCACAATGAGATACCACTTCGTGCCCTCTAAAATTTTAAGGGCTATAATCCAAAAGATGTGATAACAAGTGTGAGCAAAGATACGGAGAGATCGGTGTGAGACACTGCTGGTGGGAATGTAAAATGGTGATGCAGCTCTTTTGGAAAACAGTCTGGCAGTTTCTCAAAAGATTAACGTGGAGTTACCATATGACCTAGCAATTCTTCCAGCTATACGCCCAGGAGAACTGAAAATGTATGTCCACCCAAAAAACCCCCATAAAGACAAGCACACAAAAATCTTACACATGAATGCTTGTAGCAGCATTATTCCTTATAGTTTAAAAGTGTAAACAACCCAAAGGATGAACAGATAAATAACATGTGGTATTATCCATGCAGGAGAATATTATTTGCCAATGAAAAGGGCTGAAGTATAGATGCATAGTACAGTATGGACGAACTTTTAAAATATTATGTTGCGTGAAAGGAATCAGTCTAAAAAAACCCACATACTGTATGATTCTGCCCCTATGAAATGTCCAGAATAGGCAAATTCATAGGGAGAGCTGATTGCCTGGGGCTGGGAGGAGGGTGGGAAATGGAGAGTGACTATTTGTGGGTAGGAATGATGAAAATATTCTAAAATTGATTGTGGTGATGGTTTCATAACTCTGATTATACAAAAAAATAGAAAGTGAACTTTAAACAGGTGAATTATGTGTTATATGAATTATATTTCAGCAAAACTTTCTTAAACATCCCGCTTCACGCCTCAAGGGACTTTTGTAAATATAGTCCAATTATAATTATCAAAGTGTCTTTGGATTTTTACCCCCAAACAGAAATATAATTCAAATTCCCTGGATTTTTTTCTGGAAAATCTACCATAGCTTAGCAGGGTTGCCTGAATAAAGGGACCAGCCTGTAACAGTTATAGAGTGAGCGATGTAAACTGTACTGTATGTGTCCTTCCTACCTCCCCTGTGTGACTCTGTAGACGGTGCTCCTTCCCCACAACCTGCAGGCTCTGAGCTCTCGTCCCTCACTCCTGTACCTAGTCCACCCCAAGAGGTCCCAACACTTATTCATACTGAGGAGTGAGTGACTGATAACAATTTTAATATTGCCCATCATGAGTACTGGCTCTTAAAAAAGATCCAAACTTTCTGTTAAGGAGAAAATGTCTTAAGAGCGAGACTCTAGGCATGAGTTCATAGCAATGGAAACCTTTCCTGTTTCCACTAGCTGCCTCCTTCTCCTATTCCCGGCTTGTAGATATGCACATATATACACAGGAAGGCTGGGCCTGATCCCAGGAAGAAAAGCCACATATGGGGACCTGGTTATACTGGAATCTTTTTAGTGCAGGTAACAAGAAAGCCTCTTGGGGAAGTTCCGTCCTCTTCTAGGTCCTGCGGGAGGAACTCCTGGGTGCCCAGCACTGTGGCGAAGCCTGGTCTTGAATCCCCCCTCTGCATGGATTAGCAGGGCGACCTGGGTCGGTGATGAGCTGTCTCACATTGAGCTTCTTCATCCGTAGAATACGGAGAATAGCCCTGGAGCTGCTGCCTGCCCATCAACTACTGCGTGTCCTCTCAGCCTAGCTGGGTTCACCTCTGCCACCTGGACAATTCCCACGAACACGCTGCTAGCTGCCCACCTTGAACTCACATCTCCCCCTTTGCCGGAAGACCTTGCCAGCACCCCAGAGTGCCCACAGCTGGCTCATACCCCCTCCATGGGACAATCTGAGGAGCATTCTACACATTTCCTTAGAGGATTCCCAGCAGGACAGAACCCTCTTGTTAACAGTGTTACTGTTGAGGAATGCACCTTTAGTTACTCTTCTACTTCTCTGTCTGCTTCCCCACAGACCCACATTGCTTCCTGGGATCATCCTCCCCAAACTCTCTGCTCCCCAGTTCTTGCCTGAGTCTGCTTTTGGGGGATCCCCAAAGAGGATAAGTACCTACCCCAAGGTTAGCTGTGGGACTCAAAGCAGAATACTAACTCTGAAGCCTGGCAGATGTTTATTCAAACGGGAGGCAAAACAGATAGGAAGTTAGCCTTTTACCACACCTTATTCACATCAAAGTTCTCCTGCACTGGAGGAGTCGGGCATTTCCCAAGATGGAAGGCTTGTCCGGATGCCGCACTGAAGAGGCTGGCCAGCGCGGAGAGCAACAGCAGCGCGGTCACCATCTTGGGGCTGTGGAGGGAACCGGGAGTTAGGAGAAACAAAGCCGCTTGAGTTGTTCTGGGCTTCCGAGGACATGCAGTCATACGGCGGTGGGGGGGGGATTTCTGGGGACCTCTCTGGAGACCTCCCCCTGAACCCTTTGGCAATCGCCCTGCAGGCCACCTGGGTCATCATCTTCAATGGCACTGGGAGGCATTCCACCCCCTGGAGCCTCTCCATACACTCTGTAGCCCCTGGGAGAGCACATTCTGCCTGGTGTTGGAGCTCCTTGGATTTATTTTCCAACTGCTCCCTCACAATTATGCATTTTTCAAGGACAGGCACCCCCAGGACCTGGCAGTGTCAGGCACAATCCAGACTTGTTAATGAAGAGAAAGGATGTGGGGTGGGGGTAGGAAAAGGTTGAAGTTGTCGAGGGAACCGTGCGAGAGAAAAAAGATGAACATAAACCGAGCAGACATTTGGTGTGTTAGGAGACTCATAAGAGAGATGCCTCCTTGATCAACAGCCCGCCTCTCATCCCCCCACCCCCGCCTTGCTGGGCTGTTCACCAACCAAGAAATATGCCTGAGACCTGACAGGCAGCTGCGTATTGGGGACCCCAAGGCACCCCAGCTGGGTTCGAATGCAGGCTTTGCCACATACTAAGTATAACTGTGTCCAGTTCACACTTGAGCTTTCCAGGCTATTACGTGGAAATAATAATCATACCAACTCCAGGAAGTTTTGCGAGAATTAAATGAGATGTATAGAGAGAGCATTTCAGGTGGTGTCTGATATAGAGAAAATGCTTCATAAACTAGTTATTACCATGAAAAGCAGACACAAATAATTGTTTCCTGAATTTCTCTTTGGACAGACGTCTGTTGGGAATATTTTTCTTTCTTTCTTTCTTTTTTTAAAATTTTATTTATTTGACAGAGAGACAGCGAGAGAGGGAACACAAGCAAGGGGGGTGGGAGAGGGACAATGAGGGATTCAATCCCAGGACTCTGGGACCATGACCTGAGCTAAAGGCAGACGCTTACAATTGAGCCACCCAGGTGCCCCGTGGGGATATTTTTCATAGATGTGCATTTATTTTTATTTTTATTTATTCTTTTAGTTGCATAGACAGGGAAACCAATGTGCATTTAACCAGAGGCGGACCGGTAGCTGGCAACAGGCATTTCAGCCCAAGCTCCCTTCCCTTCTTCTTGCCCTGACCTCTTTTGTGTGACTCCTTGCCTGTGGCTGCACAGGAGCTATTTCTAGCTCTTTGCCTTTCTCCCTGCAATGAAGAAAACTGAATCCATGCAAGCCAAATGTTCTCAGATCTGAGCATTTAAAAGGATGTGTCATAACAGGAATAATTATAACCACTTTATTATGGTTAAACCTCTAAATAACCTTTAATAATCAATAGCTTTTCTTCTGGAGGTTTCACTGCTCCATTTCCAAAGGAACAGTTACATAATGAGTAAAGCTGCCAGCCAGGCATGGTGGTGGCGGGGTGGTGGCTGAGTCTCCAAGCCAAGTCTGAGCAAGCCAAGTCTGGGGTAGGACCCCACCTTCTCTGAGAATCCATCTCCCATCGGCTCCTTCCACCACGTAAACAACATCTGTATTTTAACCTTTGGGGAGATGATGGGAATCGCCTGACCTTACAAAAATTTGCATCCATCTCTGAGAAATTCTTAGAACTGCGGAGCTCTACTCTTGGCCCTCAGTAGGCTCCAAGTTCTCTGTGCCTTGGCCAGAACATCCAAACTCAAAGGCTGGTCACACGTTACGCACGTTCTACAGGGCCCCCCAAACTGGCGGGACTTGAGAGGTCCTTTACCCATTCCCCAAACCCCCGAGTGTACAGATGGAAGCTGAATGCCAGAAGGGGCAGAGAGCTGGTACTCCGGGGGCCATCGTCAGCTGTCCATCCTGCAGCGACCCTCAGACAGGTTTCCTTCTGCACACCAGCTTTGGTGACTTTCAGTAAACACCTACCTCTGTAACCTTGATGAGCCTCAGTTCACCGTGTGACAACTACACCAAAAGTCAGTTCCCTGTCTTGCTCTGACAAATCTCTTATTACAAGATGTTCTCTTGGGGGCTGAAGCATGTGCTTTAGCTCTGTAGGAGGATTTCAGAGCAAGGCTAATTCTTAGTGTTGCTCGCATCTCTTCCAAAGATGTCTCTCCTTGCAAGAGTTTTACTCCTCTGGTTAAAACTTTCTGCGAGAGTAAGGGTTGATGGCATCCATAATTTCTTTTCCAGGCCCCTCCCAATCTAGCTCATTCCACACTTCTTCAGCACCTTCTGAAGGGGAGGCAGTGAGGAGAGGACTTGGGAGACAAGTTGAACAAAGTGAAGCCATTTTGGTTTTAGGCTAACCCTTAACCAGGAGTCGGCAGGTCATAAAAAGGGTTACAAGTTCTGACCCACAGAGGCCTCAAGACCCCATTACCTCAGGTAATAAAAGCGGTAAAGGTCAGACATTCTTAAAATTGCTCCCTGCAGGTAATTTCACGATCCTAAAACAATGGAAAAACTCACCACTCAATGTAAATGAAAAACCCAAAATTAAAGAGTGAGCCCCTCCCTATATGGTTAATTAAAAAAACTTACAAGACCCTTTATTAGAGGCAAAGGGGTGTCTTTGTCAGCTGGAAGGGGGGACTACTATTTTGTGAGGTAGCTCCTTTCTCCTATACTTAATACATCTTTGTCCCTTTCTCTAAACAGCTTGCTCTCAAATTCTTGCCCTTGCAAGGCCAAGAACCTTCTCAGCAATGGGCCTGAGGCCCTCCCTCTGGATCAAAGGTAAATCACATTATTAACATACACCTATGAACTTGGGTATGTGTGACCTATATTTTTGCATCATCTTCTAAATACTATTGGGAAGATGTCTTAATGAGGGGAGTTTACATATTTTACAAATTATAATTTAGGGATGCCTGGGTGCCTCAGTGGTTTAAGCCTCTGCCTTTGGCTCAGGTCATGGTCTCAGGGTCCTGGGATCGAGCCCTGCATTGGGCTCTCTGCTCAGTGGGGAGCCTGCTTACCTCTCTGTCTATTTGTAATCTCCCTCTCTCTCTCTGTCAAATAAATAAATAAATCTTTAAGTAAATAAATAAATAAATAAAATTTAAATGCTCTTTTAACTGAATATTCAATTACTTAGTAAGAATTCTACTAAGGTTATGGTGCACCTATCCTGGGCCAGCACTGACTCTGTGAACTGAAACTCACAGTCATTGAACTTCCCCATGGAGAAGCCCGGGCCTCAGTATGTTGAATGGACCCCACCCCGTACGGCCACAATACCCTACCTGTTAGGGTCCCACACTGACATTCTCTTTGTACCCAATGTTGTTAATGAGCCCAGGTTAGTTCCTGCTAAGCTCTGAAGCCAGAACTTCCTTAGGCCAAGTCTCCTAGGAGCCTGTTTTCTTGATGCCTGCGTATTACCGAGGACCTGGTCCCTGATTTTAAAGATCTGCAGGTCCAAAGACGACTGGCTTCTGAGATTTCACGTGATAAAACAAAATACATTTCCGCAAGTCAGCGGGTCTAAAAAACCCATTTAGCTGCTGAATCCAACAAGAAAACATGTCTTCTCAGGAAAATAGTTTTGTACCACATTGTTAAATGCATTTTCTATTCACAGGTTGAATTCCAGTTCACTTTTCAGTTAATTTTGTTGCAGCACACCAGTGGATGACAGGTCCCCGTGAACCCATCCAGGACAGTACTGGTGTAGGGAAAATTTTCCTATTGTCTATCTAGCATAGACGAGTGTGCCCAGTGCAAGCAGAAGACTCGGAGATGAGTCAACATGGGTTTGGCAGCCCAGTTCGGCATCTGTTGTCAGTCTTCTCTTGACTTGTTGTTTGGGATAGCTGAACCTCGGTTTCATCGTCTGAAAATGGGGTGGTTAGTATCTACCTTGGAAGGGAGCTTGAGGAAAAATGAGACCAAATTTGCAAAGCAGCAGGCACAAACCCTCCATCGTGTTAGTTACTATTGTTAGCAGAAAAGGGGCCATAGAAAGCCAAGACTGTCTCTAGGATAAGCATCATTCATCATAAATGAAAATTAAAACCACAATACGTACCTTTTTGGTCAAGATGAAGGCAGTCTCCACATGCAAACTCACCCAATTTAGGATGCCTTCTCTTGTTGACTGGCTTCTCCCAAGCTGTTTTATAAGCTTCACAGAGTCATTGATGTTTCATTTTAATGCATGCCACACCCCGCCTAGTTCAGGAAGGCTGGCCTAAAAGCTTAGCTCTGTACCAAACACAAAAATGGGATGTTTTGTCCATCTCCCTCCCCCAGTTTCCTTCACAGCTGCTCCCCGCAAAAGAAACAATGAGATACTGTGTGTGTGCATGTATGTGAGAGCGAGGGAAAGACAAAGTGCATTTCATTCAAAACATCTTTTTTGCTGTGTGGATTTTCTAATTTAATTTTCTCAGTCAGAAATGCACTTTTAAGTTCCAGGAAGATGAGTTGCAACATGTTTTCGAGCATCTGGTATTTATTTTTCATTTTTGTGTAAATGAAAAATCAACAATCTCATTTCCCCACACAGAGCATGAATTCCATCCCATGAGGTCTGTGGTCTGGACTGTGTGGTTCGGGCAACAGGGTGAAGGTTAAGAATTAGAGATGTTTTTTTGTGTGATCCTGGGGAAGCCAACCACTTCTCTGAGTCTCAGTCTCCCCACTGTGAAGGAGAGACTGTCATTTCTGCGTCTGCCAGAGCTAGGGGTGCGGAGGAGTTCCCAGCTGGGAAAGAGCTGGGGCTGAGAGCTGAGAATGCCAAAGGTTTCTTGCACAGCTGCTCACTCTGGACCGTTCCTGCCCCTCTCAGCTGCATATTCTCTGTGGCCTCTTATTGCCTGGGGTGGAAGTGGATTTCAGATGCTCATTGCACAGAGATGGGGCTGAGCCTCCTCTCTCAGTGGAATTAGCAACTTTGAATCTTAGGACTTGGATTCTATGCCTCTGTGATAACACAGTATCTTTGTAGGAGACGTCAATTCCTAGATGAAACGCATTCTCCAATTTCTAAGCAAGAGAGAGAAATTTATAGCACTAGGCCATATAAAGAACAACAAAAGTGAATCCTTGACCTACCAGACCCTGACGGCGTTTTCTTCAGTCCGTTCTTTACCTTTTCAGGAACAGAAATGCTGATTTCCATTCAGGCTGTCTCTTGCCCTCTCTCTTCCCATGTCCTTGCTCAAATGTCACTTCCTTTAAAAGGCCTTCCTGACCTTTGAAAAACAGTAATCTTCCCACTACCACTTTGCCTCCTTGTTAGAACTTTACCTGAAATTATACCCCTGATTTGATGTATCTTTTTGCTTCTTGTGTTTCCCCACTCATATATGAGCAATACAAGTGAGTTGACTCCTTGCCATACCCAACCCCCGTGCAAGGACCTTGTAAGCCCTCATTAAATAAACTGAATGGAAGGGATCTACCTAGTCAAAGAATTTACTGAGGGGCGCCTTGCTGGCTAGGTTGGTAGAGCGTGCGACTCTTTTTTTTTTTTTTCTTTTTAAGATTTTATTTATCTTTTTATTTAACAGACAAATCACAAGTAGGCAGAGATGCAGAGACAGGGGGAAGCAGGCTTCCTGCTGAGCACAGAGAGCCTGATGTGAGGCTCGATCCCACGACCCTGAGATCATCACCCCAGCCAAAGGCAGATGCTTAACCCACTGAGCCACTCAGGCACCCCAAGTGTGCAACTCTTGATCTAGGGGTTGTGAATTCCAGCCCTATGTTGGATGTAGAGATTACTTTAAAAAAATTGGGGCTGGGGTGCACCTGGCTGCTGGCTGGCTTCATCTGTAAAGCCTGTGACTCTTAATCTCAGGTTTGTTAGTTTAAACCCCACTTGGGCGAGGAGCTTACTTAAAAGTAAATGAATAAAAAAGAATTTACTGAGTATTCTAAGATCTGCAAAAGGAACAGGAGGTAATTATTTAAGAGGCTTTTATTTAAATTGGTTTTCTGGGAAACTATTAACCTGTAAATTCCTGTGTCTTCTTTACTTGCATCCCATTTGTTACCAGGAATTGCTTGTCATTGAAGAAATACACAGTTAATCTCTCGTTGACCTCATAAAAAGAACATTTCCTTTACTCTAAATAGCCACACAGTTCTCCACAAAGCAATGTTGGCAAAGCTGCCAAATTTGTGAGTTGGAGATCGATCTCTTTTATCTTTTTTTTTTTTTTTTAAGATTTATTTATGCAGCTCCAGGGTGGCTCAGTTGGTTAAGCATCTGCGTTCCGCTCAGGTCATGATCACAGAGTCCTGTGATGAAGCCCCACATGGGCTCCCTCCTCAGCAGGGAGTGTGCTTCTCCCTCTGCTGCTCCCCCTGCTTGTGCTTGAGCTCTCTCTCTCTCTTGCTCTCAAATAAATACAATCTTTTAAAAATAAAAAAAAGATTTTATTTATTTATTTGAGGGAGAGAGAGTGCAAGGGGGAGGAGTAGAGGGAGCAGGAAATAGAGTCCCAAGCCGACTCTGCATAGAGTGCAGAGCCCAAGGTGGGGCTCAATCTCACAACCCTGTAGTCGGAACCAAAACCAAGAGTCGGTCCTGTAACTGACTGAGCCACCCAGGCACCCTGATATATTTTATCTTCCTCAGCTTGGCTCAGCGGACCACTCTGGTCTAGGGGTCACAGCATGAGAAAAATCACGTTATATTTCTGAACCTCAGTTTATTGTTTCCTATAAATGTTGGCAAATGAGAAAATTTAGGGAAATTCTCTCTTTGCATGTCTCTGGAATATAGAGCCAAGCACGAGTTTTTATGCTTCATACAACAAATCAGACCTATGTTCTAAATAAATATTTATGTTCATTTTTAAATTTTATTTTTAAATTCCAAAATAGTACACATTTATTGTACACAATTAAAATAGTACCAAAATGTAGGACTCAAAAACTCTAAGTGCCTCATCTCACAGATCAGAGATGACCATTGTTATGTTTGCATTTATTCTTCTGGAAATTCTTACACAGATCCTAACACAGTAACAACAGTAGCCACGATATTCAGTGTCTTGAAACTCGCTTATTGTCATAAAATAATGTCTTTCTTCATCTATCTGTACACATAGATCTCTGTCCTTCTCTCACCTGCTGCCAAACGTTGCTTTTACCTGAAGGTGTATTTCTTCAAGGACCCAACTTGTGATTTCACAGGGAAGTAACTTCTTGGGTGGGTGATCTTTCCTCATACAGGGGCCTGCTTCAGGGGTTTCCCTCTAAGACCCTCAGGGAAGATGAATCTGTTTAGGTGGACTTTTTGTGCAAGAAATAGAAAACGATTCCTTTTTTTTTTTTTAAGTTTCCCTGGTGAAAATATCTTCATCAATCAGTGGTTCTCTCAAATACCAGAGTCATCCTGCCTGCTGTTTTTTTTTTTTTTTCCAGAATTTTTTTAAAGCTTTTTAAAATATTTTATTTATTTTAAGATTTTATTTATTTATTTATTTGACAGTGAGAGAGGGAACACAAGCAGGGGGTGTGGGAGAGGGAGGAGCAGGCTGCCCTCTGAGCAGAGAGCCCGATGTGGGGCTCGAACCCAGGACCCTGTGATCATGGCCTGAGCAGAAGGCAGACGCTTAACAACTGAGCCCACCCAGGTGCCCCTGCCTGCCCTGCTGAAGCGATTTTTCTTTTGTCTGTTAAAGGGAAACTACAACTGGATTTTTCATATGAAAACCCAGACTAACGGTTTCCAGTAACACATTCTACACGCTCTGAGACTCAGCTCAAGAGTTTCGCTCTCAGGGAAAACTTCCTCACTCTTGCCCTCTCTGTTCAGCCATCCTTGCTCTCTGCACACCGTCCTTGCTCTCAGGAGAACCTCAGCGCTGTAGGCGGGCATCACTGCAGGCCCGCTGGTTCCTTCTGGAGACCATCATGTCCCACAGAGTAGGGTTGTGTTTCTATTCCTGTCTAATTGTGTAACACCAGGTACATAATAAATGTTTACTAAATATTATTAGATAGTTGAATGAATACTAGAACTTTCCATCCTCAATATTTGTGGGGATGATTGTATACTTCATGATTTATTCCTCTCCTTCCTGTTCCCTTAGAGCCATTTCCTTTATCACTAGGAGCTGGAACCAGTTGAGAGTTGAATGGTGCCAAGCATCTGGTGAACAGCAAGGAAGTAATCAAACTGTTAAAGTGGCAGGGCCCCTGGCTGGCTCAGTCAGGAGAGCATGTGACTCTTGATCTTGGGCTTATGAGTTCAAGCCCCACACTGGGCCTAGCGCTTATTTAAAACAAAACAAAACAAAAAACAAGTGGTAAAGCTGCAGCTTGCCATGACCCTGGGGAAGAACACTGAACTGGGAGGCAGGAGACCTGGGTTCTTTTCCCACCTTTGGTACTAATTCATTTACCCATTCACTCACTCTTTTAGCAATATATGTCCGGCACTCAGTTCTAAGTCCTACAGATGTAGTGGTGAAGAAGACAGACAAGGTCCTAACTCTTGTCTTCCAGAGGAGAGGCCAGAACACAGACAGTAAAAGGTGATGTGATGGAGAGTGGTGGCCGCTTCAGTTCTGTGATCACAAAGGACTTCTCTGAGAATGGACACTTCAGCTAAGATGTGAAGGAGTAAAAGCAGCCAGTCACTCAAGAACCATGGGGGGTGAGCATTCCAGGAAGGAGAGCCAGTGCAAAGGTCCTAAGGTGGAAACAGACTTTGTGTTGTCCAGGGGCAGAAGGGACAGTATGGCTGGAGCAGAGAGAGCTAGGAGGAACATGACTAAAAATGAGTTTGAAGAGGTGTGTGGAAGCCATATAATACCCTGCTTTGAGGAATTTGTATTTTATTTCAAATACAATGGGAAGCTAGTGGAGGGTGTGAGAAGAGCCTTCAGGCTCTCCTTCCAAGAATAGGTTACAGGATGGTTACAGAGGGATCAGCTGGGAGCATTGCAGTGATTCAGGCCGTGTGGACTTGGGCTAAGGTGATTGAAATGAAAATGGAGAGAAGTGGATGAATTTGGAATATGCTTTGTAGATAAAGTGGACAAGACTTGCTGACAGATTGAATATGGAAGATGAGGAAAAAGAAGAGTCAAGACGGAATCCTAGATTTATAGGTTGAACAACAGGGTAGATGTTCGTGCTAATGGTTAAAAGTAGAAATACTGAGGAAGGAGCAAGGTGAGTAAGAAAACTCGAGTTCTTCATGGATAAATTATGTCTGAGTTGGATATTAGATGTGTGTGGAAATGTTAAGAAGGCAGTTGGATATCCAAGTCAAACTTTGGGGAAAAGTCAGGGCTGGATGTAGGGATTTGGGGATCATAAGCACAAAGATGTCTCTTAAGCCCTAGGACTGGATGGAGATACCAGAGATAGTAGTAGAGGAGAGAAGAGGAGAAGGAGCCAAAAAAGAAGACAGAAGGAACAGGAGACAGAAGGAAAAGAGGAAGCAGGGGATCATAGAGCCAAGAGAGAAAACATTTTAAGGAGGAAATAATCAACTTCTGCTGAAAGGTCGAAGAAGGTGGGAGCAAAGAAATGGCCTCTGGATTTAACAACATGGAAGTCATTGGTGACCTTGACAATAACAGTCTCTTTGGATAGTGGGAACAGAAACCCAATTTGAGTGCATTGACGAGGGGACACGGAGAAAGCAACTTTCTTGTAAAGTTGAAGGAAAATGGAGAAATTAGTTAGTAGCTGAAAGGAGACATAGGGATTAAGGAAGATACTAAGAGCATGCACATGGGGATGATTCAGGAGAGGAGAAGTCTTGACACTGGGGGTCAAGGATGCCAGGGTCCTGGTGAAGAGTGCAGGAGCACCACTGAGGAGAGAGGGGACGGAACCCAGAGCCCAGGTGGAGAGGCTGGTTTTGAGAGGGGCAAGGGTTCTGGGTTTACAGAAACCAGAAGGAAGGCAGCAGGTAGGCAGACACGCACAAGGAGGCATGTAGATTTGGTGGAAAGAAGATGCAGGGTTTCCCCTTTGTGTGACTGTGGTTGAGTGACTTATCTTGCTGAGATGTGTTGGAGAAACTAAACAGGCCTGCTCCAGCCATGATGAACGTGCATCTTCAAACACAGACACTCTGCTAATGACACCTGTCTTAACATCTGCTTCATTCAGTGAGGGGCTTAGTGGGGGAAGGTGCAAGGTTCAACCCAGAACTAATTATAATAATAGCTCCTAACTATTGAACACTATTCATCAGGTCCCAAATGGAGGCTTTCCATAAATTCACTCTCACTGTCCCCACACCCTGCAAGGCAGGCTTTAGTACTATTCCCATGAGAGTAATGGGTGGCTTAATTGTTAAGAGTCTGCCTTTGGCTCAGGTCATGATCCCAGGGTCCGGGAATTTAGCCCAGCTTCAGGCTCCCTGCTTGGTGGGAAGCCTGGATCTCCCTCTCCCACTCCCCCGGCTTGTATTCCCTCTCTCACTGTCTCTCTCTCTCTCTGTGTCAAATAAATAAATAAATAAATAAAATCTTTTAAAAAAGAAAAAGAAACCAAAGCTGGGTGGCTCAGTCAGTTAAGCGTCTGCCTTTAGCTCAGGTCATGATCTCTGGGTCCTGGGATCGAGTCCAGGGGAAGCTCCCTGCTAGGTAGGGAGTCTGCTTCTTCCTCCGCCTGCCCTTCCCCTGCTTGCGCTCTCTCTCTCTCTGACAAATAAATAGATAAGATCTTTAAAAAAAGAGAAAAGGAAACCACGGTAGGTAGGAAGAGTTGGTTAAGCAACTTTTCTAAAACGATGCAGAGAGAATTTAAACCCTGATGTGTGACTCTGTATCCCTACTTTTGACCATTGTGTTCTATTGCCCCTGCATAGAAAGGGGTGAAAGGGCTCAGCTAGGAGGGCTGGGGGTTCCTCAGCTTAAATATGTTCCAGCCGTCTCCTCCAAGAGAGATGACAGTAATTTCTTGCTTATCCCTACGAAGTGCTAAGGGAGGCAGGTGAGCTGAATTTTCTGGAGCAGGCTTGGGAATTAATGTTCCAGACTCCTTGACAAAGGCCATATGAAGGCAGAGGGATTGAACACACCCATTTAAATCCATAATCCAACACTATCATCTGTGCAGCTGGGACATCTGTTGCCAGTTACCAGCGCATTAGGTAAATCTTCAAATGATTGTGGCCTTGGGTTTTTCCAGATGTTTGCCAGGAAACCGTCTTTGCTCAGTTTTGCAATCCTCTATAAAATAAGATCAGTTCTTAAGAAAACAAACCAGGCAGCAGGGCCTCATCCATACTTTCCAACTTGCGGAAAATTCAGGATTTTTCCATGCAGAGCAGTACGATCTCCGTTTTCCTTTTCTTAATTTTCTAAGATAATAAGTGAATTGGTGGAAAGAGCCCAGGTCTGGGTGTAGGGAGACAGGCCCCTATCACCTGTTTCACTTCCCAGCTGGGTGACCTTGGAGAGTTTCCCAAGCTGTTGGTGAGGGCTCTGGCTATCAGTATAGAATGGGTGGAACCCCATGGGAAATTGGTATAATTGTATACCTTTGTGCATACAATTGAATTTTGTATACCTTTGTGTATACAATTTCAGTATAATTGAATTCCTTTGGGGTCTTGTGTCTTTCATTGCATGGTTCATGGGCATTTTTGTCAAACTGCCAAAGGGATCTATGCACAAAAAAGGTAGGAACCAGCAGGCGGATCTCTGTGGTTCCTGTTTAGTTTGACATTAAGTTTCATTGGCATACCTTCTGGGAACTAATTTTGTTTTAACAAAGTCCAGCTGAGTGTGGAAGAGTGCGGATAGTTTCCTAACACTGGGCAGAGGGGTCAATAAACAGGAAATGAATGGAGGATTATATTTGGGCTGGGACCCCGGCTAGCAGGCAAACAAACCCAGGCTCTTGGCTCTCACACGCTGTCATCGTCTGAGTAGAGGGGCGGCACCAGCCACACCCCCACATGTGCATTTGGGGACCCCCTTGAGAGGCCGGAGCAGCCTGCAGACTGAGGTGTCTTGGGAACCAGGTGCTGCCTTGAGAGAGGAAGGAGAGGGGAAAGAACCAGGCCCTGGCCTGGCCTTCTACCTCCCGTGCTATTTCCACTCCTGTAATACCATCTCTGATAATAAAAAATATGATGCTAGACATGATCCTGGGTAAAAGAGTTATCACTAATCCATAAGCCACCTATTAGATATTGGACATTTAATATGCTGCTGTTCTACGTATATTACCTCCTTAAAGCCAAGAGCAACCACGTGAGGTAGATATAATTATAGCCATGTCATGGAGAAGGGAACAGCCTCCCAGAAGTTAAACATCTTGCCCAATATGGTGCAGCGAGTGGCTGGACTGGGATTTATACCCATTTTCCACGTTTGCCTTCCTGTGAATGGGAGCTATTGGCCAGTCTCTTGGCTCAAGATAGTCCCTCTCCACCTCAGACTGGCACATGCCCCAGTTAGAAGAACGGGACTTCTGTGTCTTATCCAAGCCTCTAAGAAGATGGCCAAGCTTGATTTATTGACTTACTCTTTACTTTGTCAAAAGCAGTGTTGTACTGTGTCTAGAATCTGTGTTTGATGGAAAGCCTTCTTTTGAGTTTTCTGCAACTATTATTTACAAGTAGGTCCTTATCAGAGCTCTGAGAAGAATATTATTGGATTTGAGATCCACAGCACAGGGGCGCCTGGGTAACTCAGTGGGTTAAAGCCTCTGCCTTTGGCTCAGGTCATGATCCCAGGGTCCTGGGATCAAGCCCGGGCATCAGGCTCTCTGCTCAGCAGGGAGCCTGCTTCCCCACCTTTCTCTCTGTCTGCCTCTCTGCCCACTTGTGACCTCTGCCTGTCAAACAAATAAATAAAATCTTAAAAAAAAAAAAGCTTGGCAAACGGTTTTTCATGGGCTCTTGGAGGGCGGTGCATAGCAGATCTGTTACAGACCCAGGAATATATCAGTCCGTCCCTTGGCCTTGTATGCTTTGCATTGGGTCTAAGAGCCAGTGTTTTAGAAGTCTTGGCAGAGTGAGCTATTTTATTATGGTACACTCTGTGCTTTTCTTTTCTAGAGGTCTTGTGTTAATGACTCTTCCTTAACCCACTGGTCCTTAACACTGGCTTACACCTGGGGTGCTTTCGACAAAGCTGATTCCTGGGTGGCCCCCTCCCCCACCCAAGATTCACACTTAAATCTGTGTGAGCATCTGGGTATCAGTGTTAACGGCTCTACCGATGACTTCAGTGTACAGCCAAGGTAAGAACCCCTGAGCCATAGTCTTACTTGCCTTGAGCCATCTTGCTGGTGCTCCCTTACCTAAACAGCCTGGCCAACTCTTGCTTGTCCTCCAGGAAATCTTCGAAATCTGGCAGAGCTCTGTGGCCTTCCTCTGTGCTCCCGGGACTGCTCACTGTCACCGTCACATAGCTCATGGCATCCCAGTCTTTGGTTTGTCTGCCTTTCTTACAAGGCTGTACGTGGAAGAGATGTGGCCTCATGTCTTTAAAGGCCCAGCTTCCATCACAGCGGCTGCCAAAAGGGGGGAGTTTGGCACATGCTTGTTGCATAGATGAGGGGATGTACACGTTTGTGGGGGAAAGAATCAGAAATGTGGTTAGGCTCGGGTCTAGTTCCCCAAGGGCCCGGAAGACATCCCAGGGGAGCTCAGTATGAATGTGTTTAGGGAGGTCTGAGGCCAAATATGCACCTGACATTCAGAAATAATTGTGTTGTTTTGAATAAAGTGTCCTGTAGGTTGGTTGTCCTAATGTAGACCACAGTGACCATCGCAATCCCACAGTGAGCTACCATGTGCCCCCTTCACTCAGCCCAGCCGTCTGCACGGCTCATGAGTCAGGCTGCCCCTTTGTCCCTCCCCGAGATGTTGGTTCTGTCTCAGAGAAACAAAGGGAACATTCTGGCTGTGAGAGAATGGCTTTCAGGGTTTTCCTGGCGCAACTCTATCTGTTCTGTGGGGACCAGGAGAGGCAGGGGGTATGTCCGTGGCCTTTTGTCATGAGATTCAGATTCAGAGAGCAGTGGCAAAGCCTCCTCAGGGTGGGCACTCTGAGGTTTCCAGGTGGGAGAGTCCTACTGTTAGTGAAAACAGAGAGGGACGACGAAGAAGAGGGAAGTGTCTTCTAGGAACCTACCTGATGGTACTCGGACACCATTGTGGGGACTGTTTATTAATTCTACTCCTTGGACAACCTGTGAAGTAGATATCGTCTTGATATTCTCACCTTTGAGCCACTCTTCTCACCCATATCTTCAGGCCCCTCATTCTCTCCAGCCAGCCTCCTATACTTCTGTCTCACCCCTTCTCTTCCCAGTGGCAATGCCTTAGCGTGGGTCACCATCTAAATTGCCATGAGAAGGCTCAAGTGTCACCAAGCTCACACTTTATGTCCAAACCTTAGTGAGAGCTGCGTTCGGACCTGAGTCTTGATTGAAGAGATTTCTCTGTTGAGTGTGATCCTGAGACTCAAGGGGCCCATCTAAAGACAGACTCTGGGGCCTGAAGGAGGCTCCCACCTCACAACCCTAAGTGATGAACACATACACTTTTGCCTTTTTCTCTATAATTTAGCCTGTTGTCATAGTAACTATTCCAGGTTGAGAATTTCACTTCCCAGAGACTCACCCTAACACTCAAAAGAACCCCACTGATGGCCTAAAGATTTAAGCACCACCGTAACTTACCCCTTGTCCCCCTTTCCCCCCTTGTCCCGCTGCTAACCAGAGCTCTGGGCTGTGGAATTTTCCAGAGGCTAGTGCCTCCATTTGAGGGGAAGCGACTGAATTTCTTGGGACCCGCCCACTTCAGGAAGATCATTTGAAAAGATGTCATGGCCTGCTTTAGGGAATAATTATGAGTTCTGGAGCAAGGATGTATTTGGGTAGGACTGGCTTTGACAGAGGTCCTGAGGGACATGGTTTGAAACGGGGGAGAAGGAAAAGTTAAAAAAAAAAAAAAACAACAACCAAAAAACAAAAAAATCAAACAATGGTACAAAGAGAGCACTGTCCCCATGAGCAGATGGAGTGGTGGGGTCAGCCCAGCCAAGGTCGCTGTGCCAGACCTCCCACGACATCCGTGTTGGGCTGGGAGGAATCACATCTCTGGTCCAGGAGGTAAACAGCTACATTAAGACGTCCTGCAGACCAGAGGGATACACACAAGTCTTTGGACTTGAAAATCACATACAAATGGCAAGTGGAGGGTACTTTTCACTTCTACATTAGGAATCCTGCAGTGTAGACTGCCAAATAGAATAACTCAAGAAGCAAAGTGAACATTCCAACTTGAAATATGCAGCTTCCCTGCCACCCATTGTGATTAACTAACCAGATAACCAGATCACTGCCAAATCTTCAGACTTCAGCAGTATCTATGGACAAAGGCTTGATTTGGATACCACGAGGCTGCTTTTGGACCTGTGGCAGCTTCTCACGTCTGTGATCTCCTATGCACCTAGACTGTGGGTTAATCTGCATGCTCTGCAAGGCCCCTTCTTTCCCCCAGAGACCTGGAGCTAAATGGGGTTAAGGATGAATCCAGGTGGTCCCTGGGGGGACAGAAGAGGGAAGGGAGAATTTGTGTGACTGAACATGGCCGCTGTGTTCCCTAGACCCTACTCAGAATCCCTGAGACTCTTGGGCTCGAAAGAGATTGTAGTCTTCTTTCTATGATGCTATATACAACTAAGGTTTATTCTAGTTTGTTTTACTTCAATTTTATTTATACCTAGGGACTGAATCTGTGAGAATCTCAGAATGCTCTTTAAGTTTTCATTTTAATTCTAATTAGTTAACATACAGTGTTATATTAGTTTCAGGTGTACAATATAGTGATTCTACAATTCCATACATCACCCTGTGCCCATCACAAGTGTCCTCCGTAATCCCCCTCACCTAGTTCACCCATCCCCCAAACACTCCTCACTGATGACCCAAATCAGTTTATTCTCTGTTGTTAAGTGTTGGTTTTTTGGCTTTCCCCTCTCTCTTTTTCCCCTTTGCTTGTTTGTTTGTTACTTTTCTTTTATTTTTTAAAAATATTTTATTTATTTGAGAGAAAGAGAGCATGAGCAGGGGGAGGGGCAGAGGGAGAGGGAAAGGGACATGAAGACTCCCCACGGAGTATGGAGCATGATGAGGGCTCGATCCCAAGACCCCAGGATCATGACCTGAACCGAAGTCAGATGTTTAACCAACTGAGCCACCCAGGGGTCCCCTCACCCCCCCCTTTTTTTAAAAAGACTTTTACTTATTTATTTGAGAGAGAGAGAGAAAGAGAGCACGAGTGGGAAGGGCAGAGGCAGGAGGAAAGAATCTCAAGCAGACTCTGCATCGAGCGCAGAGCCCCACATGGGGCTCAAGCTCATGACCCTGAGATCATGACCAAAGCTGAAACCAAGAGTCAGTCACTTAACAAGTGGTACCACCAAGGCACCCAGGTTTTGTTTCTTAAATTCCACATAGGAGTAAAATCACAGTATTTGTCTTTCTCTGACTGACTTATTTGGCTTAGCATTATATTCCTTAGCTCCATCCATGTTGTTGCAAATGGCAAGATTTCATTCTTTTTTATGGCTGAATAATATTCCATTGTATGTATGTACCACAACTTCTTTATCTATTCATCAGTTGATGGATACTTGGGCTTATTCTGTGTCTTGACTACTAATGCTGCTGTAAACATAGGGGTTCATGTATAACTTTGAATTAGTGTTTTTGTCTTTTGGGGTAAATGTCCAGTAGTGTGATTGTTGGATCATAGCATAGTTCTAGTTTTAATTTCTTGAGGAACCCCCATACTGTTTTCCACAGAGCCTGCACCAGTGTGCATTCCCACCAATAGTAGTGCAAGTTTCCTTTTTTTCCACATCCTTGCCAACACCTGTTGTTTCTTGTGTAAAGAACCCTTTTCATGTTAGGGCTTCTGGAAAGAGCATAGGTCTGTGAATCAAGACGGGAGGGTTCTAAACCCAGCTTTGTCACGAAGTTGCAGCTGACCTTGGTAAGGCACCTTTTCTGCCTAGATCAAGGTTTCATCCTCTTTCTTGCTATTTTAACATTCTATGGCTGTGATTTGCTCATGGGAAGACGACAGGACTCCTAGCACATTAGGGAAATCAGAAAGTGAAGTTAGAGGAGGGTCATATTAGCTTGAGAACCATTAGAAATCCTTAGATCCCTGCATAACCTGCCTGCGTCTTTAAATGTTTGAAGTCCACTGGCTGCTTTTGACCCTCCAACCAGGGCCTGTGGGCCCCCTTGGAAGCACTGAGATTCCCTGAGTCCCTGTTTCTTTTCTATATGCAGCCACCATGGGGGAGGAAGGCCAGAGAGACAGGCTAGGGAGTGAGGAAGGAGGGCATTTGGAGAGAACAGTAGGGGACGATGCTTCTATTTTGAAATCTTTTGCTGCAATTTCAGCCTCAACACCAGGATAGGACTAGAGTCATGGCTAAATAGCATCTGCTCTTCTCTTCAGATGAAACTGTTGATCTGAAAAGGAAATGCAAAACAGTGATTCTGTTTTTCTGCTCTGTGTTACTCTGATGGGAGCAATACCAGTTGTGCAATGCAGAGTGTGATTATTAAACCTATCTTATGGGCACAAAGGAACTCTATAAGGAAGCCAAGTGGCAAAGACTCTCCCCGAGGCAGGATGTGGAGATTTTGCAAATTCCGAACAGTTTCCCCAGTGAACTATAGTAACCCACCACAAGGCAGAAGATGGAGTCAAACTTCAAGTGCATCTTGTCCGCACAGAGTTTGTATGGCACCAAGAGAATTTCGTTTCTGTGTCATTCTCAGGGTCTCACCCCCATGAGCTGGTTCAGCATTCAATCTAGTGGACACCTGGTGAATACAAAGGTCTGTTTCTCCAGCACAAAATAAATGGTCAAGATTGGATGGGAACATTCCATGATGCCATAGGTTAGTTTATTTGCAGGATCCAAATTGTCTGGTTGGTTCTTTTCCCAAACTGCAGAACTGAATATTTGAGAGGAAGGATTTATTAGACACATACAAGTAAGCATTGTGGCTGAGAGTTTGGGCCCTTGGACTCCAGGAGAAAGGCAGCTTTTTGCCTCTAGTGGTCAGATCACAAGCAGCCTGGGAATTTCAGTGAGAGCCCTGAGCCAATCTGGAGAAGGTAGAGAGAAGTGCCAGGATGATTTTAGCCAGGCTTGTTATTGGGTGGTGGTGGTGGTGGGGGGAGGGTCATTCTCTCATCTACTGCAAACCAAACCTGGAATTCAGACACATACATACAATGCTTTCATGATTTTCCCCTTATACACGGTCTGGACCTTCTCTGTCCACACACTTCTCCGGCAGCAAGGGTCCCTTTTCTTATTCTCTCCTTATTTCTGCTCCTCGTGCCCTTCCCAAAGTGCTCATTTTATCCACTTCTGCCTGGAGACAAATGATGGAAGAGGGCAGGGAGCTCATCCCTGCACTAGCTTCACTCCTTAGGAGGACCTTGGACCTTGTTCAACCAAACCAGCTGAACTCGGTGATAAAATCAGGAAGAAACCTGAGAGAGAAGCAGAGGAAGACCAGGACTGTGACTTAGGGACAGTAGCGCCTCTTGTTGACTCATCCCTACCAAGAATTCGGACAGGAGGAAACTTACAAAACCTAGCTCTCCCAGGTCTAGAATGATCTTAATCTTCTGTATCCACTCTACTGAGGCCACCTCTAGTACTTTGTTTAGGGAGATTTGCGTGAAGAAACTTGGATCCTTTTTATCACAGTCATGAAAACATAGTCGAATTATAAAGCTTTGTCCTCAAATATGCCCCCAATATTCGGTCCTGTTTTTATTCTTTTACTTTGTACTACTTATTAGATCCAGGACACAGTGATAATTGCATTTTTCACATCCTGATGTCTTGACATCTTTAATTCTTGGCCATGCAATTCTACAGATACCATACATAACAAATGGAAAGTTAACCCCTTTTAATTTCTTGTTGAATTTTTGCACACAGAGTATATAGTCTTTTAGTTTATATAAGGCATAAAGATCAAAGAAAGTCCAATTCAAGTTAATAACCAACAACATTTGGCAGATCATTAACTTCCCCAGAATGCTATGCCTAGAGAAAGTACAAGTACCATACTGTGGATATAGTGTAAGTATCTCACCCATGATATCGTGGCTTAAAGGAACATCAAGTTGCTCATGTTGAGTTGTAAGATGCTGCAAATATACACATATGCTAATTATGCTAATATACATTAGCATAACGTGGAGCCTACATATGTATGTGTGTACACACACACACACACACACACACACACGTGTGTGACTCCGTGTGTGTGTGTGTGTGTGTGTATTCCCTGCCCAGCATAGAGCCCAACACAGGGCTTGAATTCATGACCCTGAACTCAACACCTAAGGTGAGATCAAGGGTTGGGCCCTTAACCGAGCCACCCAGGCGCCCCAAGATGCTGTTAATATTTGTTTTAAAAACATAGCAAAAATAGTTCTCTTTTTCATTGCCCCGCCCACCCTTAGTTAGAGGACTTTAAAGCACTCATGTAACTATCTTTCGTGTGTGTGATTACAGGGGTCATTCATGTTCGGTGCAAAACCTGTGGAAAACAGGCGAGCCCGGAGAAGAGAAGCCCGCATGGGAGCCAGGAATCCCCGCAGTGAGACAGGAGCCTGGCTGGCGCCCAGGATCTCCGACCCACAGGGGCAGAGGTAGACAGGCACACCTCTCCTGAAACACAGCTGAGATCTCTCCAGGCGCGGGGAGACGACATCAGAATTCACGCAAGAGCTTCTGGAGAGGAGCGGAATGTTGCGCTCACGAAGTCCTCCCCCGGGCCGGCCTTCCGCATCACCCCAGGGTGCCCCCGGCTGGAACTGAGGGCGCTGCTCCTGGGGTACCTGCGCCCGGCGTGGAGCTCAGCCCGGCGAGGCCCCCGGAGGACGTACTGCGGGTCGCACCCACAGGGACCTTGAACAAGGCTGTGAAGGAGATGCATCTAACGTCTCCCCTCTTCTTTCCCCCTCAGCCAGGGTCGGGAGCTTTCCGGAGCCAGTCTCCTCTGCGGTGAACTTACTACGAATATGCGTGTCTCCTCTGCTCCGCGTTACGCTCCTTGATCCTTGAACGCCTCGAGGGGCTCCTCGTGCCCTCCCTACACCCCGCAGGACAGAAAAGCTCGCATTTGTCGTGTTCTAAAGACTCCACCCAGGTCCCTTCGACTCTGGGCCAGATCCATTCGATATTCATCGCGCAGATGGAACAAGCGTGGACCCAGGCCAGGTGCCGCTGCCGCCGTCGGGAATCCGGGAGCGAAGGGAGCACACAAATCCCCTCCCTCACGGGGCTCTCATTCCCGCGAGGCCGGCGGCTGCCGCGCGGGTCGTTCGCTCGGGCGACACACGCTGGGCGCCGGCCGGAGCGGCTCCGCGGCGTGTCCGCGTGGCTGGGCTGAATCAGTTTCCTTTCCCGCGACCTTGTTGGTTAGGGGAGAACACGAGAGGGATTCTTGCGTGAGGTCTGGAGGGTGAAAATGAAGCAGCGGCCATTTTGTAACACACACCTCAAGCGTTTATGCAGTGGCCCACCTCGTAGGCATGAAGCCCGCAGCCTCCCCTGGGTCCTCCTTCCTTTGCTCTCTGCTCAGCCCTCCAAAGATCCCAATCTGAGAGCTGCGCTTGCTTACCCTGCTCTGCTGCGCCCTTTCACTTTTTTTTTTTATTAAATTGATTTATTTATTTTCAGAAAAACAGTATTCATTATTTTTGCACCACACCCAGTGCTCCATGCAATCCGTGCCCTCTCTGATACCCACCACCTGGTACCCCAACCCCTTCAAACCCCTCAGATTGTTTTTCAGAGTCGATAGTCTCTTATGATTCACCTCCCCTTCCAATTTCCCCCAACTCCCTTCTCCTCTCTAACACCCCTTGTCCTCCATGCTATTTGTTATGCTCCACAAATAAGTGAAACCATATAATTGACTCTCTCTGCTTGACTGATTTCACTCAGCATAATCTCTTCCAGTCCTGTCCATGTTGCTACAAAAGTTGGGTATTCATCCTTTCTGATGGAGGCATAATACTCCATAGTGTATATGGACCACATCTTCCTTATCCATTCCTCCGTTGAAGGGCATCTTGGTTCTTTCCACAGTTTGGTGACCGTGGCCATTGCTGCTATAAACATTGGGGTACAGATGGCCCTTCTTTTCACATCTGTATCTTTGGGGTAAATACCCAGGAGTGCAATTGCAGGGTCATAGGGCAGCCTCTTTGGAGAACAGTGTGGAGATTCCTCAAGAAATTAAAAATAGAACTTCCCTATGACACTGCAATTGCGCCCTTTCACTTTTAATTAGCTAAGGAAACTGTGCTGCATCACTTTCTGTGAACTTTCTCTTTCCCTCTTTCCTTCCCTTCTCTTCCTCTTTCTCTTTCCTTTCCTTCCTTCCTCCCTCCCTCCCTTCCTCTCACCCTCCCTTCTTTCCTTTTCCTTTCCTTTCCTTTCTCCTTCCTTCTCTTTTCCTTCTCTTCCTTCCTTCCTCCTTTCTTCCCTCCCTCCTTTCTTTCCTTCCTCCATCCAGCAAATATTTTAATGAGATTCTCCTAAGCGGGGTGCTCTGCTAGTCACTGGTGCTACCGGGAAGAGCAGAACAAAGGCGATCCCTGCTTACAGAGAGCTTTACAGTCCTACAGGGGAAGACAAACCAATAAATCAAATAAATAAGTGAAGCTGGGGGGAAAAAATAAGTGGATTCTGTAAGCAGAGAAGAATGGGCCAGGGTGGACAGGAGAGTAGGACCTATTCCAGACGAGATAGACGAAAAAAGCCTTTGTATCCAAATGCATTCTTAAATATTAGAAAGTCAAAAGGTATGGATCCATTGAGAAAGCAGTTTTTGTTAGATGTTTTCATGCATTTTAAAAATACTCCGTAGAGGTGAAATTTCTTAAGAGGAAATATGAGTAGAGATGGAAAGCTTGCAGCCTGAGAGACCCCTGTTCGAGAGGAAAGAGACAATCATAAAAGATTCCATGGGAGCATGGGCGATGTTGAGTTTTATCTTTTTCTTTCCTTTTGTTCTGATGTTGAAAGGGGGAAATACATGGAAGGCAAGTCTTTTATCCTAACAGACACTATTGAGAATGATTTATTGAGATTGAGTCATCAAACCTTACTTAAGATAGGAGGTGGGTGAAGGGTTGGGATAAAGGCGAACACTGAGAACATGCAGGACATTCTCAGGACCAACGGGGGGGGGGGGTGTGCGCGCACGCACACACACACATGCGCACACCCTCCCCCTACACAGAACACCTGCTAGAGGGGCGCCTGGGTGCGTCATGCTGTTGAACAGCTGCCTTCTGCTCAAGTCATGATGCCAGGGTCCTGGGATCAAGCCTTGCTGAGCAAGGAGCCTGCTCCTCCCTCTCCCTCTGTCCCTCCCCTGCTTGTGTTCTCTCTCTCTAATAATTAAATAAAATCTTAATAAAAGAAAAGAAAACCCGCTAGGCCAGCCTGTGCGGGAGCAATGAGCAAGGTGATGACTGCGTTTTCTCTGATATTGCCTGGGAACCTGAGACGATGGCTCAGATGGGCCATGGGCACTATACTACCTAAGTTGGAACTGGTCCCAGCGAGGGTCAGCTCCCTGGTCAAGGGATCCTGGTGGCCCTGGAACAATCACTATCTGTCACCAGAGCGTAAGGATGAGGACTTTTCTCCTTCTGTTTTCCCTCACGGCACCAAGTGAAGTGCTGCGTGCCCAGAAGGATGACCGAGACTCACAGATGCCCTTTTTGCAAAAGCTTTCCCCCTGAGCAAAGGCAGCTTTTAAAGCTTGGGGCCTGACATATGGACTCAGGACACAGAGACCCCAGCAGGGAATTAGTGGGTATTATTTTAATGTTTCTCAGGATGGTTCCAGATCTACTCACTGGCTTGGGATCCAGAGCAACCATGTTTCTTCTGTTTGGAATTCTACAGATTAGAGGAAGAGCTCCAGCAAAAACCTAGGAGACAAGACACTATGGTGAAGAGCGGAGTAAAGACTCTTTCTTGTCAAACAAGGATATTGCTGTCAAAACAAGGATGAACACTGTGTTTTGGACATTCCAAGTTCTTCTTACTGTTTTGCTCTCTGTACGGAGGGTGAGTGGGCAATTTCTGTAGCTAAAATTCCATTGTTATTTATCGGTTTCTCCAGGTTTTTTTTTTTTTTAATCTGACATACAGAGATCACAAGTAGGCAGAGAGGCAGGCAGAGAGAGAGGGGAAAGCAGGCTCCCCGCTGAGCAGAGAGCCCGATATGGACCTTGATCCCAGGACCCTGGGATCATGACCTGAGCTGAAGGCAGAGGCTTTAACCCACTGAGCCACCCCGGTGCCCTCCAGGTTTGTTTTAAACTGCTTTAGCTTGGTGCTGGCCTGCTGATAAATTATAAAGAAAATTCAGGAAGAGCAATCCAAAGTAAAACTTTTATTTGAAAGGAAGTTTTAAATAAAAATTAAAAAAAATTTTATTTGAAAGGAATCTGACATTCTCTTCACAGTCAGAATATCCAGAGATATAGTACCCCAGCTACCCCTCAGGAGACTAAGTACCAAACGTCTTACAGATTCACAAAAGACAAAGGTTTTTCCAAACATGGACCCATGCAGAAGCTCAGTTGTCACTGTTAAGAACAAGAGAGTTCCTTGGGCTTAGAGTCTGGCCCTAATTAACAAAGACATAAATATCATGGTCTGCATTGTGACCTTGTCACTATTCACTCACCTTGACTACTAATGGCTTTCATCTGCCGGAAAGCAAATTACCTGTCATAGAACAGGTGAGCAAAATAAATCATAAAAATTCAAGCAAAAGGGGCGGGAGGTGGAAACAATGCCCATGGAAGGGTTTAACCCAAGGTCATCCCATCTAAAGCACTGAGCCCCCAAAAAATGTCAGAATCTTTCTGCCCATGAGGCATTACTGGGTGGCACACACACTAGGCATCATCAGTCAAGTCTGCCCAGCTGTTTCCCTCCCACAGTGCCCATGGAGAAAGGATACCCTGAGATTCTTCATCCCACACCAGGAGCTCTCATGCCCTGGCTTCCATCTTGGCCTCAGAGGCCAAGGCCTGGAACAGCCTGGATCCACTATTCCATGCTGTAGCAAGAGCTCCAAGAAGCTCAGGTCAAAACTCAGTGTTTATTGCACAAAGCACTTTGTTATTCAAAGCCTTTGCCTAGAGCCTTGGAGAGGATTACAAAGGAATGTTTCTTCTCTCTGCCTATTTCTTAGGAAATTACCTCCAGACCTGCCAAAGTCACAAAGAGCTGCAGGATGCCATTGGTGCCTTCATACGTGGAACATTTGGACATCCCTCGTGACTTTTTGCACTCCTATTTCCTGAGGAGAAAACAGGAGATTTGGGAGAGGGGAACAGCTTGCCTCTGATCTCTTGGCAGCCCTGACAGAGAGTCTCCAAGGGACAGCTGCAGGAACAAGGCTGGGGACTGTGAGCAGGTCCATAGCTTAGTGCTTACATCTTACTGCACAGTGGGTGGCCCCTCTGTCAGGTGAGGGGCACACTCCTTCTGTCCAGGTGCTTTGTCTTCACCCTTGTTTTGTTACATCTCCTTTTCTGCCTTCTTTCCATTTACCCATCCATAAATCCATTCACCATCCATCCATCCATCTGTCCATCCATCCATCCACCTACCCACCCACTCATCTATCCATCCATCCACCATCCATCCTTCCACCCATTCATCCAAAACTGATGACTTATGTGCCACACTCTGTCTTAGAAACTGACTGTAAAGATGAGCAAGAACAGTTCCTGTCCCCAACCCTGTGGAAGAGGCCGACACATATATAAATAACTCTAAGACGGTGCAGAGTTTGAGTTGTGCATAAAACCAAGAGACTGTGTTCAAAGGAGAAGCATCCCCTCCAGCTGTCACTTCCTGTGGTGGACTTTCTCTTCAAATGACCCCTATGATCCCACCTCCTGGGGTTCACATCCTTGTGTGACCTCCTCCTGAGCATGGGTGGGAGATGTGACTTGCTTCTAATCCGTAGAAAATGACAAAGGAGATAGGATGTGGGTAATTCCGTGTGATTGCATTACTATGTTACATAAAATTATAGTGCCCATCTTGCTAGAGTCTACACTCCCTTGCTGGCTCTGAGGAAGCAAGCGGCCATGCTGGGGAACCACACGTGGCGAGGAACTGCAGGTGGGCTCCAGGTGCTGAGGGCGGCCCCTAGCCAACAGCCAGCAGGAAACGAAAGCCCTCAGTCACACAGCCATAGGAACGGAGTTTTGCCAACCATCAGGGAGCTTGGAAGCAGCTCTTTCCCCAGGAAAGCCACTTTGAACCACTCAGATTGCAGTGTGGTGAGCTCCTAAACAGGAGACCCAGTTAGGCTGTGCCTGGACACCTGACCCTCAGAAACTGTAACATAAAACAGGTGTGTTGTTTCAAACCCCTAAGTTTGTGGTAATTTGTTATACAACATTCGAGGACAATTACACGCCCCTGAGGAGCAGCCGTCAGAAATGTAAAGTTCTGGAAAGGAGCTGTATGCCTCCAACCCCCAGGCTCACTCATTCATTCATTCATTCATGCAACAAATATTTATCCAGGGCTTAATAGTCACATGGCACTGTTCTAGATACATTAGTAAACAAAAGAAAACCCCTGCTCTCACGAAGCTCACAGTCTAATCAAGGAATATAGACATGAAACTACTAAGCTAATTATATAGTATGTTCTTCAATAATGAGAACTATAGAAAAAGATAGATGAGGGGGCTGTGAATACCAGGAAGGTGTGTTGAAATGTTTCAGGGTAGACCTCTCTGATAAAGTAATACCTCAGTAAAAGCTGAAAGAGGTGAGGAAATATTGTATAAGAATCTCTGAGCATCCCCCATGCGGACCACTTCAAGCATGGAATCAAGGTCTGGCCCTGTTCTGGGGGATGATTGGGGGTGGGTCATAGCTGCTCTTTTCGACCTCATTCCCTACTTCTACCCTCCACTGTTGGAGTCCGCGCTGACCTTCTACTGTTCCTTCCCTAAACCTATTTCCAAAGAATCCTCACTTCTCATTCTGTTCACCTGACAAAATGCTTCTTCTTGGTTTCCCTCAATAGTCACCCCCAGACACACACACCCCACCCCGCAGCATGTCAGTCTCTCCTCTGCCTTCCCTCCATAAAACCTTCATGGTTTTATGGTGAGCTTTCCACATTCCACAGGTATTGCCACTGGCTGCCTCTGTCTTTTGGAGATTGTGGGCTTATAGAATGCAGGCTCCTTCCCCTGTTGTCATGGAATTTCCAGAGTGGCATGTTCTAGATGGTATCTGTTGAAGAGAGATTTAATTAGGTGTCACTCCTCTATGTGTGTTTGTGTGTGTGTGTGTGGGTGTGTGTGTGTTTACTCTCTCATTCCATCTACCCCTTAGCTGACTCCCTTACTATCTGTTTTTCTCTGCACTTCTCTCTTTCTGCATCTCTAGGTGCTTTTTTCTCTTTCTTAGTCTGTTTCTGTTTCTCATACACACAGACACATGGGCACAAAATCACATATAGTATTTTCTTTTGAGCCTTTTGTCTTCTGAGATAGGAGGGGGATGGGTTCAAGGAAATGAGGGGTAGGGTAGGCTTGGGGTAGGGGAGGAAACTTTAAAGGACAAATCTAAAGTGTACAGCTGGCTCTTCTTAAATATTAGATTATAATAACTGCATTATACCGCACATCAATGAAGGACATTCACTCCTCCTACGTCATGACGCCCAGGGTCTCTCAATGGGGGCATTACTGATACTTTGGATCAGATAACTCAATTGTGGGAGAATGTCCTGTGTATTATAGAGGGTTTAGCAGCATCTCTAGCCTCTAACCACCAGTAGCAGCTCCAGTCGTGATAATCAAATCTCTAGACATTGCCAAATGTCCCTTGGGAGAAAAATCCCCACTGTCTCCACTGAGACCTGCTGATACAACCTTTTTCTCCCAGGATCTGAAGGTACTCATCTGCAGTTTTTCAGGCAACCTCCCAAGGATATGATTTCTAGAGGGTGCAACAAAGAATACAGTGGCTGGGTTTACGACAACCGCAGCCTGTCTTCAACCTTCTCTGAGTCTTGGATCTGGTCTTATTGGGTCTAACATGGACCCTGTCCGGCCTCTGGTAGCTTGCAGGGCACCTTTGTGCTACCTCTTCTAGAAGTCCCGGCTCTAAGTTAGGACACACAGCTTGGATTTTGGACCTCATTCACCAGCTCTACTGGGCCTTCATGTGTCCAAACTGCACAACTGTATACTGTGGCCCTAGGCACAACCTTTCTTCCCTTCTGCTACCAAACACGGGGGCGTCTGCCAATGAATTCCTCTTCTAAAACCATGACAGCTCTATTCTTCTCTAATACAGCCATAGCTGAGGTAATGAGCATCAGCAGGGGTGAGGTGTGGAGAGGAACGTTTTGCTTCTTGAAGCATCAGACTGACTCTTGCTAAATGTTATTCATCTAGTAGCAAAATCTGGCCACCCGTGCAGATCAGGCTAGACTAGAAGGAGACTCTATCAGGAAGATCCAGTTAGAACTCAGAACATAGCCAGGATGGAAATACAGATGACCCAGAGAAACGGACGACCCACTCTTACAAATACAGTTTCTGGCACTTGTGTGACCAGAGTCTGGGGACTGGCAAAGGGAAATCTGACTACACATCTGACCTTAGACGAATCCACCCCTAGAGGGTTTGTGTAGATCGATCCCACTCCTGCTGAACTGGGCCATTCAGCCTGGAGCGCTGGGAGACTGGCATCTTAGTATGAAACCCAAAATGCTCAGAATTGGTAACATAGTTAGAGGGATTTTCTATCATTTTGTACTTGGTTTGTTACTCAGAGAATATTTGTTTTCTGGTGAGCCAACTGTTTCCATGGCATAGGCTAGACCCCACTCATAGAACTGCTCGCATGTTTAAGACTCAGCCTGGGACTCTAAAACAGAAAATTCCTGCAGTTGCATGAATTTTTTTCCCCTCCTTTCCCCAGGAGGGGAAATACAGAATGATGACTTTTAAACATTGCTAGTAAGCAGCAAATACTAGGAGAAAGGAATAGGTTTCCATTCTTGAGTGCAGAGCCCCAACTCTGGCGATTAAAAGTCTTGCTGTTGAATTACTTCTCGCAATTAAACATAAAACACAGTGTAGCAGAAGTCTTGCTGATAGTCTTTGGTCTGAAATTCAGACACCTGCATGTTTATAATACCACTCACTGTGTAAGCCCATGACTGGAGGAAATAATTAGTTAGCCTCTGATTACATCTGATTGTCATCAGTGATGACAATAAACAAGGCAGAAAGACCGCATGATACTTGTGGGAAGCTCTGAAAAGGGCCTGGGAAACACTTTCAGTTGAGGATGGGGGGGTGGGGATCAACTGAGAGTCCTGTCGATAAAAGGCACTTTAACCAGTCATCAGAGCAATACAAATTAAAATAACAAAGAGATATCACTTTACACCTCTTAGATTGACAGATGTTACAAAGCTGACTGGCTGCCAAGTTGTGTGTTGGGGGGGCTGTGGGTTATAGGAAACCTTGTGAACTGTTGGGGGTGGAGGGTACTGGGGTCACCATTCTAGAGAGGGGCAGGATTGAGTACCCATCTCATGGGGCCACTGGGAGGATTCAATGAAATAATATATGTACAATATTTAGCACAGCACCTGGTATGTAGCAAGTGACTAACAGAGATTAATACTTCTATTATTGGGGCATGGGACTAGATCTGGAATGGGGGGAAGATTATTACATTATACTCAGAAACGGCTGGTCCAGATTGTTCCCTTCGGTGGTATAAAGAAATGTTGGGAGAAGTATACCTCATAAGAGAGGGGTCTTAGTGTTCCCCCCAGGCCAATGTCTCCAATCCAGTGGCACACCTGTCACCCCCCCCCCCCAAAAGCTCTCTGCACTCCTCCGGTCGAGTGGCTTGGTCAATCGGAGAACTAAGGAAGAGAAGGGAGACACACAGGGGGACTCTGAAACTGGCATGTCTTTCCTACTGATGGGGAAAAGAAACTCACTGCCAGTGACAACATTGTTTTTGAAAGGTACATGGCAAGGGGCACCTGGGTGGCTCAGTCAGGTAAGCATGTACCTTCAGCTCAGGTCATGAACCCAGGGTCCTGGGACTGAGTGGGGAGTCCCTGCTCAGCGGGGAGCCTGCTTCTCCCCCTCTTTGTGTTCTCTCTCTCATTCAAATAAATAAAATATGTTTTTAAAAAAGGTACATGGTAAAAGATAAATATTTCTGAGAAGGGGAAGAAATGATTAGATTAGTACTTGCCACAAGCTACCCACAGAGACACCCAAGTCCTATTTTGAGCACGAAAGGGCGTAGAATCAGGAGAGAGATGTACATTTTTCTTTCAGCAACTGCACCAAGTCTAAGTATCCTTTCCAGGCTTAATTGCCATCTAACCTTCAAATTGATCAATGTGTTTTAAAAATAATAAATTGTGGCCAGAATGAGAGTTTTGAAAAGTAGCACCTAGCAGGTTGTAAGTCTATGTCAAACGGTTCAAGGAGCCCGAGGGTGGCCCAAGAAAAGGATCCTCTTCTCAGGGAAGACAGTTGTAAGGCAATAGGGCTTGGTTCTCATGCCGATATGATCTATGTGGTCACTTATCTGGGTTAACAACTTAACCATCAATGTTCCTCTCATCTTAACAGATCTTAACAGAAAAAAAATGAAAAATTCAATCAACTTTAATGGAAAGCAGAAGTAAGGAAGAAAAAAATTCACCCTAGACTCTGTCCTTTCCAAATTCAACTCCTTCTCTGGGTTTCCCAAATATAATCTTACTCAATTCAGCTTTTAGCATATAGATATATTTTTAGCTATTGCTTACTTAGCACTGATTAACATTCTCTATTGGGAGGTGTGACACTGAGTAATGTTTAAATTTAGTAATGTAAAAGCAGAACACTTCAGGAATTAAAGTGCATATAGCAATTGCTTTCAAAGTCCTTTTGCCCTTGCCCATAAAAAGCTGGGGTCGCCAAGGTCAACTTTTTAACACCTTTCTTCCAGGTGTAGTCCAGGGCAAGGGGCCTTTGAGGGGTTTTGCTGATTCTGTTGTAGAACTGCTGAGTACTTCTCTGAAATTGCCTGGTGAGGTGTGCTGAACACATGAATGAATGAATGCTAAAAGGGCCTGAGGAAGTAGGTTTGCGGGGCCTTGGGGTAGGGGGATGTGGAGGAGAGAGAAAGACAGGAAGAGCATTGTGGTCAGGCCCAGCCTGGTCTGGCTTCAGAGTCTGAACCCCTGATGTGCTGGCAGCTGGGAGGGAACCCCAAACAGACGGGCACCCCACAGGGTCACCACTTTGGGCGTACAGGGAGGACGCTGGCTGATGGGGATTTACACAAGGTTTGGCTGGCAGGTGTATAAATTTAGTAATGTCTGTGAGAAAAGTCTGTGAGGGAGAGGATGCTGAGCATGTCCAAGCCTGCTGGGTGGAGGGAGACTCTGGGTGCAGTGGGCTGAGGTCCTGAGTCAGGTGGGTATGGGGTGACGGAAAATAAAAATGTGTGGTCACATTTTTTTTGTTGTTGTTGTTGCCACAGGTTGGGGTTTGGGCACCTTGCCAATAGATGGAATCTTCCTTAAAAAAAAAAAAAAAAAAAAAAGATTTTATTTATTTATTTATTTATTTGAGAGAGAAAGTATGAGAGAAGAGGGATCAGAAGGAGAAGCAGACTCCCCATCAAGCAGGGAGCCTGATGTGGGACTTGATCCCAGGACTCCAGGATCATGACCTGAGCTAAAGACAGTTGCTTTACCAACTGAGCCATTCAGATGCCTGGAATCTTCCTTTTTATCCACTAGCAAGAAAAATATATTGAAATCTCAGGAATATTTGTCTTAGTCCCTCATATTTTAAAAAAGATCTTCAAGGTCAAGAGGAGTGTTATAGAGCCTGTTCTCAGGGCTTACCTTCCTTTCTGGCACAAGCCAGCTTCCCAAGGGTAGTGAAAGACGTTGAGGAATGCACTCTCTGGGGGAAAAATGTTGGTTCTTGTGAGAGAAACAGAGAGGAAATAGGATCACAACATATGCTCTTGGTAGACACTGGACAGGGCTTGTGCAAAGTGCTTTCTTCGGGAGTTAACAACAACAACAACAAAATTGTGTTTCAAAATGTTGACTTGTTATATCTGAGGATCCTCCCTGTGTTCCAGAAAAACAATGTCTCCCAAGAGAAGTAGCTGAGATTTAATCCAAGTCAGTGGTGAGGTTAAGAAGCCGGTTGGTTTGGAAACCCCCATTGTAGGTGTAGCATCTGGTTTTGGGCAGGGGGGGATAGACCTAGATGACTCGCCATGGTCCCTGCTCTCAGGAAGCTCATACTCAAGCTGCAGAGAGAGCTAGGGCTCAGCTGGGGGAGTAAATGGAACGTTTACCTTAGATATTTTGGTTCTGCCATTCCCTGGGTATGTGCCATGTATGACAGCCATCTTTGAGTTTTCCCTCTGCCACACACCAGAGAACCAGTGTCACTTGGAAGGGACTTTTTAGAAACATGTTTCTGGTGTTTCAATTTTTGCAGCTGCTGACCAGGGGGATGTCTGGCCCTGGAAGCTAAAGGAGCTTGCATCCCTGGTCTTATGAGACTATAATAATCAGAGTCACCCAAAAGGGAGCTTGTACCCTTGCCTTGTACTCTCATTTTGTAGCTGCTGGCAGGAGACTACTCTACATTGTCTAGGTCTGATGGCCGGTGAAGCTTATGCTAATGGGTCCTATAGGATTCTATATAGTTACATAGTTTTAAAAGCTGGTTTTTATATTTCCTTGGTTTTTAGGCTTGCTTCCTCCATTTTTATGGATGCTGTCCAGGGGATGGCCTTTGGTTTCCTGGCTCTGGTGGCCAAGGGACTTACATTCCTGGGTTCCATAGTGCTGTGGCAATCAGAGAGACAGTTGGCAGGCTACCTGCGGGACACTGCCCAGACAGCAGCCTGGGGTACACACCCAGTCTTTCTGTGAAGGAGGCTCTTTGTCTGACCTGGAGCTTGGGCCTGAGGGATAGGCTTCAGGTCTGATACATATTTAGTGGCCTACAGAGCTGCTCTCAAGGAATACAGGCTATAGACGCCATCTTGGCACTCTCCCTCTGCCTTGCTCCAGTCACTGCTTTCTCCTAGACAAGAGCTCGAACACTTCTCTGGGGCCCTGATTTTTGTGACTGCCTTCTGGTGGATGCTTCTAGATTACCTGGCTCTGGTAGCAGCAGGACTTCTGCTTGTGGTCTCCCCAGGACTCTGTGTATTTGCACACTTTGAAGAGCTGCTGCCTGAGGGTCTAGTTTTGATCGGCTTGATCAGCTTGAAGCGAAGTGCTGAGATCCTCCCCTTTGGGACAGTGACCAGTCTTGGGAGATACTTAACTACTGGGAGCCTCATTTTATGAGGTCAGGGGACTGGCCTCATAATACCAAACCAGACAAGGATGTCAATATTCCTGATGAACGTTTATGCAAAAATCCTCAAAATATTAGCAAACCAAATTCAACAATATATTAAAAGGATCATATACTATGATCAAGTGGGATTTATTACACAAATGGAAGGCAGGTTGAAATCAAATCAATCAATGTGATATACCACATTAACAAAATGAAGGACAAAAACCATATGATCATCTCAATAGATGCAGAGAAAGCATTTTACAAAACTCATCTCTTTAGGATAAAAATACTCAACAGAATGGGTATAGAGGGAATGTATCTCAAAACAACAAAGGTCATATATGATAAGCCCACAGCTAACATCATACTCAACAGTGAAAAGCTAAAAGCCTTTCTTCTAAGATCAGGAACAAGACAGAATGCCTGCTCTTGCCACTTTTATTCAATGCGCTACTGAATCTATGTTGAAAAATTAATTAATTAATTAATTAATGAAAAGGCATCTAAATTGGGAAGGAAAAAAGTAAAATTCTCATTATTTGCAGATGACATGATATTATGTACAGAAGACCCTAAAGATTTGACAAAAAAACCTTAGAATAAATTAATTCAGTAAAGCTGCAGGATATAAAATCAATATGTAAAAATCTGTTGTATTTCTATATATTAACAATGAACTATCAGAAAGAAAACAACTCCACTTACAATTGCATCAAAAAGAGTAAAGTACTTGGGGCACCTGGGTGGCTCAGTGGGTTAAAGCCTCTCCCTTCGCCTCAGGTCATGATCCCAGGGTCCTGGGATCAAGCCTCACATCTGGCTCTCTGCTCAGCGAGGAGCCTGCTTCCCATCCTCTCTCTGTCTGCCTCTCTGCCTGCTTGTGATCCCTGTCTATCAAAAAAACAAAAAAAAAGAGTAAAGTACCAAGAATAAGTTTAACCAAAGAGGTAAAAGATCTATACTCTGAAAACTATAAGACACTAAGGAAAGAAATTGAAGACACAACTAAATGGGAAGATATTCCAGGTTTGTGGATTGAAAGAATTAATATTGGCAAAATGACCATACTACCCAAAGCAATCTACAGATTTAGTGCAATCCCTATTGAATTCTAATTGCATTTTTTCACAGAAATAGGACAAACAATCCTAAAATTTTTATAGAACTAAAAGACCTGAACAGCCATCATAATCTTGAGAAAGAAAAACAAAGCTGGAGACATCACCCTCCCGGATTTCAAGCTCTTTTACAAAGTCACTATAATACAGTGCAGTACTGGCATAAAAACAGACACATAAAACAGTGTAACAGAATTGGGAGCCCAGAAATAAACCCATGTGTATATATAGAATCAATTAATTTATGACCAAGGAGCAAAGAATATACAGTTTGGCAAGGACAGTCTTATCAATAAATGATGTTGGGAAAACTGGACTGCTATGTACAAAGAATGAAACTGGACCACTGTACACAAAATTAACTCAAAATGAATGAGAGCCTTGAACATAGGACCCAAAGCCATAAAACTCCCAGTAGAAAACACAGACAGTCAGCTCTTTGACATGGAGTTGGTGACAATTTTTTAAAAATCTGATACCAAAAGCAAAAGCACCCAAAGCAATGTTAAACGGTGGGACTATATGAAACTAAAGAGCTTCTGCAAAACGCAGGGAACCATGAACAAAATGAAGACGCAACTTGCTGAGTGGGAGAAAATATTTGCAAATCATAGATCTAATAAAAGCCTAATGCCCAAATATATATAACAAAATCAGTGTGCCTGGGTGGCTCAGTCAGTTAAGCATCTGCCCTCGGCTCAGGTCATGATCCCAGACTCCTGGGATCAAGATCCAGCATCGGCATCGGCATGGGGCTCTTTGCTCAGTGGGAAGCTGCTTCTGCTTCTCCCACTCCCCCTGCTGTGTTCCCTCTCTCGCCATGTCTCTCTGTGAAATAAATAAATAAAATTTTCAAACAAAACAAAGAAAACTAGGCAGAGGATCTGAAGAGACATTTTCCATCCTGCCACCCAAGTTAGAGTATTTTATATTATTTTACTTTTTAAAGATATTTTTTAAAGCCGAAGGCAGACGCTTAATGACTGAGCCACCCAGGTGCCCCTCAAGTTAGAGTATTCTTGTTATTAGCAGTGGTTACCAAATAAGCTGAAGGCAAATTTCTTCCAAGGAGCTGTTCATAATTTGCCCTGTTGAGAAGAGGCAAGGAGTTGTTTCACTGTCCTTCTGTAAGATGATGAAGTGTTTTTATCCTTGAAAGAGGCTTGTGAGGTTGGTACCCCTTTCCACACGGGGTCGCTCCTGGTGTGCTTCTCCCAGCAGGACACCTGAGAAATCTTTACCCTCTCAGTGGAGGCTTCCATTGGCAACTGCCCTACGCTTGCCCTTGCCTGGGTGATGCTGGTGTTGTTTGCTGTTTTTCCTCCACATCTTCAATTATCATTTTCACCCAAAACTAGGAAGACTTCCTGTGGCCCACCATTTTCATGTTGTGAATGTTGGAATGAATCTGGGAGCTTTCCACCACCCTCCAAACCCTGGGGCCAGAGGGGCTGACCTTCTGGGTCTGGGTGCAGCGGGGGCTTCGGGATTTTCAAAATCACTCTGCAGCTGATTCTAACATCTGAAGAGACATTTCCCAAAGAAGACATCCAGATGGCCAACAGGCACATGAAAAATGCTCAACATCATGAATCAGCAGGGAAATCAAATCTAAAACCACAGTGAGATAACACTTCTCACCTGTCAGAAAGGCTAGCATCGAAAAGACAGGAGATAACAAGTGTTGGGGAGGATGTGGAGAAAAGGGAACCCCTGTGTACTGTTGGTGGGAATGCAAACTGGTGTAGCCACTGTGGAAACAGTATGGAGTTTCCTCAAAAAATTACAAATAGAACTACCCTATGATCCAGTGAGTCCAGTTCTGGGTATTTATTCAAAGAAAACAAAAACAGTAAACTGTGGAAGATATATGTACCCCTTGTCCTTTGTAGCATTATGTAGAATAACCAAGATATGGAAACAACCTAAGTTTCCATTGATGGATAAATGGATAAAGAAATTGTGATATATATGTATATAAAATTTGGCCATAAAAAAGAATGAAATCTTGCCATTTGAGACAACATAGATGGGTCTCAAGAGCATTATGCTAAGGGAAATAAGTCCGGCAGAGAAAGACAAATACTGAATGATCTGTCTTAAATGTGGAATCTGAAAAAATAAATCAAGCTCACAGATACAGAGAACAGTTTGGTGGTTGTCACAGGTGGGGGATTAGAGGGGTAGGAAAATGAGTAAAAGAGGGTCACAAAGAAAAAGAACTTAAAAATAATAAAAATAGATTTTAAAAATAGAAGGTATAATTGAATCACATTCTTTAAATCTATGTTTACATATAGATGTAAATATTTGAAAAATGTTCTATACAAATAACAACCCAGGTTCATATCTGGGTGTTACATGTAGAATTAATTAAACTAAATTTAGGTCACTTTTAATTTTATTTATTTATTTATTTAAAGATTTTATTTATTTATTTGACAGAGAGATAGAGAGCACAAGCAGGGGAGCAGCAGGCAGAGGGAGAGGGAGAAGCAGGCTCTCCGCTGAGCAGGGAGCCTGATGTGGGGCTCAATCCCAGGACGCTGGGATCATGATCTGAGCCTAAGACAGCGCCTCAACCGACTGAGCCACCCAGGTTACTTTTTAAACAAACAAACAAACAAACAAACAAACAAACAGACATTCCAGAATGGACAACATTTACTAATATTGACACACAGATGTGTATCCATCACAGATACTGTTCGATATTATCCAGTATTAAGCAATATCCATGATGAATACACATTTTTCTGAAGGTGATATGCATCTTGGCTTTGGGGATACATTTTTAATATGCTTTTAAAAATACAAGAATCAGCTAGAATACTGTTGTCCTTATTTTAAGTAAAGACAAGTTAACTATGCCTTCAGGTTGTACACTTGGACCATGAAATTGAAGTCTAAAATCAAGTCAAAGGGCAATGTTGAGTTAGAAAAATAAATCCTGAAAATAAAACAATCCATGTGTTGAAAGAAGGAGCTGGGGTTGATAGAGGCAAGCCCTTGAGCTGTTCACCCTCTGAAAACTAAGTCAGGGGGCTCAGGGATGGTGGTTAGTTTGGCTCTGCCTAGCGACTCAGGGACTGCTTATGGGACTTGGAGGTAATGCTTGCTTCTGTTTGTTTTTTGTTTTGAGGTCCCTGCCTGGTTTGAAACTTTCCAGCCCCGGCATTTTTCTCATCAGCACTGTGTCTCTTGCTGAGGAAGGTAAGTAGCTCTCCTATGAGAAGGAGCAGCCAGGCACAGTGTGGGCCTGTGGCCTGGGGTCTAGCTTCATCTCTTCCTTAACTTCAGCAAGGTATGTCATCTCCTCAAACCTCAGTATTTCCATCTGTACGCAGGGTAAGCCCTTCTGATTTCCCCTGAAAATGGGTTGTGACCGAAAAACGAGCCATGGTCGAATGGCCTTTTGGAAGCCACTGCTATCACACGGAAAACCGGGCCTCCGAGAAAAACCCTTGGAAAAGATGAGCACAGGGAGAGGAAACCACAAGCAAGCCAGGTTAGGGGCCTTCCGGGAGCCCTGGCCCAACGTGGCTCTTAAGGATGCCGGATGCCGGCGCCTCCCTTTCACAGTGCGCGGATCTGCACAGAATAACAGGCCCATTACAAGTGGGAGTGGATACCCCTGCGTGCCCGACACTACGCGCTAGACACACACTAGCCCGCATGCTCTGAGGACAGCACGGGCTTTTCTTGCTTCCAGAAGTTCCGTCTTTTGCAGAAAGTCTTTCTTCCTGGATCTGGTGAGTCCCAGCCCTGCCACCGGGCAGTGTCTCAGATCCCCAGAGAGCACAGCATTCTCTCCGCGGGGAACGGACTGGACAAGGGGAAAGGCTGTGGAGATGGGCCGTTCCCCTTCATCTACCCACATGTCACCCCTGCATCCAGCACAGTGCTGCCTCTCCTCAGCAGCCCTGGGCCAGCCTCAGAGCTTCCTTGGTCTCCGAGCAGGGCCTTCCCACGTGGGACGAGAGCCAACCAGGGGCTGCCCGTCTCCCATCAGGGCTAGTTGGCCCGCCTCCCAGAGCGATTTAAGCCGGAGCGGGAGCTGGTCCCTTCCCCGCACCTTGTGTGACGTTGGAGAAGAGTGACCTCTAGTGGTAGTTTTTGGAAGCGACGCCGCCGCTTCCTCCAGCCTGAGTAAGCCCCCTCCCACCACCCTCTGCAGGGCAAGGGCGTGAGAGGGCGGAGCTTGAGTGGGTGCGGCTGAGCGAGGCGGGGAGGGCGGCCCATGTGGACCCTTGAGCTCCCGGAAGTTGGACTTTGCACAACCGGTTTGTCCGGCCTACTCTTGGACAGGAGCTCATCTATCTCTGATTCTCTTGTAACACCCAAGACTACCCCTCACCCCAGACTGCCCTGGAGGCAACAAGCGCCCCAGCCTCAGTGACTGAAGAAGGGGAGGGTGGAAAAGGGATCGCGCAGTGTGTCGGTATGAAAGAGGGCTCCTGGTTGTCTGTCGAAAGCACCAACCCTCAGGTGGTCTCCATCTAGGCCTCCATGGACCCACAATGACCAATCAGTCAGTCAGTCCTGTCTTCAGCAGGGGTGAGTGGGTGGGGGGAGCTTAACAATGTGCGCGGAGGCAGTGTTGGGTGGCAAGCTCTGCGACAGGGCAGGATTGCCTGGTGACTTTTCCATCCTCACGTAATTCCTAAAGAGGGACAATTTTTTCCCATCTTCAGTGAAGAGCTCCACGGTTCAGATTAAAGCCTCCCTTCCCTTCTAAGCAGATTGTCTTGCCTAACCCTCTCCTCTAAGGAGTTTTGAAAGCTACCATCTGCCCAGGACAAGGGTTCCCTGTGCCTAGGAGGCAGAGGCTTCTGGAAATAAAGTGGTATACGCGTGCTTGAAGGGAGAAGGCTTTCAGTTCTACACCCGTTCCCTCCTTCAACAAACAAACAATCTGCCATTGTTTCCTATGAATGATAATCTATCTTCACTGTGTGACTTCACTGAGTTTAATGAGACCCAAAACTCCTGCACCTACAAGGTCAAATTGAGTGGTCTTTGTGTATAATTTTTCTATTTTGAGTCATAAGTAGGGTGACCACTTCTTCCACCTTGCATGGGACTGTCCTGGTTTATATCTGCCTCCCTGGCATAATTATTAACATTGTGCCTTTTCACTCTGAAAAGCATCTCACTGAGATGGTAAATTACACTGTCACCCTAATCACAGGTCATCTCTGTAAGAAAACATTAAGACATGGGGATATAGAGGATGTGAGAGATAAGGTTATGCCGGATTTGAGATTTAAATTGGTTATTACAGTCTTGGCATAATTAGCTTTCAGCTTCTTGGCAGCTGGAACAAAGAAAGACATAAAGGGCTAGGAAGTTGATTCTCTCTTGTAAAACAATGCACATTATGTCTTCTGAAGGGACATGTTTATCAAGCACTAAACTTTAGGAGGAATATTCAACACAAATTATTATATAAGGGACACTGAGTAACATAAGAGGCTGTGTCTTCCATGGTAGTTTTCATGAAGTTTCTATGTGGCTATGTTTTATATGGGTCCTCAAAATGAATGTGGTTTTCCAAATCTTTTTCTCTGTGAAAAAGGGGGAGGGAATAAAAATTATTTCACAGGTATTAACAAAATAATATATGTGCAAGTGCCAAGGAAACTAGACAAATAAAAACTTTTATCATTTTCACTCTTATCTTGTCCCAAATTCTTCTTTTATTGGTGGGGAAGCCAAGGACCACAGGGGGAGGAAGACATGTAGCTAGTTAGTGGCAAAACTGGGGTTAAGTCTCCTGTTTAAATGTTACTAAAACGTATTACTGTTTGCCAGGAAGTTACTGTGATTCTGTCAGGCCACCAGCGGGGGGTGCTGTGGGGCAGGGTGTGGGGGAGAACCAGAAAGGCGTTGGAGGTCTTGGACCATGGTGGGTGTAGTGACCCAAAACCAGAAGCTAGAAATGGTGTTTTAAGTCATCACCATAAAAAGATGTTACTAACATGATTTTCTTACAACAAAATCAAAAGTATCTGGTGTTGTTTGTCTGAATTACTTTTGCCTAAAAAGAAAAAGGCATCTGGGTTTTGTCAGTTAAGAAGAGCCTGTTCTCCTTCTGGCCTCCTCGGGTGACACAGCCCTTGGGGGAGGGGGAGCTGGTGCCAGCAGTGGGGTTTTCCAGCATTAGAGTACAATCGTCTTTGCAGCTTCACTTCTCCATTCCAGTGGGTCTCAAAATGTGCTCTGGGACCAGCAGCCTATCATCATCCAGAAATGTGTTAGGTATACAGATCTCCATATCTCAGGCCACATCTCATACCCGCCTAATCAGAAAAGGGCTGATTCCGGTGCATGAGAAGGAAGGTGTGAGAATCACCGCTCTAGGCTGTTCTTAAGGCCTGTGAAGCTTCAAAGAAAGAAGAGAAGCAGACCCACAGCCGTCCTCCCCCTTGGCACTTCCTCCACCCACTAGGTGGGTTGTCCTTTCTGAACTCCCAATAACCACTGCCTTTTTAGGTGTCACCATCACGGGGGACTTGCTCAAAAAGGAAGAGGTAACATGGTCTTTGTATGATGGTTTACCCACCAGTACCACCCTGTAGAGTAAAAACTAACTCCAGCAGCATTTCGTGTACACCAGATTCAAGAGCCCTGCAATCCAATGGCCCAAATGAGTTTTGTTTAAAAAAAAAAAAAAAACACTTATCTCTTCAGCCTCTGAGGTCTGTGCCTCATTTTCAGTTGGAATAAACTAAAAAGGATCCCATCGATTTTTTTAAAAGGTGATCGGTTCTCCAGGGAGTAAAAGCCATAGCAATCCAGAATATAGAACTCTGTAGAAACTGCTATGCCTTTCTATAAGGAGCTTTCACCTTTCCGAGAGGATCTCCTTAGAAATAGTTTATCTGGGGCGCCTGGGTGGCTCAGTGGGTTAAGCCGCTGCCTTCAGCTCGGGTCATGATCTCAGGGTCCTGGGATCGAGTCCCGCATCGGGCTCTCTGCTCAGCGGGGAGCCTGCTTCCCTCTCTCTCTCTCTCTCTGCCTGCCTCTCCATCTACTTGTGATTTCTCTCTGTCAAATAAATGAATAAAATCTTTAAAAAAAAAAAAAAGAAATAGTTTATCTGTGCCTTAAAGAATACTGATTTGCTCTTCAAAGCACAATAAGCCTAATGGCTTCAGCTCCTCAGCCAGGCCTTGCCACAGACCAGTGTTGTGGATGCAGGCTTATCAATGGGGAAGGAGCCCTCAACCCTCCCTGCTGGGGGATTTCTTGACCAAGATGTAAACTAAAAAGGAAATGAGAATTCTGGCTGCATGGACCTCAACTTGCCCATTTCTGTCTTTCTTCCCAGTGGAACTTTCTGGACTTCGCAAGGCACTCTTCTCCAAGCATTGTTTTGTATGCAACACGCTGGCAAAAGAGTGGAAATTTATTTTACTCAGCATGGCAAAGCAGAATCTGGGACTTGGGAGTCCATGGCTGAATTCCTATACCGGTGAGTAGGAAAACACACGCTGAGAGCTGGCTTCCACTCCCGGACGTGACCGCCCCCTAGCACGACCCGCCTGAGCTCTGAAGCAAGCTGCCTTGGCTAAAAGCAAGGGGGGAAAGGTTTAAAAATGAGGAGAAAAGTAACAGCTGGAGACAAGGAGAATTAAGAACAGAAGTGTCTTTCTGGGGGCATTGGGTGGCTCAGTCAGTTAAGCCTCTGCCTTTGGCTCAGGATATGATCTCAGGGTCCTGGGATCGAGTCCCGCATTGGCTTCCTGCTCATCGGAGTCCGCTTCTCCCTCCCCCTCTGCCACCTGCTCTCTCTCTCTTTCTATCTTAAATAAATAAATAAAATCTTAAAAATAAAAAGTATCACCTTTTATCATTTGACTTTGAACTTCCTAGTCACTTCTGGTTGAGGATGATGAACAAATGAGCCTCTCCATAATGAGACTGTCTCCTGATAGTGGTCAGAGAAAAGTAGAGTCTCAGAAATAGGATAGACTCAATGTTTTACTGGACAACTATGGTGACCCCTGTCAAAAGTATATCATCAGGGCCTCTTCCAAATAGTCATTTTAAAGTTTGCCAACTTAAGACGCCAGGATCTTTTTCTCTGTTACAGGGCATGCTGAGTTCTTGTCTCCTGAGCAAGGCTTCTCCTTTCCTACTGACTACAAAGCCCTTCTTGAAAGAGGGCTTGGGTTGAACAGATGTACAAGCAAGGCTGTGATTTTGAAGTCTTCAAGGAACTTCGATGTGATGGTCACCAGCCTAACAAGCACTTCCCTCCTGCTTTCTTCCCATGCAGCCCTTCCAAGCACTACAGCCTTTTAAAGATTCTGAAACAGGTTCCCCTACTCCCTCCTCACTCCCCAGTTCACCATACTCTTGGCAGGAACTGGGGCATCACGGACCATGACAACAGCAGAAATAAACTAGAGGCTGTGAACCAACCTAGAATATGGGACACACTCCAGCCCTTCTCCTTCACCCCTCCCTGTGGCCCGGGGGTGCCTCAGCTAAGCACTACCCCCAACTTGTTGTCAATGAAAAAACAAAACAAAACAAAAACCTGCTGTGTCATTTCAGGAAGGGACTATATTTAGAGCTTGTTAAATGTCTATTTGGGCTTTATGCTTCCTATCTTTTTACCACTTTCCATGAAAGCTGGGCTTTCCCAGCTAGAAAGACTTACTCTGGGCACTCCGCAGTTCAAAGGCCGGGAAGAAAGCCTCTCCTCTTCTCAGAGCATGTTAAATCAAGATCCCTGCCTTAGCCCAGTTTCCCCTGAAAATGGAGCTCAGGCAAAGCCTGCATGCTAAATGTTTACTGTGGGGAGAGTTGGGTTTCGGGAAAGTAAGAGTGATGGGGGAAAGCAAGTGAGGAGGTAAAGGGAATACAAGGCAGCTCCTGACCACAGTGGCCATGGCATCTTCAGCAGAGCTGGTTGCTCAGGCGACTGGTAGTTGGTCCTGGGGCTGGGAAAGAAGTCTGGGTAAGACTGAGTAAGAGCTGACATGGGCACCCTCTCAGGATGATCGATGTCAGACCCTGGCAAGGACCCCAGGCGGGGAGGCAAATCCTAGAAGCCCAGAGAAAGCAACAGCCAGTGCTGAGTGCTGAAGTGGAAAGGCCTGGGTTGCCCCGGCAGATGGTTGCAAAGGGATAAGAAGGCTGAGAAAGTGGGGCATGTGGGAACCAATCTCTAATGAGATGCGAGAAGATCCACTGGGCGAGGGGGGGTAGTTTCCCCAAGGGGTTCCACTGGGGCAAGAGGTGGAGGGAAATAGAATTTTCCTAGTAATTTTGCCTAGTGATTTTCCTAGTAATTTTGCCCAGTAATAGAATTTGCCTAGTAATCTTTATTTTCTAAGTTTTCTAGAATCTCTCAGTAGTGAAGCAAACAAGTCATCAAGAGTTCTCATTTGCTGAGTTTTCATGGAGGTGTATTGCTGATTCTGCCAGAGGGTAGACTAGCTTCAGGGAGGTGAGTGTTCCAGATCCAAAGGAGTGAGGGCCAGGGACAATCAGCTCTTTGCAGAGGAGGTGTGATGTGGCTCGGGAGGAGCAGAGGGGAGGGGACAGGCCCTGCAGCTAATTCAGGAATGATCCGGGCAGCCTCCCCTGTGTGTCAGGCACCGTGCCAGACATGGCGGTATGGGGTACAAAGATGAATCCAGTCTGGTTCCTGAGGTCCAGAAGATCCCAGACCAATAATCAAGAACTAGCTATGGAGCACCTCATGACTGGGTAGAGATCATCTCCCTGGGCTTCTCTCGGAATTGGAGATGTTGATATCTACGCTCTGCGGGGAAGGGTTGACTTGGAGTTGTTTTTCTACTAAATGAAAAATCCTCTGATCCACTGCCCAGGCCAGGTCAAGGCCAGAGCCGCTCCCTGAGTATGAGGGGACCTGTGCCAGCTGTGTGGGGACCAGGGGCCGCTGACCCACTGTCCACATTGGCAGCCCACCAGGGAGATCCCTGAGAAAACCCTTCAGTGGGGCGTGTATTTTCTCCTGGGTTTCCTGTCACTTTGGAGATGAAGGAGGAGAACGAGCTGGCGGCAAATGGCTGAAGAGAATTCCACTACTGTAAAGGAGACTCTCAGACCCATGGTTGCGTCATCTGGGCCTAGCACCCTGCCCACACTTGGTAGAATCTCAGCTGCTGTCACTGATTGAGACTAGGTGGTTATTGGACGCACCTGGAAAGTTCTACTGAATGCTTTTTTGGTTATTATTTTAATTATGAAAGTAATGACTGCTATGACCATAAATTCGGACAGCGGTGTAAAGTAAAAACTGCTCCCATCCATCCATGCTCTTACTAACCAGAGGTAGTAACTTCATAGTTTCTTGTAATTCCTTCTAGAATAATTTTTATCAAATATAAGCATAATGTGCACGTACACACAGTGGGTCATACTACCCACCGGATCCTTAACTTGCTTTTCTTACTTAAAAATATGTATTGAAGCTCTTTTCACACCAGCCTATCCTATCAAATGGTTGCAAAATGTATTTCAGTGCACGAGTGTACCATATTTTAGTTACCCATTTACTATGTGGTTGATATATTGTTTGCAGTTTTTTGATTTTATAGTGTTACAGTGAGCATAATAATGCATACACCATCGGGCACTTCTACACATAAATCTAGATGACATATTTCTAGAAGTGGAACTGCCAGGTTGAGTTCTGGAAGATACTACCAAATTGCTCTCCCCATGCCCCAGATTTATTTGAAACAACTAGTGTATGAACCTGCCTATTTCCCTTCATCTAATACCTCCCTGGGATGAGGGCCGGGGATTTCTGCCATGGGTCTAAGCTGTAGGAAGTTCCACTCTGGCTCTCTTCTGGCTTCCTATAGGGCATGTGGTCCTATAGGGTCAAGGAGATATGCCACCTAGAGCCTGTAACCCTCCCCATATTAACCATGCTCTGTGTATCTGAGACCCCAGAATTTCTTTCTGGAAGAGTCCTAAGCCTTTCTAGGGTCTGCATAGGCTCTTTCCAGATCCATCTTTCAGAGTATATACTCTTGGTCCACTCATCCCAGACCCTAAGGTGGCCAAGGGGTAACCATATATAGAGTGTACAGAAGCTTACATGTGTGGGCAGGGGCACACACGTAAGTCTAAGGCCGCATGTGGGGGATGGAGCCAGGGGTGGAGCCAGGGGTGGGAAAAGGAGGGGCAGGCGATAGACTAGGGGCTGAGAGCAGTATCTGGGGCAGAAGTCTAAGTCTGAGGAGTATGACAACTCTAAGCTTGAACCTGGCCTTTCAGATTGTGATTGAGATGTATTTATTAAGGGAAGAGAAAGGAATGTATTTAAGAGTTTGCTTGGTTTATAATCTTAAGTATTTATTTGATATATGGGTGTGAATTTGTATTGTGCCCTTAACCCTGCAAACATTAATGGTGGGCCATTGTCAAGTTTTTAATCTCTGCCAATCTGCTGGTAAAAAATGCTCCATGTGACTGTGATGGGCATGTCTTTAAAATTATCTGAACACATTTACAAGTTTCTTAACCATTTTTTTTTTTTTTTTTGCTGTGCACTACTTTTTTATATCCTTTGTTTCTTGGCTTCTTTCTTTACTTCTTTCTTCTTGTCTTTCTTAATTTTATTATTTGTAAATGTTCTCTTGTGTAGTAAGCTAATTAGCCCCTTGCTGTATGTGCTGCATATGTCTTCTCCCTTTTTGTCATTCATATTTTTATTTTGTTTATTTTTTTTTGCCAGTGTTTAAACATTTTCTTCTTTCATATTTATCTATCATTTTTCTACTTTTTAAAATTTTCTTTTCTTTCTGTTTTTCATGGCTGTTGTTTACATGTGATTAACATGTTTTTCTTTTCTTTCTCTTTTTCATGGCTGTTGTTTACATGTGATTAACATGATTAAGCTCTCTCACTCTTAAACAATTTGCGGGGGCACAAACCACTTTATTTACAAAGGACACCTGCTGACTACTATGGGGCCTGTCCTGTCACCATGGAAACCACAGTGGGGTGGGCTGGAGGTGCATTAGTGCCCACCCACAGGGCCAAGCACCTGCTCCTAGGCATCCTCCCACCCCAGAAGGATAAAGTTCCCATTAGCGCCTTTCCTTCTTTTTCTCTCTTTATCTCTCTTGTTTTGTCTGTCCCTTTTCCCACACAGGGGATTCCAGAATCCCAGCGCTGCCAGTAGGTGAAGTGTTGGTCTAGGGTTGGAAAGAACCTGGAGCCAAGTACAGCCCACAAGGGCTGGGTGAGAGAGGACGGTCCTGGAGGCTGGACCAGATGAACTGCTCACTATAGCCACACACACCAGGCTGAAGGTTTCACCGTAGTGGATTTTTCACTCTGCTGAGGTCTCAATCTACATGACTATGCCTCTTGCTCTTGTTGAGATCACCAGCGATTTCCACAGGTTGTTAAAACCAGTGATCGGGGGTGCCTGGGTGGCTTAGTTGGTTAAGTGTCTGCCTTTGGCTCAGTCATGTTCCTGGGGTCCTGGGATCAAGCCCCACATCTGGCTCCCTGCTCAGTGGAGAGCCTGCTTCTCCCTCTGCCTGCTTGTGCTTTCTCTCTCTCTCTCTCTCTGTCAAATAAATAAATAAAAATTCTTTAAAAAAAAATAAATACAATCAGTGATCAATTCTCAGTCCTCAGTTTTGACCTATCAGCAGCCTTTGAAGTACCTGATGACTTCAACCTCTTTGACTTACTTCGTTCACGTGGCTTCCAGGGAATAGCTCTTTCTAGGCTCTTCTCCTGCCCCCTGCCTGTCCCTTCTCTGTCTCATTTGCCAGTTCCCCATTTCCTCTCCGACTCCGAAGTATCAGAGGGCCTCAGGGTTGAAATCTAGGGCCACTTCTTTTGTCTCTACCTATCACCTCCCTTCATGTGTAATCCAGGTTCAAGAAGTTGTTAGTTCCAGCCCGGATCTCTTCCAGACTGGATTCCAGATTCCATCTCTCCCTCTGGATGTGTAAGCATCTCAAAATTAACATGTTTGAAATCAAACTCTAACCTTGCACCTCAAATCTGCTCTCAAAACACTGCCCCCTCACCCCGGTCTCAGTTAATGGAGCTACGTGAGAGTCCCTCTCTCTCTGTCACCCTTCCGTCTAAGTCTGGTAGCAAGTCCTGGGGACTTTATTTTCAAAGCATGCTCAAGATCAGCCACTTATCACACCTCTGCTGCTAGAGGTAGCCAGTCTGAGGCACCATAGTCTCTCTCCTAAATTATTCTAATTGGCTCCTAATTTGATCCCTGCTTCCATTTTTGACCTACTTCAAATATTGTCTATTCTCAAAATAGCACTCCCAAGAAATTGTTTCAAAATTGAAGTCCAGGACTCTTACTCCTCTTCTCAAAATTCTCCACTGTGTCCCATCCCAACCAATAAAGCCCACATCCCAGTAGTCTGGCTCTGGCTCCCTCAGACCACACTGCCTTTCCTCTCGTTGGCTCTGTTCCAACTACCCTGCCTCTTTATGCGTTCCTTACTCACTGCGCATGCTCATGCCTCCTTTCACACCTGCCATTCCAGGTGAGTGGGTGCATGGATGCTGGTCCCTGAGGAAGGCAAAGTTATTCCCATGCTAATGGGGCATAAGCTCCAGGCCTGTCCTTTACATGCACCTCTTTAAGCTCTTGAACCTAATTTTATATTATTTTTCTTAAAGAGGGTCTTTAAGAAAATAGTTTAAAGATATGATCCCACAAATCTTAGATCTACTCCTGTTCTGATATCTGCGTGGTGCGCTACTCCACCTCCTTCATGTCTTTGTTCAAATATGACCTTCAGAGATGCCTGGCCGGCTGTGTCGGTAGAACATGGGACTCTTGATCCTGGGTTAATAAGTTCACACTTCACCTTGGGTCCAGAGCTTGCTTAAAAAATAAAAACCCTTTTTAGAGTGCCTGGGGTGGCTCAGTGGGTTAAAGCCTCTGCCATCGGCTCCGGTCATAATCCCAGGGTCCTGGGCTCTTTGCTCAGCAGGGAGCCTGCTTTCCCCTCTCTCTCTCTGCCTGCCTCTCTGCCTGCTTGTGATCTCTGTCTGTCAAACAAATAAATAAAATATTTAAAAAATAAACAAAATAAAAACCCTTCTAAAAATATTGTCTTTGGCATGAAACTATTTTATTTTATTTATTTATTTGACAGAGCAGGAGCAGGGAGAGAGGCAGAGGGGCAAGCGGACTCCCTGCTGAGCAGGGACCCTTAGGTGGGGCTCCATCCCAGGTCCCTGAGATCATGACCTGAGCTGAAGGCAGATGTTTAACCAATTGAGTCACCCAGGTGCCCCAGCATAAAACCATTTTAAATTGTACCACCATCCTTTTATTTCTGGCAACTTCCTATCCTCTTTTCCTACTTTATGTATATTTGAAGCACACATCACCATTGGCAATACAATATTTATCTTATTTTCTCAGTCCCTTGCTAGATTTTAGCTCCACAAGAGTGGGGATTTTAATAGCCTGTTTTGTTTCTAAGTATATCCCTAGCACCTAAAGCAAATAGTAAGTGCTCAATAAATTTTTGTTGAATGGAGGAATGTCTACTTTTGGAGTGAGGGAATGGAATAAGATAATTTGTCTTTCTAGACTCCAAAATAAAGGCAGTAGGACGCTGGGAGGAGGACAGAGGTAGGAGGAACGGAAAAGACAGGTGGCTCTGTGTTCACCAGGAGCCTGACGCCTACAACCTCGTGACAGCAACACTCCCATGCAGGGGTTTGGTCTGAAAGTGCGGAACCAATAGAATATGGATGTCCTCTACGGGGCAGATGACCAGAAGCAGGAGCAGTGTGAGGGCCCATTTCTGCACCTTCATTTCTAAGGTACCTCCCTATGGAAGGATGCTTTGCTTCTGAGCAGTGTCCCTAAAGTCCATCTGCTTCAGAGACCTCTTCAATGATAAGAAACTCCTGTTCCCCAGTAATGGTCTAGGACACTTGCTAGCCCTAGGGGACCACTGAATGCCTAGAAAGAAGGGAGGTAGAATGGAAGCAAAGATAAAAGCACTGGATTGAAAGAGTAGGTAAGATTAGTCCAAAGCCAGGGAAATAAGCCACAGCAGGGAAGTCTAGGACAGGTCAGACTAGATTTGGAGATGGATCAAGATTCAGGGCTCTGGACAGACACCACGGATGTGCAAGAGTTCTCCAGGCTCAGCAGTGAGTGGTATGAGCTGTATGGTTCAGGGGCTGGCTGCGGGGTGCTAGTGGTGGCAGGCAGCACAGGTGCACCTTGCAGGCGGAGTTCCTAAGGTCTAAATCTCCTGCCAGTTGTGCTTGCCACCAAGGACCTATTATTAGCTAACTTGAATCTTTGACCGTGTCACTGCCTTTCCAGGGCCGTCTCAAAGCCCTGTATCCAGCTGGGAGTATCCAAAGGACTTGAGAGATAGAGCAATAGTCAGGAGAGCAAGTTTCTAAACACCTTGTAAGGGTTGAGGTTGCTGCTGCTTTCAATGCCACTGAGCACTGGGGACCAAAATGATACATTTTTTAAATGCTAGTTTTATTAAGGGACTATGCTATAACTTCATGGTTGTGAAAAAATTTGCTCAACCCCAGATTTGAGAGGCATCATCCAAAGGTTTATTTTAAGCCCATTACATTGAATTTCTGAGTGTTTCTGGCCTAAACTAAGTTGTCACACTCAGATTAATTTCTCTTAGAGGAGAAGCAGGCAATTATGATTGTACACATGGTGAGTCACTCATCACTAGTAAAGGCTCTTGATATTTGAAGGACTGTTATTTACCTAAAACAGCCAGTAATACACTGTTGAATGATAATATTTCATTAGACCATTAAGTCAACATACAACCGAATTCTTTCTTGACTAAATGGAGAGCTCCACCTCTGGCCAATTGTGGTTTCTCCCAAGTGCTGGAACCCATGCTGGGACGGGGTGCTGGGCTCTTTTCTGGCTCTCTACCTTGTCTCCTGCTTGAATACCCTGGATCACAGCTCTGAACCTGAAAGGACAGAGAAGTTGATGGGGCGTCAGGAGGACATCACACTGGATAAAAATAATGGAACCTCAGAACTCTAAGCAATCCTGTGTTACCCAAGCCTACCTTGTCGTTCTATATACACAGGGATGGACATTCAGGCAGGAGTGGTTTGTTTTTTGTTTTTTCGTTTTTTCCTGTTGCTGTTATTGTTGTTTGTTTGACAGGGAGAAGAGAGAGAGACAGCAAGCGTGCTCAAGCTTGGTGTACAAGCAGGAGGGAGGATCAGAGGGAGAGGGAGAAGCAGACTCCTGCTGAGCAGGCTGCCACTTGGATCATGACCTGAGCTGAAGACAGAAGCTTAAGGAACTGAGCCACCCAGGCACCCCAGGCGAGGTTTTGTTTTGTTTTGTTTTTCCCCTTAAGGTTTATATTTTAATTTGGGTATAGCTAACATCCAATGTTATATTAGTTTCAGATGTACAATATAATGATTCAACAATTCTATACATTACTCAGTGCTCACCATGATAGGTGTACTCTTTAATCCCCATCACCTGTTTTACCCATCCCTCACCCACCTCCCCTCTGGCAACCATTAGTTCGTTCCCTGTAGTTAAGAGTCTGTTTCTTGTTTTTTCCTCTCTTTATTTTCCCCTTTGTTCATTTGTTTTTGTTTCTTAAATTCCACATATGAGTGAAATCATATGGTATTTGTCTTTCTCTGACTTATTTTACTTAGCATTATACCGTCTAGCTCATCCATCTCATTGCAAATGGCAAGATTTCATTGTTTTTTATGGCTGAGAATATTCCGTTATATATATCCATCCATCTATCTATCTATCTATCTATCCCACATCTTCTTTATCCATTCATCCATTGATGGACACTTGGGCTGCTTCCATAATTTGGTAATTATAAATAGTGCTGCAGTAAACATAGAAGAGCATGTATCTCTCTGAATTAATGTTTTATATTTTTTTGGGTAGGTACCCAGTAATGAAATTACTGGATCCTATGGTAGTTCTATTTTTAACGTTTGGAGGAAGCTCCATACTGTTTTCCACAGTGGCTGCACAAGTGTGCATTCCCACTGATAGTGTGTGAAGGTTCTTTCTCCTCCACATCCTTAACAACACTTGCTGTTTCTTGAGTTTTTGATTTTAGCCATTTTGACAGGTGCAAAGTGGTATCTCACTGTGGTTTTGATTTGCATTTCCCTGATGGCGAGTGACGTTGAGCATCTTTTCATGTGTCTGTTGGCCATCCAGATGTTTTCTTTGGAGAAATGTCTGTTCATGTCTTCTGTCCGTTTTTAAAAATTGGATTATTTGGTTTTCGGGTGTTGAGTTGTATTGGTTCTTTATACATTTTGGATACTAATTCTTTTTTTTTTTTATAAGATTTATTTATTGGACAGAGAGGGATCACAAGTAGGCAGAGAGGCAGGCAGAGAGAGAGAGAGGGGAAGCAGGCTCCCTGCTGACCAGAGAGCCTGATGCGGGGCTCAATTGCAGGACCCTGAGATCATGACCTGAACCGAAGGCAGAGGCTTAACCCACTGAGCCACCCAGGCACCCCTTGGATACTAATTCTTTATTGGATATGTCATTTGTAAGTATCTTCTCCCATTCCATAGGTTGCCTTTTAGTTTTTTTTATTGTTTCTTTTGCTATGCAGAAGATTTTTATGTTGATGTAGTCCTGTAGTTTATTTTTGCTTTTGTTTCCTTTGCCTCAGGAGACACAACTAGAACAAATGTTGCTACCACTGGTATCAGAGAAATTACTGTTTATGCTCTCTTCTGGGATTTTTATGGTTTCAGGTCTCACATTAAGGTCTTTTTTTTTATATAGATTTTATTTATTTATTTGACAGACAGAGATCATAGGTAGGCAGAGAGGCAAGCAGGTTCCCCTCTGAACAGAGAGCCCGAGGCGGGGCTCGATCCCAGGACCCTGGGATCATGACCTGAGCCGAAGGCAGAGGCTTTAACCTACTGAGCCACCCAGGCACCCCCATATTTAGGTCTTTAATCCATTTAAAAATATATTATTTATTTATTTATTTATTTATTTATTTATTTATTTGAGAGAGGTGGGGAGGGAGGGAGAATGTGAGCAGGAGGAGCAGAGCCAGAGGGATAAGCAGACTCCATGCTGAACACTGAGCCTAGCACAGTCCATCTCAGGACCCTGAGATCACGACCTGAGCTTAGATCAAAAGTCAGGTGTTTAACTGACTGAGTGACCCAAGCGCCCCTTTAATCCATTTTGAGTTTATTTTTGTGTATGGTGTATGATGTGGATAGTGAAAGAAAGTGGTCCAGTTTCATTTTTTTGCAAGTAGCTGTCCAGTTTTCTCAACACCATTTACTGAATAGACTGTCTTTCCCACTGCATATTCTTGCCTCTTTTGTCAAAGATTAATTAACCATATAATTGTGGGTCTGTATTTGCAGATCTATGTGTCTGTTTGTGACATCACCATACTGTTTTGATTAGTACAGCTTTGTAATATAACTTAAAATCTGTAATTTTGATATCTCCAGTTTTGTTTTTCTTTTTCAAGATTGCTTTCGCTATTTGGGGTTGCAAATAAAATTTATGATTATTTGTTCTAGTTCTGTGAAAAATGCTGTTGGTATTTTGATAGAGATTGTATTAAATCTGTAGATTGGTTTGGGAAGTATGGCTATTTTAACAGTGTTTGTTCTTCCAATCTGTGAGCATGGAATATCTTTCTATTGGTTCATGCCATCTTCAGTTTCTTTCATCAGTGTTTTATAGTTTTTATAGTATAGATCTTTTACCTCCTTGGTTAAGTTATTCCTAGGTATTTTATTATTTTTTTGTGTAATTATAAATGGGATCACTTTCTTAATTTCTTTCTGATGCTTTCTGATTAGTGTATAAAAGTGCATTGGGGTTTCTGCGCATTGATTTTATATCCCACAACCTTACCAAATTCATTTATCAGTTCTAGTAATTTTTTTAGAAGATTTTATTTATTTATTTGAAAGACAGAACAAGAGCAGGGGGAGGGGCAGAGGGAGAGGGAGAAGCAGACTCCCTGCTGAGCAGAGAGCCTAATGTGGGGCTAGATCCCAGGATCCCAAGATCATTACCTAAGCTGAAGGCAGATGCTTAACTGATTGAGCTACCCAGGCACCCCAATTCTAGTAGTTTTTTTGTGTGTGGAGTCTTTAGGATTTTCTGTATATGGTATCAGATCATTTGTAAGTAGTGAAAGTTTTACTTCCTCAACAATTCCAATGATTTTATTCCTTTTTCTTGTCTGATTGCTGTGGCTAGGACTTCCAGTACTATGTTGAATAAAAGTGGTGAGGTGAACATTCTTATCTTATTTCCAGGTAGGAGAGGTTTTCAGGTCACGTGGCAAGATAGTGGCAGAAACTGAATGCTGGTTTTGGCTGTTGAGAAGTGTTCAGATCTGCTGAACAGCTAATTTACAATTAGACTCTAGAAGAAGATTTCTTTGCAGCTTTGTCATTTTAATGCAGGCCACCGTTGAAAATGCTGTAACTCGTAGCACTTTAAGAATGGGGAAAACCAGAACAGGAGTGCGCACCATTTTTCAAGGCTTCCCTTTGGCTCTCTCCCCTCAGGACAAAGGGGAAGTGGTAAATAGAAGCAAAAAAAAACTTTTGTTTCTTTCCACCAAACTCAGGAAGCAGAAACACTAGAGAGACCTTGGAAGATGAAGTAAATATGGGCACAGATGTGAGTGACTGTCCCAGACTTCTCCATATTAGCTATTATCACAGCGTCCCCCGGCTGACTACATTGCTGTCACCTCAGGAATCAGGTTGCCTGATATCTCTTGGGGGAAGTTCCTTTCACTTTGTTCTCTGCCTCTGTAAACATTGGAAGCGGTTTCAGAACAACTCTGCCCACTTGGCCCCCAGTGGAATTAGGGCAAAAGTCTGTACTCCTGCCTGGGTAGGAAGGTAAAGAGTAAAGGGGAGTAGCCTTGGGCATACCTAAGAAAGGAACCCTGGGCAGGAGCTGGGGCTGTGGGGAGCAGCTGCACTCCAGAATGTTGGATTCTCCCTTCCCTGATTCCCTTGGAAAGTCTTACTGGAGTGTTTTTTTTTTTTTTTTTTTTTTAAAGATTTTATTTATTTACTTGACAGAGAGAGAGGTCACAGGTAGGCAGAGAGGCAGGCAGACACAGAGAGGGGAAACAGACTCTCTGCTGAGCGGAGAGCCAGATGTGGGCCTGCATCCCAGGACCCTGAGATCATGACCTGAGTCAAAGGCAGAGGCTTAACCCATTGAGCCACCCAGCCGCCCCTTACTGGAGTTTTTAATGATGAAGAAAGCAAGGGTGAATGTGCCTACTTAATGTTGTTATTCCTTCAATTATTTATTTAGTAAATATCTATACAGTGCCTATTATGTGTCCAGAATTGCTTATAATATCCCCTCATACTCCTTCCAGCTGGCTTAGCCCCTTCCACTAAGTCCAGCTTGCCTGTTGCAGTGTATGACAGGCTTCCCCACGTACGGCTGTGCGCCGCCATGTGCACTGGCCACATCTCCAGGCTTGTTCCTCTCTCTCCCTTTCTCCTACTTCCCCTTCCTCCTTTGGAGACTGTGTCTTGCTCATGCCCCACCTCCACTTTTGGTTCCATATCTTAGTTCCTTGGATCCTGGAGGTTTTTGTCTGTTATTTGTTTTTTTTTAACGTACTGTACATTCAGTATTTGTCTAGAATGTGTGCTCCAGAAGGGTAGAAATTTGCTGTATCCAGTGTCTACATCAGGGGCTAGCATTCCACATAGCAGGGGATCAATAAATATTTATAGAATAAATCAATGACTATTGTAGCAATTTTTAAAACTGAATAAGGCAGCACCACTGCTCTCAGATGTCTTCTTAATTTTAAATTAATACACTAGGATTAGGAGCTTAATTCCTTCTCCCTGAGCAAGTCACTAGACTTAGTGACTTGTCTCCAAAGAATGAATATGGAAACAGAAAAGTAGGGACTTTACTGGGTAGAAGTATGGCAGGCATTTCCTTAACCACATGGCAAGATTAATGTCATCTGTGTTAAGTTATATGATATGATGATATGATATGATATGATATGATATGGAAGGCACTTCACCTCTGTAGTATTCTCCCCCCCAAGACCAAATCCCAGTCTAACCATGAGAAAAACATCAAACAATTGAGTAGTCCACAGAACACCTGATGCACTCTTTCAAACTATCAAGGTCCTGAAAATCAAAGCAAGACTGAGAAGCTTTTATAAATTAGAAGAAACTGGGAGACATGACATCTAAATGTGATGTGGTATTTTAGATTAGATCCTGGGACAGAAAGAGGACACTAGTGACAAAAAAAAGTAGTGAAATCCAAATATAGTCTGGCGTTCAGGTAATAGTGATGTGCCAATATCAGTTTCTCAGTTTTGACAAATATACTCTGTTTATATAAAATGTTCACATTAGGGAAATTTCCCATATTCTCTTCTCCTAATGAAGAATGTTCACATTAGGGAAAATTAGGAAAAGAGAATATGGGAAATTTCCCTAATGTTCACATTAGGGAAAATTAGGAGAAGAGAATATGGGAAATTTTTTGTACATCTAAAATTATTCAAAATAAAAAGTTTATTAAGGTGTCAAAAAAGCAGTACATATATATTTTTAAGATTTTATTTATGTATTTGTCAGAGAGAGAGCGGGTGAGCCCAAGCAGGGGGAGTGGCAGAGGGAGAAGCAGGCTCCCGCTTAATAAGGAACAGGAAGTGGGTGAGCCACCCAGGTGCCCCTGAGCTCCATTATCATTCTAATAGCTATGATGTTAATTATCCTGAATAGTCTGGATTAATAATTACTAGGCCTGCAGTAAGAATAGTTTTGACTCCTTTTATTTATACTTCCTTTCCTTTTCTTATCTTTCAGCCTTGCCATTGAGTGTCTGAGTTTAGCGTGTCTTTCTGACACTCCTTTGGCACATGACACTGGGACTCAGCCTTCCTGCTGCAAGTCCTTCAACCACAGGTGAAGCTCTATTACTATTGTGTGTGTAGGACCCATGCTCTGAACCGGCTTCTACTTATTAGAACACTCTCCCTGCAAGCACGGCTCTCATCCTTCACTCTTGTGGCTGCCGCATCCTCACGTCATGCAAGAAAATGAGCAGCCATTTGAGGAGACACCTCCAAGAATGACTTGCTGTGCCCTGAGGAACAGAACCAACAGAATGTGTATGGATGAAGAGAGGGGTGGGAAGAGCAAGGGTTTGGGCGGGAGAGAGAGGGAAAGAGAGAAGGATTTTAAGGAATTGTAGAGGCTTGGCAAGTTCAAAATCATCAGCATAGGCCAGTAGCGGAGAGACCCGGGGAAGAACTCTAGAGAAGATTCCAAAGGTGGTCTCTTGGCAGAATTCCCTCTCCTGAGGGAGTCAGACTTCCTTTGGAGACAAGTCACTCAATCTTTCTATTTGGTTGGCTGAGGCCATCCAAGTTATGAAGGGTAATCTGTTTTACTCAAAGCCCACTGATTTAAATATTAATTTTGTTTAAAAACATCTTCACAAAAAGATTCAGAATAATGTTTGACCAAATATGTGGGCATTTGTGACTAGCCAAGTTGACATTAAAATTAAACATCAATAGCTACTCTGTGTCAACTTGGCCCCCATGCATAGCTCCTTAAACCATACTTACTATCCAAATGAAGACAATTAACAAGGCAACAAATCCACCTAATTTGACATGATTATCCTGTATATAATCGAAAATGTACTAACCTCTTCCCTAGAGGAGGATGCAAAGTCCTTGGGTGATGTTTACTCCTCTCCTTCAAATCCCCTAACTGAAATACTATGTTGTAAAGTTAACAATACTATGATATAAAGTCAAAACATCTTCTGTTACATAAAGGAATAATAGAGAAAAGAAAACAAAGACATTATACGCAGACACACACCACAAAGTAAGGAAGAAATCTTCATGACAATTACAGTCCTTGTTTTCTGTAACTGGTCATGTGGTTGAAGCTGATATTTATAACTACCTTTTCCTCCTGCCCATTCCATATTCCCTTTGTCCTTGTCTGGTTGTGCTTCTTTACTTGGTAGAAGGCCCCGAACCTTCATTCACAGAGGATCAAGGTCATTAGTAGTCCTGCCTGAATTTGATTGTTGTAATTTTCCACTGACTTTAATGACAGGGTATGGGAATACTAAGAGATCCCTTAAGGGATCTATACTCTATACATATGTCTATACTCTATATGTCTACATATGTCTGTATGTCTATATTCTTCCTTACCTCCATTGATGATGTTCAAGGATTATGTTTTGGTCCCATCTTCTGACAACTAACTCTGTTTAAATTTGTTTGGCCATCTTGAAATCTTCTCAGGTCCTGATTCTGGGTCATGCTCAGGGCTTTCTCCGGATATTTCTGGCAGGGGGAGCTTAAGGTGAAGTCTGCTGGAGCTGCCCTTTGGCATCATTTTTTCTTAATTTGTTCCTAATCAGTGACATTTACTCTTGACTCTCTGCTTGTCAGAGGGCCAAACTCACAGACATTTTAAGCTTAAAACAAACATTTACAAGGCTGAACTTTGCCTATTTAATGACAAACACACAAACATCCAGAACTCTAAATATTGTATTTATCATTAGTTCATTTTATTTCAAATGAGTGTGAGAATTTCCCTACCCTGCTAAAGACTAGCATTGAAATAATACACATACATTTTGGAAGTGATTTCCAGGGGTGTGTATTATACCTTATTAACTGAGCATTAAGAGGATTCCAGGTGTATCTATCTGCCTTGTAACTTACCTGGAGAGCACCCCGCGAGCTGATAGTGCTGAGGGACGTTGTTACCCCACCACCAGCTAAGGTGAGTGAACACTGAATGCGAGAAATATCAGCAGAAGGAAAAGCTTCAAATCTTGGGAAGAGCCTGGTTGAGGGGAGGGAGTTGGGGAGGAGCAGATATGCCTTGGGAAAGAAGTTCTGGCAACCCAAAATGGAGAGGCAGCAGCCTGGCAATTTGATTTCCCTTCTGAATTAGTAGGCTCTGTCCTTGGTGCAAGAAGCAGTAAATGATTTAAAAAGTACATATTCGTTTGAAAAAAATTATGAAGATATGAATCAAAATAAGCGTGTGTTTTATTATCCCGATTTTCAAGAGTTTATTGTAACAAATATTTTTTGAAAAACCTGAATTTGAAGGTCAGAAAATTAAATCAGGGGCGCCTGGGTGGCTCAGTGGTTAAGCCGCTGCCTTCGGCTCAGGTCATGATCTCAGGGTCCTGGGATCGAGTCCCGCATCGGGCTTTCTGCTCGGCAGGGAGCCTGCTTCCTCCTCTCTCTCTCTCTGCCTGCCTCTCTACCTACTTGTGATTTCTCTCTGTCAAATAAATAAATAAAATCTTAAAAAAAAAAAAAGAAAATTAAATCAGATTTAAGGTTTGAGAATCTTGTCCCATATTTTTCTCTTTCAAAGTATATATGGTCAAATAGAACCTATAATTACTTTTCCTAGCTGAGGGCATGAGATGTTGGCATCTGTATTGTATTTATTGAAAGAAATTTCCATGTAATAAGGCATTTGAGCTTCTGTTAGATCATTCACAGAAAGAATACCCAACAGGTTATAAAAAATTCTCTATTCCAAAGGCCCTTGTAAACTGGAATTTTCAGCCTTTTTTAAAGCAAGATCCTTAGGACAGTTGGTGGTAGGCTTAAAGAAAGTCTCTGAAGGGCCCCTGGGTGGCTCAGTCTGTTGAGCATTCAACTTGATTTCAGTTCAGGTCATGATCTCAGGGTCGTGAGATTGAGCCCCACATCAGTCTCCAAGCAAAGCATGGAGCCTGCTTGAGATTCTCTCTTTCTCTCTATCCTGCTTCCCTGCCCCCAGCTTTTGGACATTTTCTCTCTCTAAAAAAAGAAAGAGTATTTGGAATATGATGGACTTATGTGGCATCTGTCTCTGTCACTTGATAGTTGTGTTGCTTCAACTTCCTTCGGTGCAAAATGGGGATAATCTTAGGTCACTTTTAAAATCGTTAGAGATTAAATGAAATAATGCAGACAAAACTCTTGACATGTGTCTGGAACATAGCAATTAACTGCTAAGTGGTGTTGTTGAAAACAGGGACCCAACATTTGGTTATCACTGCATTCTGAGAACAAAGCACAATGCCTGTGATACATGATATGATAAGGCTCAGGTGTAAACTGATAGAAGGAAGGAAGGAGATTCATGGGTTGCTCTAGCTTGGGGTGAATGGTCAGAGGTAAGGACACTGTTTTTTACCTTCTTTTTAAAAATTTTTAAATTTTTTTAAAAGACTTTATTTGACAGACAGAGATCACAAGTAGGCAGAGAGGCAGGCAGAGAGAGGAGGAAGCAGGCTCCCTGTTGGGCCGAGAGCCCAATGCAGGCCTCGATCCCAGGACCCTGGGATCATGACTTGAGCCAAAAGCAGAGGCCTTAACCCACTGAGCCACCCAGGCGCCCCTGTTTTTTACCTTCTTGTTGCGGAAAATCTGAGGTGACCGAGGAAACTCAAATACCACACGGGAGAGCAGGGAAAGCTTAGCTTTATTAACGCCAGCGGGCTTAGCCGGATTCCTTCCCAAAGACTGAGCACCTGACAGAGTTAGGAGTGAGTTTTTATGGTTACAGGCAATGGGGGATGTTAACGGGGTGTTTTCGAGGTCTCTCAAAACCTGAAAGCTTTCCCAGTCTCTCAAGGCCAAATGGCACTTTCACCTGGAAGTATAATCCATGTGGAGGTGTCTCAGGAGAGTGCTGAATCACCCTGGGGACTGTTTCTTTTTCTTTTCTTATTCAAACAGGACCGGGCGTCAGGTCTTTTTCTTCTGTCTCAGCAGGAACAATGACTTGTTATCTTATCTTAGTCAAACCGGATGGCGTTTTGGTCTTTTCTTGGCTTTAGCTGGAGCAAAGAGGAGCCAGGAATGGAAAGGGGCTGGAGCAGGGAGTCTCTATCCGCCTTATTCTCATACTTTCCCTCTTCAAAGATCCCAATTACTGCAATGATACTTTGCTTACATTTCCAAACTACTGGGGCACCTGGCTGGCTCACTTGGTAGAGCATGTGACTTTTGATCTCAGGGTTCTGAGTTCAAGCCCCATGTTGGGTAACAGAGCCCACTTAAAAAGGAAAAACAAACAAACAAAACAAACAAAACCAAAAAAATTCCTCATGCCAAACTGTGGTTAAAAGGTAAACAAAAACAAAAACAAATTTTAGTTAAATATATTGGAGTCAAAAGACAGAAAGGGGGTAAGGATGCGGGTGCCTGACACGGCCCCTCTTTCTCCAGAAAGGTCCAAGCTCTTGTTTTACTTGCTCACTCACTACAGGGAAAAGACTGGGCCTCCAGTTCTCATTCATGAGCAGAATTCAGTATTATGGTCACGTCGGGATCTAGGGCTCTTTTCAGCGCATTAAATTCTGAGCACCACCAATTTTAGAAAAATCCACTGAGCTTTTTCTTCATTTCACTGTCAATTATAGAAAAAAAAAAAAAAGCTACTTGATACTTCTAAAATTCTGCAGAATTAATGACATGATATCTAGTCTCCCTACCCCTTTTTAAAATATTTTATTTATTCATTTGACAGACAGAGACCACAAGTAGGCAGAGAGGCAGGCAGAGAGAGAGTGTGGAGGAAGCAGGCTCCCCGCAGAGCAGAGAGCCCAATTCGGGGCTCGATCCCAGGACCCTGGGATCATGACCTGAGCCGAAGGCAGAGGCTTTAACCCACTGAGCCACCCTCCCTTTAAAAGAAAATTCAAATTGTATCAAAACAAAGAGTAGCCCTGTAGGGTTTGGATTAGTAAGTGGTGTTATTCTTCTCTCTTCCCCAGCAAGGCTCAGTGCTGAGGGTTGCACAGGTGGGCTCCTGGAGTGCTTCAAGGTGGCTGGCCAAGGGCGGGATTTAACCTGTACCATTTGACATTCAACACTTAACACTGAGGACAGAGAAGACCAAGGGCATTTAGAGATGGGGCAGGGCTAGGTCTGGAAGAGGAGGGCTGGGGCCTCGGAAGATGAGGGAATGGTTAGCTTGACAGGGATTCAGGAAGTCTGTGAGTGAGGAGGCAATTAAGAACGGTTATGGATGGGAGCCAACCCTGCGGCCCTCTGGGCAGTGGGATTTCTTCAGGGGGCTTCGTTCCAACTGGGTCTTTAAGGATGCTACCTTAGTCCGTCCTAAAGCCCTACTGGAAGTCCCACTACACTACACTTACATGTCCCTCTTTTAGAAGACTTACAAGACTTCTAATGATTCATTAACTTATGTACATGTCTCATCTCCTTCCTTGAAGGCAGAAGGGAAGGGCGGCTTCCCTTCCAGACTAGTTGCATAATTTGCAACAGCACCACTGGTGTTGAAATGAAACATGCTAGGTGCCACAAACCCTGGCCTGAGACTTCGTATCTGGGTAGAGGAACTGCTTTCACAAGGGGGTGAGAGGAAGAGGAGGGCAGAAAGGAGACAGAATCTTGGCACATGCTGCACTGGGAGTGAACTGGGTCTCACATTGTCTCTGCCTCCATGTTCAACCGCAGAGCTGAGAGTTTTTCAAAGTCAGCAGTCAGAATCTTGGAAACAGGGGAGAGATTTAAGGAGTGCTGAGAATGACTTTGTCAGACTCTCATTTTGACCCAGGCCTTCAGCTGGTCCCATCCCTTGGGAGTCACCAATAGTCCTGCCTTTCTCTGAGAGTTTATTGGGGATTCCCTAAAGGGCAGGGCAACTGGGAGAGAAAATGAGCAAAAGCTCAGGCTGAAAAATTCCTCCTTAGCAGACATGGGAAAGGTCTGCTGAGAATGACCCTGAAAGGTGGGCAGAGATGCCTCTTTTGGGTTAATGACTGGCTTAGTCGGGTTCCCCAGAAAAAACACTCTGAGCAAGAAGCCTCTTTTGGATTAATGACTGGCTTAGTCGGGTTCCCCAGAAAAACACTGAGCAAGCATTTCCATAAAGTTAGTTTATTTTGGGAACAAATCCCAAGGAACAGGAGTGGAAGGGTAGGAAGATCATGCAAGCAAGGAAGAACAGAAAAAAGCAATCCAAGTGTGCAGTACTGAACTGATAAAGTTGGGCACCACGGTGGGCAACCGGGGCTCTCTGTCCTCTTAGGAGCTACACAGAATGCACCTCAAAACTGCCCACCGGAAGAATGTTAGAGGGGAATATTTCTCCACAGGTTCCTTCTGCCTTAAAGCATGTCTCTAACAGTGCTCGTGCTTTTGCATTTGCAGTTATGCACATGCGTCAGAGTGGGCAGGGCTTTCCCACAGGGGTCCTTGGCTGCTTTGACAGCGAAGACCAGAGCTGCGAATGTGCAGACCAGGGGAGGTGCAGCTGAGGCAAGGTGCCCTCAAGTACCACCTGAATTCAGTCATTTGCCATAGCAAAGCTGGAATAGAAAGATAGGCTGGGAAGCTGTGAGGTCAGCCACAGGTGCTGTCTGATATAACTTCAGGTCCAATGTCCTTTCTCCCTGTTTTCTATTAGTTGAACTACATTTCCGTTCAATTCTCAGTCCAAAGTCAGGACCTCTGATTTTTCTAGGTGGAAACGGTAATTCTTCCTTTCATTAAATGCTTTTCTAGCCATGCATAACTTTCAAAGTGTAACCAGCAACCCATTGTAACGATTTATGTTATGGCGGTGGCGTGGAGAGAGCCAGTATTCTGAAACAATACTGAAGAAAAATACGCTGGCTTCAGTTTGTCTGTAAAATGGGTATAGAGAATCAAGTGAATTCTGCCTTTGTGATCCTCCCATTCTTCAAGACACTGTTGTGTTAGGAGCCGGGGATAAAGTAGAAACAGAAACTCTCAAGAAGCCCGTGGAACGGAGCTGACAAGTTTCTTCTAAATTCCCACCAGGCCAGCACTTCCGTCCCTTTTTCATCTGCCTGGTCCCTTTCCAATCAGCGCTTCTGTGATTTGACGTTAACATAGCCCCTGTCGCTAATTTGTCGATAGTCTCCTTCTCTCCTCAGGCGGCTTTTCATCCTAAAAACTTGGCGCGGTCATCCGGCTCTGTGGCCAGTTCCCCTGACGTTTATTGTTTAAACTCTGGGACCTGTGCTTAAATTACCTTTAAAGATTCATAGGAGCAATTCTTTAAATGCATTCCATCCGATCAAAAGACAAATATAAAAACCACCCAATGAACTCCGATGAGTTCGAAAGTCAGCAAACACGCACAGAAGCTGGAAGAAGCCTCACTCCTCACCAGGTTCCTTCATTTCCTGGTGCGGCACCGGCTCCTCCCAGCTTGAGAGCCCCAGACTCTCCAGAACGCGGCTGGCGGTGGAGTTCAGCGCCTGGGAAGGGGCTTATCTTGGGCCGAGAGCCAGATTGGGGGTACCCTCTGCGGGGGGCGGGCTGGGCGGGACGCCCGAGGAGGAAGGAGAGCGCGCAGGAGCGCTCCCCGCCCCGGCGACGCCCGCGGCCCGCCCCGCCCCGCGCTGCCAGACAGCGTGCACCCACTGTGTCTAGGCTCGGCCGCCTACCGGATCCGAAGTAGAAAGCCGCAGTAGCGGGAGCGTGTAGGACTTGGAGAAGGCAACGGCGGCAGCGCCCCCACCGGGCCGTCCAAGCCAGGAGCGCGGGTACCCGCGAAGCGTTGGGCTCAGGGGAACGCACTGGCTGGGCCCTCCGCAGCCGGAGCCCCATCTGGTCTGGGGTAAGAGGAGGGGTCCGCATCTCTGCAGCTACGGCGGCATGCGCCGACGCCCCCTGCTCAGTTTGGTTTGGCCTCGCGCGGCCCCTTGGCTGAGTCGCCAGGATACGGGTGGGGATGTGGCACGGATTCCTGTAGGTCTGGCCCTGCAGCTGCGGCCAGGGTAAGGGTGGGAAGATGGACGGATCCTGCCCAGATCCGTCTCAGTCCCAGGCGGCCCTCACCCACCGCCTTCCGGGGCCTTCAGTCCTCGCCTGGCTTTTATTATTAGGCAAAATGTGCTCGGCGGGAGGAGTCCCAGGTTGAACGCGCAGCCCCGAGGAGCCCAGGGGAAACCCCCGGCCTCATCCTTCCCCGCCTCCGCATTTTACAGAAGACCACCCCAGCTCCCCAGTACGGAAGGAAGTGGCCCAAGGTCATCTCGTAGTCGGAAGCCGAGCGGGTACCGAAGCTAGTAGTTCCAGTCCCAGGCTGGGACCGCCCCCTTCTTCACCGCGCCTCCCTCCTCCTGCCCCACGTTGCGTCCTCCGCCAAGCCCTGTCCTCAGGACTTGGGGAGTGCTGCCTCCCCTTTTCCCCCCACCGCCGCGGCCGGGGAAGGACGGTAGAGAGCGGTTAGGCTGCCGGTCCAACCGCCTTGAGCACGAGCTGAGCCTCCGGCTGCTGGAGGATCGAATAGGCAGCCGGACGGGGACGGGGAGTGGGGGTGGGGAGCATGGTGGAGGCGCCGCGGGGGCAGCCTGGGGATGGGATGCCTAGGTGGTGGTAGGCTGGGGCACGCCCAGTCGCGGGCGCCGACCGCCGGGCTTTGTCTGGGCGGTCCCTTCTCAGCCAATGGGAGCGCGGCTCGAGCCGAGCCCCTGGGCTCCCGCCTCCGGCCGGCGGGAAGGAACTGCGGCCCTGCGATTGGTTGCGCATCCCTCCGCGCGGAGTGGGGCTGGGTGGCGCGCGCGCTCGCGGGCGGCCCGGCTTCTGCTTGAGTCCACGAGCGTGCGAGAGAAGGTGTCCTGGCTGTCGGTCCGCAGCCGCTTCGGGGCGGGTTTGGCTCTGTTCGCGTCGTTGAGCCCTGCGCGTTTTTTTCCAGACCGTCGGCCAAAATCGGCCTCGAGTCAGCTGATGCAGTCACGGGCTAGCGCGGGTTGGGGGTGTAGTCGAAGCAAATCTTTCATTACTGACGGCTGCTCGCAGGCCTCCTGCAGCCGGGATCCTTCAGGACGCAGCATATGTCCTACTTCCTACCTGAGCCTTGGAGCCCGGCTTTGCATGGGTTTAAATACACCGCTGGCGAGCGTGGAAGCTGACCTTTGGAATTGCTGCAGATTTCATGCTCTCTCCATACACATATGCATAGAGTCTGTTTCCTGTCAGACACCAGAGTAGGTATTTTGGGGAAGGCGAAAGTCCGTGCTATAACACGTGGACCCTATCTGTGGGGAGCGCACAGTCCAGGTGGGAGTTGGTGGATAGGGGCTATGAGTGCTTATAAGCAGAAATACATCTAATACTTTTTGCTTAGGTAAGTGCTGTTCTACGTGCTATTACAGAGGCACAGAAGGAAAGGATGGAATGGAACTGTAGGCAAGAGATTGATTTTTTAAAGTCAGGGCATCAGGAAAGGCATCTTGGAGGAGTATTCTTTGAATCAGGACTTGGTCTTAGGAACAAGTCATATGTGGTATGGAATGAGCAAAACATGGAAACTGGAGAGTACAGGGCTTCTTGAGAGATGGTATAGCAAATGGTAATGAGTAGATGAGAAAATTATAGTGATTTGGAGGCCCAGGTGAGGTCCGGCTTGTATACCCTGATTTGAAATGTGGTAAGAACTTATGAATAGAATGGCTCTTTAATTTGTCAGGTGTTCTGTTATAATAATAATAATAATAATAATAGTTATTATTATTATTTGACATCTGCACCAAAAATCTTGGAAATACCTTTGATTTTTTGTTCTTGCACATTCTCCTTTAAATTTGTCCGTTAAATTATATGGGGCTCTACCTTCAATAGGTAGCCAGACTCTGACTACTTCTAGTTACCTTCATGGTTTCCACCAGGGCCCGCAACCCTTCTGTATATCTCCAGAGAGTACCTTTGCACATTTCACTGGACTTGTGCAGTGCACAACCTTTATGGCTATAAACTGGCTCTGGATTACTGCCTCAGCATGTAAATGGTCTCCCTGCTTTTGCCTTTGTTCATACTCAGTTTATTCTTAACCCAGTGAGGCTTATTGTATTAAAAAGTAAGTCTGATCATAGTATACCTCTGCCTAAAAGCCCCTTAAGTAATTCACATATTATGTGCCTACTGTGTAGAGGGCAGTGTTAGGTGTTGGGGGTATAACAGTGACCAAAGCAGACAAAATCCCCTGCTCTCAGAGTTTATGTTCTAATGGGACTGAAAGATAACAAATAAGATAAATAAGTACAGTGTGTATAATGTTAAAGTGTAGTAAGTCGGGGGTGGGGGGATAGAAGCAGGGGAAGAGGAATAGAAAATACCATGGTGGGGGTGATACATGGGGTAGCCAGAGAATGTCTTACTGGGGAAACATTTGAGTAAAAGATTAAAGTGTGGGAAGGAGCCCTGTGGATAATGAGGGGGAAGAATGTTCCAAGTAGAGGGAAAAGTAAGGGCAAAGTTTCCGAAGCAGGAGCTTACTTGTCATGTTCTAAGTATAGCAGGAAGGCCGTTGTAACCAAGGTGCAGAATGGTGGGGGCGGGGATGAAAACCCAGATTGTGGAGGGTCTTGGGGACAATCTACAGTGATTTTTTTGGCTTTTACTGCCAGCAAGAGTTTGGTGCCTGAATGACACGATCTGAGTTACATTTCACAGAATCCTGCAGGCCCGTGTCGAGCAGTGTCTGAAAGGGGACAAGGGTAGAAACAGGGAGCCAAAGTTGGGTGGTGACTGCAATAATCCGGGCAAGAAGTGAAGACGGCTTAGACAAGGATGATAGCAGAGGGCTCTAGATACATTGTGAAGGTGGAGTCAGGATTTGCTGACAGCTTGGCTGCAGAGTGCAAAATAAAGAAGGATTAAGAATGAAGAAGACAGGGGCGCCTGGGTGGCTCAGTGGGTTAAGCCACTGCCTTCGGCTCGGGCCCTGGTCTTAGGGTCCTGGGATTGAGTCCCGCATTGGGCTCTCCGCTCAGCAGGGAGCCTGCTTCCCTCTCTCTCTCTCTGCCTGCCTCTCCATCTACTTGTGATTTCTCTCTGTCAAATAAATAAATCTTAAAAAAAAAAATGAAGAAGACATAGAGAAACAGGTACTCAGTGCCATAGCACAAGCTTGATTTTGGACAGTTTTTTTTTTTTTTAAGATTTTTAATTTATTTATTTGACAGAGATCACATGTAGGCAGAGAGGCAGGCAGAGAGAGAGGCGGAAGCAGGCTCCCCGCTGAGCAGAGAGCCCGATGTGGAGCTCAATCCCAGGACCCTGAGTTCATGACCTGGGCCGAAGGCAGAGGCTTTAACCCACCACCAGGCGCCCCTGGATGGGTTATTATAAGTTATAATAGATAACCTATTAAACATTCCAGTGGAGTTGTTGCATGGGCAGGTGGCTATGTGAGTCTGGAGTTTGGAGGAGAAGGCTGGTTGGAGGGAAACATGTAGGAGTTGGTAACATATAAATCCTATTTCAAGCTCTGAGCACTCATGATGGGTGTGGGAAGAGTCCACCAGTGGAGCCCTGAGAGTCCCATCGTTTAGGGGTCTGACTTGAATTTGATAGGCGACCCCTATTATCCTACGGATGGAATGCCTGCTTAAGCTGGCACTTATGGCCATTTTGACAGCTCTAATACTTTCTCTTGGGGCAGGACAGATGAGAAGTGGAGAGGGGGAGACACGGTTTCCTGTTATCACTGCCAAGATCTATTGGCATTCTCAAAATGGGGCAAGCTTAAGAATTAGTAATAATGTTCTCTCTGCTTCTGTGCATTTTCACTGGTATTGTTTTGGCCACAAGGAACAGAGACTTTAAGTTTATTTCAAGTGCCTTATAGAGCACTTGAGGTCTTTATAGAGTCTCAGGTGCAGCTCTTTCAGGAGGAGGCTCTGCTGTTCTGTTTCTCTTGTTTCTCCCTGTCCATCTCTCCTCCTTGCTGCATGTGTGCCTGACTCTTCTCTCTGGAGGTTGGGTTTCTCCATCCTCTCTGGCTTCAGGGGCAGTGTAGCACAGCTGTCTCCCCCACCCCTACCTGCTGATCACTTGCCCCTGCTCCCCACCCCCAGGATGATTTGCATTCTTTCACAGCCACAGGGGTCAGAGGGATGGGTTCTCTCCCTGACCCAGTCCTCAGTGACCAGAAGGGAGGTCTCACTGGCCAACTGTAGCTGCGGAGGCCAAATCCTATGGGCGAGAGACAGGTCTGAGAGGGCAGGGATCGGGTGAGCAGGACAGACACCCGAAAGATCACCACTTCAGAGAGTGTTGGTGCTGTGTTATCTGAGGAGAGCTGACATCATCTGACTTTAATCAGGTGACTGGACTGTCTCTCAGACTAACGGAAGTGCCTGCGTTAGGTTTGTCTTCACTGAACTGGGCTGTATAGGTAAATCCTTGGCTTTTACTAAAGGTCTCTGTCACAGACAGCTGTATGAGTCACCTCTGCATCTGTGATAAAATGGTAGTGAGACCATTGTCGGCTTTATCATTTAATGTTCCTCTATAATGCTTTTAGACTTTGGGTCCAGAATAGTCCTCTCTCTAAGGAATAATGGTCATCTTTTTTGAATTAGGGCTTTAAGCCTTGGTAGGTTTCCCCTTTTGCATGGCCTTACGGAAGCCCTGTTAACTATGCAGTTAGCATGTGTAGCTGAGCTGGCCTGGAACTTTCAGGCAAGCCTGTGCTAAGTAACAAGAAGGGAAATAAATGGCCAAAGGAAAATATATCTCTCTCTCAGTAGGGATTTCAAACTCAAATGCCCATAGAATCCAGGAAGTTAACAAAGGTGATTGTGGGGAGGTTTAAGACAGATAGTAGGTGTAAACTTTGTGTTGTGTTAAAGCATAACTTAGCTGCATAGTTACATTACCTTTTAAAATACTAGGCTGGCCAAACAGAAACAGCCAGGTAGAGCACATTGGAGGCAGGCTGCTGGTTGTCAGACCTTCGAATTTCACTCAGAAGCTCACTGGTCTTAATCTCCTTAGTGTGGGGTTCCTACATAGGAACATTTCTTGCCTAAACCCATCCTGCCCTCCTCAGTAGGATAGGGGTTACTTTTCCCACGTGGTAGTGCCAAGACCCATCCAGACTTCATGTCTAAAGACACATACATTCTCTTTCCTGCCTAAGGCCTGCCTCCTGTGTTCCTGTTGCCTGCTGATGACCACTTTTTCCAAGGATTTCAGGATGGGGAATATCTGTCCCTTGCAAGAGAGACCTTGATCCTAATCCACAGGAATGCAACCAGCTTCGTTCTCCGAGAGTTAGTCCTGGGGAGCCCAGCACTGGGGCGAGGATACACACACTATTTTTTTGGAGAGAAGGTACTTCCACAGGTTATGTGTGGGTGCCACATTGAAAATGGAAAGAGGGTGCCCTGGAGAGTAGACCCAGGTGCTCTTAGTATTAGAAAAGTTTTTCCCTTGGGATGCATGGTCATTCAGCAAGTTAAGTGGAGAGTCTGCTTCTCCTTCTCCCTCTGCCCTTCCCTCTGCTTGTGCAGCACCTCTCTCTCTCTCTCTCAAATAAAAAAATAAAATCTTTAAAAAGAAAAGAAAAGAGAGGAAAAGAACACTTCCTCCCAGATTCCAGATTGGCATGTAAGCATCTTGATTTCATGACAGTATCTTATAAGTTTGGTCCCTGGCAGTCAAGTCCTCTGTGCCAAGTTCCCCTGGGGCAGCTGACTGGGTTCAAGGCCCAGGAGACTGTCCCCGTCGCACCTCCCCCAAAGGTGCTCTGCCTTCTTGCCACACGCACCTCTTCCAGCCACCTGTTTCCAAACCAAAAGGCAAGTGAGGGCTTTTCAAGTTTGAGAATTTCATATTTACAGAGAAGAAAGCCCAGCACCAGGCATTAAGATGGCAAACATCCCCGAAGCCCACATGGGAATCCCACGGCCTGTAGCACTGTGTTTGCCATGGGGAAAGCAACATGTTTTAGAAATTTAAAAAGGAAGAAGAGATCTAAAATCCTACCATTCTGTGTGTCAGAGACAATGTCACCAAGAATGCATTATTCGGTGCGCCTGGGTGGCTCAGTGGTTTGGGCTGCTGCCTTCGGCTCGGGTCATGATCTCAGGGTCCTGGGATCGAGCCCCGCATCGGGCTCTGCTCCGCAGGAAGCCTGCTTCCCTCTCTCTTTCTCTCTCTCTGCCTGCCTCTCTGCCTACTTGTGATCTCTGTCTGTCAAATAAATAAATAAAATCTTAAAAAAAAAAAAGTGCATTATTCAAAGGGCCGAGTTTTCTTGTATTATAAGCTATTTTTACTTGAGCACTTTCCCATAGTGCTGACTTGAGGGAAAATAAAATTGAAAGCAGCCCTCTGTGTGGAGATAATACCGAAGTCGTCTCTGCCACAGGCACTGAGCAGAAGGGATGAAGGGCTTTAATTATAGACCGCTGGATTTGGAGCGTCCCAGTGGCAGTGGGCTCAGACTCCAGTCCTGAGGGGAGAGGCTGAGGTGCCTGAGCTAGGCCCGCTCAGCCGCAGGGCCGGAGGAGGGGCACACCGCGGAGCCTCTGTGCCCCATGGCCTTGTGCCTTCTCTGAAGGGCCGGTTTGGGCTCTGTGTTGTTATTGCCTGCCGAGTGCTGGCTGTGGTAACTCCAGTTTTGGCTGTAGGCCACCTTTCTACACACTGCTCATCCCCACTCTCACTGAACGCCTCCTTTGTGTTAGGCTTCTTCTGGGCATGAGGGATGTGGACAAGACTCCTGTCCCCTCCGAGCTTACGATCCAGAAGGGGAGGATAAAGTAAAGAAACATGGTGGTTTGGGATTGAAGAATGATCTTACAGAGAGCAGGCTGTGTGTGCTGCCTGGGGGATCTGGGACAGCCCCTCTGAAGTCCGAAGAGTCAGAAGGACTCGGCTACCTAGAGTGAGGAAGGAGCAAAGCCTGGGGCCCTGAGTCAGGAGAGAGCTTGGCACACATACCAGAAGCTTTCAGAAGGTCAGTGTGGCCCAGGGTAGTGTGGTACCCGAGGAGGTTGGGAAGGGAGGCAGAGGCCTGTGCCCAGCAGGCATGGAGAAGAGGCTTTTAGGCAAAGAAGTCACATAAGTTGACTGATTATACACACACGCACACACACACATACATATAAACATATGATATGATATTATAAATACATTTATATTTATATTTAAGACTTTATTTACCTGAGAGAGAGGCAGAGAGCATGAGTAGGGGAAGGGAGATGCAGACTCCCCGTGGAGCAGGGATCCTGTTGGGAGGCTCAATCTGAGGACCCTGGGATCATGACCTGAGCCGAAGTTTAACCGACCAAGCCACCCAGGCCCCCACTTGATGGATCTATAAAGATCTTTCTGAGTACAGTGCTGAGAATACCGTGGTGAGGAGGGACAGGAGTGGAAGGAGTGCCGCGTAATGCAGGAAGGATCACACAGGCCAAGTGATCCCTATTTGTTTCCCTTTCTTAAGGATTGAACAGATCAGACAACTCCACCTGCCGCCCACAGTGAACTGTGCGGTGGCTGGCTAGATAGATAACAAATTGCTTCTCTACCAAGTGGCCCTGTTTGCTGGTCATCAGTTGGGTTCAGGTGGCAGCACGAGGGCCCGGAGGAGCTGCCTCCCAGGCACAGCCCCGTTCCCAATAACAATGGTGGAATAAACCACAGGCAGATGTGCAAACGAGAGGCTAGGATGGTCCACCAGGAAAAGACCAGCAGCTCCTCTGGCTGTGGTTGCCTTGCTCAGCTTCCTCCTGGCTTCCACTCCCCACCCCCTTCACCCCTTCACTCCTACCCCTTTACCCCCGCCCTCCAGCCAGGAGGGCCACTAAGGCACACAGCAGTCAACAGTTAATTGTGCACAGCTAGTCCTGGTGCTGAGTAGCCTTAAGGTAACTTAAGGTGACACCCTGTGGTACATGGCCTTGTTGCAATTCAGTTGATGTGACTTTAGAAGAGGGTGGTGGAGGGGTGTGAGACTCAGTGTGTGTGTGTTTTAATTAAGGTTGATGGAAGTGTGTCTCACCATCTAGCTCCAGGCTCCAGGCTCCAGAGCTACTGCTGAGTTGAGCGTCAGAGCCAGACCCTGTGTGTGGTGGGCTGGGGGAGAAAGGGGCTGGGTGGAGCCCAGTGATTTGTGCGGGGCTGGAAGAGCTGCACTTGGAGGCCCGTGGCCAAACAGCATGCAGGCTGATGTCCGGGGTCACCACAGACTGATGATCTGCTGATTATGGGGAACACAGATGAGAATAGGGCTCCGTGAGGCTCCATGACCCATGGAGTGGGTCCTCAAGTGTCCCCTGTGGTTACTACTTCACTTGGTTGTCAGATCAACAGTCCTGTCCCACCTTCTCACCTTATAGGTAGGTGACAGCCCGCCCACGGTTGCCCAAGGAGGTGGTGGCACAGCCAGAACTAGAACGCATTTCCTGACTCTTTCCATCACAGGAAGTAGCAGCTTTGTGAGGGATGTGCAGGAGGACCCTGCCTCAGCCCTGAAGGGTACGCCCATGGAGACAAGACAATGCTGAGTGTGCATTTTGTGTTTCAGAACCGACCAGAAGGAGATCCACCATTCTACCTCTCATGGCCACCATGCTGTCCACCCGCCTCTTCAGACCCCTGTCACAGCTGCCGGGGAGAACCCCGAGTTGCTATGACAGAGAAAATGGAACAAGGTAAGAAGCGAAAGGCTGGAGGTGCCCTTGAGGGTCACAGTTTGTGAGCAACACAGAGTTTGTCACACATGGATCTGCAGGAGGCAAGAAGGCCTGACTCTCAAAAGATGTCTGTCAGTTCCTGCTGTCACCAGCAGAGGAAACAAAGGTGTCCTCAGAAGACAAAGACCTTCACAGGGCACAGAAGAGCTTTCATCCCTGCTTTGTGTTTTTCAGCTTTTTCTTTTGAAATAATTGCCGTTATGTGAAAGCTGCAGAAGGAGTACAGAGAGTTCCTGTATCTCCTTCACCTCACTTCCCTGTATGTTGACCTCTCGCAAACCGTAGCGCAACCATATAAACCAGGAAGTGACCGCTGCAGTAATACCGGTGAACTAATCTGCTGATGCAGATTTCACCAAGTGGCCTACTAATGGACCTTTACTGGTCCCGGGTATAAACCAGGCTCCCACAGTACCTTTAGTAGTCATGGGTCCTCAAACTCTTCCTACTGGGGATGATTCTTTAGTCTTGGTTGTTCATGACCTTGCCACTTTGGAAGAATGTTAGTTAGGGTTTGTGTGGTGTTTCTTTGTATGTACATTCACGTGTGTGTGTTTGGAAGGATCCCCCTTAAGTGAGGTGATGCCCCACTTGGAACATTGCATCAGGAGGCATAGAGTTTTTTTTTAAGATTTTATTTATTTGACAGAGAGAGAGAGAGTACACGCAACGGGAGTGGCAGGCAGAGGGAGAGGGAGAAGCAGACTCCCCGATGAACAAGGAGCCTGATGCAGGACTTGATCCCAGGATCATGACCTGAGACAAAAGCGGATGCTTAACTGACTGAGCCACCCAGGTGCCCCAGAAGGCATAGAATGTTGATGTGTTTCAATCCTTTGATCACTTGGATAATTGCTGTATTTAAATCTTACACATGAAACCAGTTAATTAAAATGTCCCAAGGTTTCCCAGAATGGTTTGAGTGATTTAGAGAAAGCATTAAGTACAAATTAAATAAGTAGCTCTTCTTTGAGAACTTCTGGAATTGCCTTTTCCAAGGGGATTCAGAGTGCTCTATTACCCCATTTTCTTCTTTTGCAGCCAGAGCAAGGAAAAAACAATATGCTTTCTATTCGTTTATATTTGAGAGGAGTGAAATTAAGGGTCAGGTGAAATGTAAAGTCTCAGCAGCTAGAAAATCAATGGATATTTTCTCTGCCAATAAATAAGTCTGTCTGGAAGAACATGCATTTAGGCTTTTAGGACCATTTGCTTAATAGCATTTCCATGGGCTGCAGAGGCTTGGTTGGAAACAGGCTTCAACTAGCAGAGGACATCATAGAAGAGGAGAATGAAATGGCCTTTCCCACAAGGTCCGCATCCCCTGGAAGGGGGAATGGAGCCCAGCTCTCTTGAAGGACTCTGACCTGACAGCCTGCCCTACTTACTGGCTCTGCACAGCCCTCGGATTTTGAGTTTCTGGCTTCGGTAGAAGGCTCTGGTGCTGGCCCCGGAGAGGTGAATTACTGATCATTTCCCACCTCCGGGATCCTGGTTACACAAACCAGCTGGGCCAGTGCTCAGCTCCGCCTGCTTGGGCCTGACATGCAATACTTCAGGAGAGCCTGATCTGGGCAGAATGGAGAAGGGTGCCTTTATCCCTTCCAGCCTTGGCTCCTGTAGATTCCCTTAGCCGCCATATCCCTTCTGATTCGTGGTTGACTGGACTGTATTGTTTTTGCATATGCTGCCGCGTGAGGCCATATTTCTCCCAGGCTGCACTCTATCACTGACATTTGTCCCTCCTAGACCCCATCATCTTGGTATCGTCAGCCTGTCCAATTACTTAATCATGACTCCTTGCTACAGAAAGCTGGGTTATTGTGGCTGATTCATGATGGAAGAGACACAGATTGGTAAGATGGAGAAGAAGCCAGAATTGATGCCCTGGCCAGCATGGGGTGGTGTTTTAGATGGCCCGGCAAGTTCCTGGATGCTCTGGGGACCAGGAGGTTCTTCCACAGACCCTTGGGGGAAGTGCTGGGTTGTACCTCCTCTGCCCCATCTGATTGCACTTGTAGGTTAGGACAGCAGTCAGCGAGGTCTTCTCTGAATGTGGCTGCTGCCTCTTTGGGGTTCTACCCCGCAGAAAACTGTCCTGAGCTGAACTTGTACACACCTGCAAGATGAGCATGGCGGCTGGAGTAAGGGGTGGGTTGACCTGCAGCTTGCTGCCACCTCTTCCTGCTGAATCAGAGTGTTAATGGGAGGGACCTGGGAGTGTGCATTTTAACATGGTTCCCAGATGCCTGTCAACTGAAGTTTGAGAATGGAGGTAGCGAGGCCTTCCCAGGTCCAGGGACCCTCTAGACTGAGAAGCAATCCCAAGCTGGGCATCCTGCCACGTCTGCAATGGCTATGGGGCAAAGGGTGGGAGGCCAAGCTGTCCCCAGCAGGATACTCTGGTGTTGTGGAAGCTTCCCCATGCTAACACTGGCTCCCTTCACTCACCTTGTCAGGGTTCTGCCTCTTAGTGGTAGGTGTGGAGGGGTGGAGCGTTGTGCTCTTTGGAGAGGAGGAAATCTCCACTGACAGCTGGGTTTGATCTGTAGAGCTTACTGTAAGACACCCAAAGAGAGTCAAGTTTGGGCCCGAAAAATATTTGAGAATGGGCAGGTAGATTAGAAAAAATCTGGCAGCAAGTCAGTTTGAAATAAACTTTCTCTTGCTGTGACCTTTCTGTTACTTTTTATAGTGTCAAGTAGCACAAAGGGAACTTGCAGGGAAAGAACACATAAAATCTGGTCCAGGAGAGACACATTCTTTTTGCAGATTAACCCCTGGGGTCTTGGGGAAAACAGTGATTCTCTTTGAATAAAGTCATTTAACTACCTTTGGGTGTACTAACCATACCATTCTGCTCACACTTAAGACGGCCATGCTCCAGGACTTAAAATCCGAAGAGACTCTGCTGTGGCTATTCAAAAGGACAGGAGTTTACTTTGGCTGACTTTCCTAGTGGACCCTCGTTTCTGTCTAGTGAACCCATTGTTCTTAAGAATGTTGGATAACACATTTAAAAAAAAGTATTTTTGTAGGGGCAGAGAGAGTGGGAGAACCAGACTCCCCTGCTGAGCAGGGAACCTGACACGGGGCTCAATCTCAGGACACTGAAATCAAGACCTGAGCTGAAGGCAGCTGCTTCACTGACTGAGCCACCCAGACACCCCGGGATAATACATTTTTATGAATATTTTAAAAGCTTTTTGTTTTGAATAGGTAATATATTCACATAGTACAAAATAGTACATAGTAAAAAGCAAATTTATCTCCTACCTCCTCTCCCCTGTTAACCAGCTGCTCAGGTGACCCTGCCACCTCCATTTAATGTTTCTGGTTTAGTATTCATTTAAAAATTAACTGTACTTTGGAGCACCTGGGCGGCTCACTTGGTTAAGCATCTGCCTTGGGCTCAGGTCATGATCTCAGGTCCTGGGATTAAGCCCCATGTCAGGCTTCCTGCTCAGCTGGGTGTCTGTTTCTCCCTCTCTCTCTGCCCCTTCCCCCTCTCTTGCTCTCTCTCTCCTCTCAAATAAATAAATAAAATTTATAAAAATAGCTTAAAAAAACCGAACAGTACTTATCCTTCTGGAAAGATGGAGTAGATATATTTTTCTCTGTTCCTCCCATTGGATACAACTAAAGCCCCCAGTTTATATAAAAAGGCATAACAAGACTCTAGAAGATGGGGAGAAGAAGATGGATCAGCTAGGGACCTTGGGGCCCAAGAAACAACACAGTGATGAGCCCTTTAGGTTTTCTTTGCCCTTCACCTGGAGCTGAAGTGGCTGGCAGCACAGAAATGACAGCTTAGGACAAAAAGCCCCAGTAGGAGCCTGCTCTCTCAGAAAACTGGAGACAGTAATTGCTCTACTCCCCCCAAACACCACAGGAAGTGCTGTGGCTCCACCCCTCCCTGCACCTGCAAAAGCTGTACTGAGCTTCCACTTCCAGTTCACCCCAGCTGTAGTGGGGTACCCCAGTCCCTTCAGTAGAGGTAGTATCCGAGAACGCCAAGGAGGGGCCAGGCCTTTTGTTCCTACCCAGCGGTAATCAGGCACCCTGCCTGCTTGGGTGGGAGTCCGGGAGAGTCAGGACTTCACCAGTCTCCCAGCAGTAATGAGACCCCACACTCCATGCATGTGGGGAGCAGTAGTGAGACCCTCCAGCCCCTCCCAGCCAGGCAGTAGGAGTGGAGACCTCGTAGGGAACTCCATCCCTACCCAGCACTACCACTTCCCAGTTTAGTTTATGAAAGTAGTTCTACCCTGATTCCCTAGCCAGACAAAGACTGCACAAAAAAAGAGACCCGTGCACTAATATTCCTCATGAATAGAGATGCGAAAATCTTAAAATATTAGCAAATAGAATTCAGCACTACATAAAAATAGAAACTGTGAAAAATGGGTTTGTTCCAGGAATTGAAATAACACACAAAAACAATGTATTTTTATAGCCTGGCAATGAACTTGAGGATGTCAAAATTTAAAACAATACCATTTAAAATGCTCAAAAAAATGAGATACAGAGGTATAAATACAGTAAGCATGCACAGGATTGGTATTGCAGAAAACTGTACCATGCTGATGAAAGAAATCAATGGTCTAAATAAATGGAGACCCATACTAAGTTCAGGGATTGAAGAACTTGAAAAAGTAAAAATATCAGTTTCACCCAAATTGATACAGGAGTTTAGCACAATCTCTATCAAAATTACAGTCAGATTTTTGTGGATAAGGACAAGATTGTTTGAAAATTTATAGGACTAAACAAGGGAAATAAAATAGCAAAAACAGTTTTGAAAAACTGTTTTTCTTTTGAAAAAGAAAAATAAGATGGGAGCAGATAGCTCAATGAAATCTAAGAGAGAATCCAGAAACAGACCCGCACAAATATCTCCAACTGATGTTTGACAAAGGCACAAAAGCAATTCAAGGCAGAAAAGTGTACATTTCCAAAACAAAACAAAACAAAAACGTTCTGGAGCAGTTGGACATTTATAAGCAAAAAAAATAAACTTTGACCCATGTCTTACATTGTATACAAACTTAAAATGGATCATGGACCTAAAATGTCAAACATAAAACTATCAAACTTTTAGAAAAGAAATCAAGAGAAAATCTTGGGTTCTGGGATAAGCAAAGAATTCTAAAACTTGACAACAAAAGTGTGACCCGTACAAGGAAACATTGCTATATCAGACTTCATCCAAATGAAACACGTTCCTTCTGCAAAAGACCTTGTGAAGAGGAAGAAAAGACAGCTTGCCCAATAGGAGAAAATATTTGCATCCTGCATATGTAACAGAGGACTAGCCTCTAAAACCTGTAAAGAACTCTCAGAGCTCAGTAGTGAAAGAACAATACAATACAATTAGAATATGGACCAAAGAGGGGCACCTGGTTGGCTCACACAGTAGAGCCATATCTTGATCTCAGGGTTTTAAGATCAAGCCCCACACTGGAGATTATTTGAAGATAAAATATTTTCTTCTTTTTTCTTTCTTTTTTTAAAGAAGAATATGGACAAAAGATACGAAGAGACATTTTACTAAAGAGGATACACAGATGGCAAATAAGCACAGGCAAAGATGTTCAATGTCGGGGCACCTGGGTGGCTCAGTGAGTTAAGCCTCCGCCTTCGGCTCAGGTCATGATCTTAGGGTCCTGGGATAGAACTCTGCATTGGGCTCTCTGCTCAGTGGAGAGCCTGCTTCCCCACTCCCATACCCCCCTGCTTACTTGTGATTTCTGTCTGTCAAATAAATAAATAAAATCTTAAAAAAAAAAAAAGAAAAGATGTTCAATGTCATTAGCCATCTGAGAAATGCACATTGAAACCACCATAATCAACATGACTAAAATAAAAAAAATTGTGACACCACCAAATGCTGGTGAAGATATAGAGAAAGTAGATCACTCATCCCTTGGGGCTGGGAATGTAGAATGCTCGCTGCTCTGGAAAGCAGTTTGACAGTTTCTTAAAATCTAACTACGCATTTGCTGTATGACCCAGCAATGGTTCCCCTAGGTACTTACTTAAGAGAGCAGACTTGTACCAGAACTTACACAGGAATGTTCATAGTTGCTCTATTTGTAATAACCCTAAACCGGAAACAGCATGGATGCCCTTGAATAGTTGAATGGTTAGGGGTGCCTGAGTTGGTAGAGTTTGCGACTCAATCTCAGAGTTGAGCACGAGCCCCACATTGGGCATGGAGCCTACCTAAAAACAAAAATGAGCCAACAAAGATAATTGATAGTTAAAAAAACTGTAGTATACCCATACCATCGAAAACAATTTAGCAATAAGAAGACAAATTATTGATACGTGCAACAATCTGGTTGAATCTCCAGAAAATTATTGAGTGAAAAGGCAATCCCAAAAGGTTATATACTGTGTGACTCCATTTATATAACATTGTTGAAAGGACAAAATGATAGAGATGGACAGCAGATTAGTGGTTAAGGAGGACGTGGAGTGGACAGGAATGGGTGTGGCTCTAAAAGGGTAACGGGATCCTTGTGGTGACAGAAATGTGCTGTATTTTCACTGCATCTGTTCCAATATCCTGATTGTGATATGGTGCTATAAGTTTGCAAAATGTTACCACTGGGGGAAATTGGGTAATAAGTTACTTGGCGTCTTTCTGTGTTATTTCTTAACTGCATTTGAATCTATAATTATTTCAAAACAAAAGTTTAGTTGAAAAAAACTAACAGGGGATGCCTGGGTGGCTCAGTGTGTTAAAGCCTCTGCCTTCGGCTAAGGTCATGATCTCAGGGTCCTGGGATCGAGCCCTGCACTGGACTCCCTGGTCAGTGGGGGACCAGCTTTCCCCCTCCCTCTGCCCTTCCCCCCACTCATGTTTTCTCTCTGTCTTTCTCCAATGAATAAAATCTTTAAAAAAAAAAAAAAAAGGAAAGAAAACTATCGGGAAGCAGCATAAAACCGAGGTGAAGACATTGAATTTGCAGAAGGCTCTGGTAACAAAGCTGTATTGCCAGAGGGTGATTGCTACACAGTGGCAAAAATGGCCACTGCACCTGCTGGCTGACTTTGTTGCAGCCTAGCAAGCCTGGCAGACAGAGTTAGGACCATCTTCCCCAGTAGTACCAGCAGATTGTCCTCAGTGGCTTGGGGTAGGGAGCCATGGGGGCCGCACTGGTGGCTGAGGGTCCTCTGAGTTGTTTGTCCTGGGAGTGAGGTGCAGGTAGGAGCACAGCCTTTGCTCACGGCTCCTCTTCTCCCGCAGGCGCTCGCTGCTGTTTTACTCCGCCTCTCTGGTCCCTAGCAGCCGTCGTGCTTATTCCGATGAGGTGAAGCCGGTGAGTGGCAGCCCCACTATGGTGGTCACAACCCTTCCCTAGGGGCCCCCAGCCCTGGGCCACTCAGAGCGGGACTTCAGTGCCCCTGGGATGCTTGGAACCACTTTCTCACTCTCTTAACCGCCCCACCCCCACCACAGGTGAAGTTAGGGGTTAAGAGTTCAGATTTGGGATTCTCTCTCTTCCAGCTTTACCACAGGCTGACTACTTTGGGCATTTAGAAAATATGTCTCCTCATTTGTAACCTGGTGTAATAATGCTACTTACTGTGTAGAGTTACTGTGGGGTTTTAAATAAGAAAAATGTGTGCGGAGTGCCTTGCACAGAGTAAGAAATTATAAATACTGTGGTGATGGGGGGTGGTGATGCTGGGGGTTGTAGATGAGGAAACTGAGGTCCAGAAGGGGGCCATGACTTCCCCAGGTAGCGTTGTCAGTTGGTGGCAGAATTTGGGTTAGAACCTCGTCTCCCGATTTGGAGTGCCAAGCATTCTCTGCTCTATTATGGTGCTTCTCTAAGAGCCAAGGGCAGGTGGGCAGGGCTGGGACTGGCCCACTCAGGAAGCACTAATTGTCACTGCCCAGAGGAGGTTTGCTTGGTCACTATGCTTTTGGGATCCTGGGTTCCTAATGTGGGGTCTGATCTTCTGAAATAGGTTGGCAGCAAAGCCGTCCTGGTCACAGGCTGTGACTCGGGATTTGGGTTCTCCTTGGCCAAGCATCTGCATTCAAAAGGCTTCCTTGTGTTTGCTGGCTGCTTGATGAAGGTAAGACAAGGGTCATTTTTGTCACCATCGTCCTTTACATAGTTACTATTTTGTAGGGTTTTAAAAATTGTAGTAAAATACACGAAACATAAAATTTACCTTAACTTTTTTGTTTTGTTTTTTTTTTTGTTTTTTTTTTTGAGAGAAAGAGAGTGGGATGGGGAGGGGTAGAGGGGGAGGGAGAGAGTGAGAATCTTTTTTTTTTTTTTTTTAAAGATTTTATTTATTTATTTGACAGACAAAGATCACAAGTAGGCAGAGAGACAGGCAGAGAGAGAGGAGGAAGCAGGTTCCCTGCTGAGCAGAGAGCCTGATGCGGGACTCGATTCCGGGACCCTGGGATCATGACCTGAGCCAAAGGCAGAGGCTTTAACCCACTGAGCCACCCAGGCGCCCCAAGAGTGAGAATCTTAAGTAGGCTCCACACCTGGTATAGAACCCAATGGTGGGCTTGATCTCATGACCCCGAGATCGTGACCTGAGCCAGAATCACGAGTTGGACACTTAACCGACTGAGCCACCCAGGCGCCCCTACGTCTTAACCATTTTTAAGTGTATTGTTCGGTGGTATTAAATAGATTCACATTGTTGTACAACCATTACTCCCATCCATCCCCATAACGTTTTCATCTTGTAAAACTGAGACTGTACCCAATAATAATAACTGTCCATTTTCCCTTCTGTCTACCCCCTGGCAACCACCACTACAATTTCTGTTTTTATGAATTTATCTAAGTACCTCATATAAGTAGAATTTTATAGTATTTGTCTTTTTTGTGACTGGCTTATTTCACTTGGCATAATGTCCTCGAAGTTTATCCCTATTGTAATATATTACAGAATATGTTTCCTTTTTAAGGCTGACTAATAGTCCATTACATGTCTATATCACATTGTGCTTATCCATTCATCTGTCATTGGACACTGGGGTTGCTTCCAACTTTTAGCTATTGTGAAAAAGGATGCTACAAACATGGATGTATGAGTATCTCTTTAAGACCCTGCTTTCAATTCTTCTTGGTATACACCCAGAACTAGAGTTGTTAGATCTCATGGTAATTCTGTTTTTAACTGAGAAACTGCCATATTGTTTTCCACAGTGGCTGCACCATTTTACGTTCTCATCGACAGTGTACAAGGATTCCAGTTTTTCCACATCCTTACCAAAACTTGTGTGTGTGTTTTTTTTTTTTTTTTGTAGCTATTTTAAGGCTGAGGTTAGTATCTCATTGTAGTTTTGATTTGCATTTCCCTAATGATTAGTGATGTTGAGCATCTTTTCATGTGCTTATTGGTCATTCATATATCTTCTTTGGAGAAATGTCTATTCAATTTCTTTGCCCAGTTTTAAACTGGATTGTTTGTTTGTTGTTATTATTGTTGAGTTTTAGGACTTATATATTCTGGATATAAATTCCTTATCAGATATATGATTTGTACATATCATCTCCCATTCTACGGGTTGTTTTTTTATTCCATGGGTAGTGTGTCTTGATGTACAAAATTTAAAAATTTTTATGAGGTCTGATCTGCCAATTTCTTCTTTTGTTACCTGTGCCTTTCATGTCATGTCCAAAAAATCATTGCTAAATGCAAAGTTGTGACGCTTTTGTTCTGTTTCTTCTAAGCACTTTATTTTGGGGGGTCTTATATTTAGGCCCATGATCCATTTCAAATTAATTTTTGTATGTGGTATTAGGTAAGGGTCCAGCTTCTTTCTTTTGCATGTGGACACCCAGTTTTCCCAGCACCATTTGTTGGAAATACTGTCCTTTCCCCCTCATTGAATAGTCTTGGCACTCCTGTCAAAAATCATTTGACCATCTCTGTCACTTCTTCTATTCCATTGTTCCATATGTCTGTCTTTACGCCAGTTTTAGACTGTTTTGATTACTGTAGCTTTGTGATAAGTTTTGAAATCAGTAAGTCTGTATCATCCAGGTTTGTTCTTCTTTTTCAAGATTGTTTTGGCTCTAAATTTAGGATCCCTTGAGATTTCCTATGAATTTTAGGACATGTTTTTTTTGCAAAAGACACCCTTCAGATTTAGACAGGTGTGGGATTAAAATCTGTAGATTGCTTTTAGTAGTAGGTACACTTTAAGAATATTAAGTCTTCTGATCCATGAATGGGGGATGTGTTTCTATTTATTTCTGCCTTCCTTTACTTCTTTCAGAAATGTTTCATAGATTTCATTGTACAAATCTTTTACCTCCTTGGTTAGGTTAATTCCCAAGTATTTTATCCTTTTTGATGCTACCATAAGTGGGATTATTTTTGTAATTTCCTTTTCAGGTTGTGTGTTGTTTGTGTACAGAAATGCAGCTGCTTCTATGTGTTGACTTGATATCCTGCTACTTCGCTGAATTCATTTATTAGTTCCAATAAATTCTCTGGGGGAATCTTTAGCGTTTTCTACATATAAAGTCATGTCCTCTGAAAACATAATTTTCCTTCTTCCTTTCCAATTTGGATGCCTTTCATCTCTTCAACAGACTCCAGAGTTCCAAAATAGTGCACCTGTCTAGGTGGGGAAAGCGATTCCTGGTGCTTCCTACTTTCCTGTCTTCCCAGAATCCCACTTCAAGCTGATTATTTAATACCAGGACTACCCAGGACTTGGGCTGGGGTTGGTAGTTGTGTTTTCATTGCTTTCTTAACGATTGGTTCATCTGTCGCTTTAGACAGCCCATACCTTTTCTCTTCACTTCTGACTCACTTGTTCTTCATAGCTTTGTTCATTCATTCATTTACTCGTCCATTTGGCAAGTGTTCCTGATGTGCCTGCCCCTTTGATAGGTGCTGTAGAAGATGATACCCTGGTCCCTGCATTTAGGAAGCTCCATGTCCAGTGGTGAAGGACAGCCATGCACAGACTTACCTGGAAGAGTTAGAGTGAAGAGGGTTCTCAGAGCTATGTGGAGTGTTTAACGAGAGTGCGTAGAAGGAAGGGGTTGATCCTGGTCTGGCAGAGGAGGGGACATCCATTCTGGACCATGGAGAACAAGTAATGCTGTCCCAGGTAGCGACTGAGGATCCTTTGCAATTCATCAAGTGGAATTTAGGGTGTCGGAAGGGAAGCCCTGGGCCGTGAGGCTCCAAAAGGGAGAGGGGACGGTTCTTCCAATTTGGAGAATTGTGCAACGTCACCATAGTCCATCACTTGGAAATTTCTCTCCTGACTGTCTGCACTTGAAGCCCCACACCAACCTCTGGTCCTAGGTAGCACGGATTCCTGTCTCTTTAGATTGGCCTTTTCTGGACTATTCCTGCATGGAATCGTACAACGTATAGGCTCTTGTGGCAGGCTTTTTTCACTCAGCATAATGTTTTTGAGATTCTTCATGTTGTAGAAAGTATCAGTAGTTCCTTCCTTTTTATTACTAGATAGTACTCTATTGGACGGATATACTACATTTAAAAAACTAATTCACTAGTTGTTGGATATTTGGATGAAATGTTTGGTGTTTTGGCCATTATGAATTATGCAGCTATGAATATTCACATACATGTCTCTGTGTAGATATGTTTTTACCTAATTCCTTTTAACAGAATTTAGAAACCAATATCAGTGCTCTTTGTCCCTCTCTGTGGACAGAGGTAGACGATGTATAGATAATCACAAGGCATATACATGCACACATGATATTTATTTATATTTATCTCCTTCGTGCATTTCCTATAAATACCGCATGCATACACACACACACACACACGCTCACACACAATCATATAATTCATGAGGTTATATTGACTTTCTAGTCCTCTTCAACACAATAGCATTCTTCCTTGCTTCACTTATTCCGTATTTGTTTCTTCCTTTTTCTGCCACTAGAACCTTGATTCCCAGCTACATCAATATATTTACTCATTTGGTCAGTCCTATAATACACACAAAATTGTTTCAGAATTGCGATGTTGATACCATCACAAACACAAAACTCCTAAGTTGTGTCAGCTTGGTTCCTCCAAGAAGCAGATACCAAAATAGGATAGAATGTGCAAGAGATTCATTCAGGAAGAGCCTGTGATGGCTACAGGGGAATAGGGCAGGAAAAGGCAGGAAAATCCTGTGGATTTTCAGTGTTATTCTAGGGCGCCGGACTGGCTTATAGGGACCGTGTAATTTTACATTCCCACCAGTAATGTATGATAGTATCTGTTTCTACACGATTTCCCCAATAGTGTACTTGAAGCTTTTGGTTTTTGCCAGTCTGATAGGTGAGAAATATACCCCAGTACAGTTTTAATTTGCATTTCTTCGGTTGTGAGTGCACGTCCAGGTCTTTAAAGGCATGAATGACCCAGAAGCTGCCATATAGCAAGCTGTGGTCTCCCGCTGTTGGCCAGAACTTAGTCACATGGTCTTACCTGGCTGTGCTAGGGAAACTGGGAAATGTAGTTCGTATTCTGAGAACTGTACCTTGCTTGAAGTCAGGGGGTTCCACCGCTATAGAAGAAGGGAAGAATGGGACTTTTGGGACATTTTGCTGTCTCTGCTCTGTAGATGAGATATTTTTTTTATATTGAAGGCAGTAAGAATCCAGAGAAGCAATTATTTTTAAACCAGGTTTAATATCTATAAAAACAATACCATTCAATGTAAAAGTTTCAATAATATAAACAAAAATAATAAAGTCTTTTGCACTGCCACGGTTTGAACATATATTCAGATCAGAGAGGGTTTATTTGTCCTTTTAATTTTTCCTTCTTTTGAATTATGAAAGTAGTATGTATTTATAATAGATTCAAACCTGAGAGAAGTGGATGATGGAAACAAGTGGAGTCTTTTTACGGCAGTGTCTTGCTGCAGAGTAACTAAAATGTATGTGTGCACATTATTTGTGACCTTTGCTATTATACTCCAAGCCACAATCAATCGTCCTACACATATCTTTGCTTGCTTTCATTAGTAATTCTTAGAAAAATTTTCTAGATGTGAAAATACTGGGTAGAAAGGTGTGCAGATTTTTGGTTTCATTCAAGTCTGTCAAACTGCTGCTCCCAAAAGCTACACCAATGCCTGCTCCCTCTGACATGCATGCAAAAACCTGTTTCAGGACGGATTTGGGGGTGATGGGTGGGGCGTGCTGGAGTTGGGTTCTCTGCATAATGTGGACCTGCTTCAGCATGTCCTCGCAGGTGCTGGGATGCCACAGAACGTTTTGTACCTCTGAAGTTCTTTCTCCATGTTTCTAGCACCTGTGTCATCATGCTGGCTTGTCCAGTGGAGCAGGGTCTGTATCTCGACTCCACAGTCCAGGGCAGAGGCTGCTGAGTGCTGTCGAGTAAGAGAGAGAGAGTCAGGGCCTTGGATTCTAGTCGCCTATCAGCCACTAGCCCAGGGACTAGGCAGACGCTTCCCTTCCCCGCGCCCCTTACTTACAATAATGGGGTTGGACTGGGTGCTCTGACCTTCTTCCACCGGCCACAGCTGTGATCCTGATTTAGTGACTGGTGTTTTCGTCAAAATACCAGACAAGGTCACTGCCGGCTCATGCCTATCGGTGTTACTTGTTGACTGTTTTGGCATCATGGTGTGTCTCCGCTGGTCAAAAGCTAGAGGAGGGGGCACCTGGGTGGCTCAGTGGGTTAAGCTTCTGCCTTCAGCTCAGGTCATAAACTCAAAGTCCTGGAATTGAGCCCCGCATCCGGCTCTCTGCCCAGCAGGGAGCCTGCTTCCCCCTCGCTCTCTGCCTGCCTCTCTGCCTACTTGTGATCTCTTTCTCTCTGTCAAATAAATAAATAAAATCTTAAAAAAAAAAAAAAAAAAGAAGGCTCGATAGGCCAAGGTGGCATCTTGCTGCCATATGGAAGGACGGACAGGAGTTTCCTGAGGTGGGTGCTGATAACGTATTTGGACATCATCAGCAGTCCGAGGAAGCTGAAGCCCAGAGCCATCACAGTGTAAGAGGAGACCAGCTGGGCAGAGAAGTCAGGGCTGGACAGGGGAGTGGGGGGGTGCCAGGGTGCCTCTGATACTGCTTTTATCGAGGATGCCAGCAGCCCCCATTTTGCCGGATCAAGTGGCCCCTTCGCAGACCAGAGCATACTGAATCTATACACAGCTTTAACCAAAAAAACCACTCTTTCATGTTACCCTTTGTTGCATGACTTTTGGATACCACGCCCTCTTGTTTTGCTTCCCCTTCCTTGCTAGCGCTCCCACTGCTCAGCCTGTGACCGTTACAAGGCCCCAAGCTTGTTCCTCTTCACCATTCCTTGTGTGCGTGACAGACACTTCCATTTTACCTGGCGAGTGTCTTCATCCGGCCTGGAGGTGCTGGACCACCTAGCAGAACAGGCCGAGAGTCTGTAAAACCCTGCTGCCAGGTTCAGTCCGTCATCTGGTTCAGTGTGGTAGAAATGGAGGTGGAGAAGGTTGGAGAAGGTTGAGAGGTTGGACGGAGTTGTTACCGTGCTGTGATATTTTCCCTCTGGTCTCAATGAGGTGGGCTTCAAGAACACTCCGGACACGGGAGGGGAGCCAGGTGGGGGGATGGCGGAAACGGGGGATGGCGAGGAAGGAGCGCACTTGTCCTGATGAGCCCCGGCTGGGGTAAGGAAGTGTTAGAGTACTGAATTGTACACCTGAAACTGATAAAACCCTGGATGTTAAATAATTGGAATTAAAATAAAAACTTAAAGAACTACTAGAGGGGCGCCTGGGTGGCTCAGCTGTTACATGCCTGCCTTAGGTCAGGTTATGATCCCAGGGTCCTGGGATCAAGCCCACATCGGGCTCTCTGCTCAGCGGGAAGCCTGCTTCTCCCTCTCCCACTCCCCCTGCTTATGTTCCCTCTCTCACTGTGTCTCTCTCAGTCTAATAAATAAATAAGTTTTCCTTTTTTTTTTTTTAAGAATGGGATGAATAATCATGTAAGGATGGAGAGGGTATTTTTTTTTTTTTTGAGATTTTAAAAATTTATTTTTTTGACAGAGATCACAAGTAGGCAGAGAGGCTGGCAGAGGTAGAGGAGGAAGCAGGCTCCCAGCTGAGCAGAGAGCCTGATGCGGGGCTCAATCCCAGGACTCTGGGATCATGACCTGAGCTGAAGGCAGAGTCTTTAACCCACTGAGCCACCCAGGCACCCCATAAGTAAATAAATTATTAAAAAAAAAAAAAAAGAACTAGAGAGCTTACCATTAATGCTCCGGAGTCCTCAGCCACAGAAGGGTATGTTAATATTGACCAAAAGACGCCTGGAGGCCCAAGAATGAGGCCGGAGTGCCTCATCTGGAAGCAGAGCAGAGAGAGCTCCACCAGGAGAGGGCTGTCCTGCCTAGGTCGGACACTCTGGCCTGGACGTGATGTGGATGAAGGGGAGAGCTCTTGGAGTCATCGTAAGGGCACCCATCCAGTGAGACTCCTAGGACCGCCCATGTTTCCCCAGCCAAAGGGGTACCTCACTGAAGCCCGGGTAGAGAAAGAAGAGGCCTGGCTGGAGGTGTCTGGGGGATGGATCTCTGCAGAATGCATGAAAGCACGCCCTGCAGGGAGGGCCAGCGCTCGTGCACCTGCTGTCCCTGGACACCAACAGCAGACAACAAAACCAGCCTCAGAAGACTGCCGTCTTGCCCCTTAATTTGCCAGCCCCTGGATCCAACCCTGGAAGGGTCATAGATTAAGGAAGACGTGAGGAGGACCTAGAAAATAAGGGGAAAGGCAGTCTTCACCCGTTTGGCGTCCATGGGCTTCCCACACTCCCCAGGCCTGGGCCAGGACAGGCTTTAAATTGCATAGAAGCTGGAAGACTTGGGTTTTCAAACCAGGCTTCTCTGGGGTTCCTTGATTAGTAGACTGAACTGGACCCTTGAAGTCGAACAAATAGGCTATTATCTGAGAATGCGTGGAAACACTGTAAGAATTGCCTAACTTGTCATGCAAGGGTAGAAAAGAGCTCACTGATGAAATGGAAAGGGATAATGATAAAAGTGGGTTTATCAGTCAACCAGTTCCATAGTCACCAATACAGCAGGACTCGAAGCTTGTCCCCGAGCAGCAAGACTAATGAAGATGAGGACAGAAACCCTGGAGCCAGGGACGCGGTGGGGCCCAAGCAGTGTAGCCTTGGACTGAGGACAGGTGGATCTGGAAGGAGACCAGCCACCGTGCTCTGTGGCCCTGGGGCTAAGGGTGGTCAGCAAAGGTTTTCTCTGAATAGTGAAGGCAAGCTGACTGTCTCTGTCCCCGCTGACAAGGCCATTGGAGCGGGATGTGGAGGCCATTTCAGAGTGAGGAGGACTGCTGGGGAGACCTGGCAGGGGAAGGGAGGAGATGGGGTTCTCTCCTGGGATCCTGAATGCTGAGCCTGAAGCTGTGAGCCATGGGACGAATGGCTGGTTTCCTCCGAGAGCAGGTCTCAGCTGCCACACTCCAAACCGAGTTCACGTGGGGACCCTGAACCAGGTGAAGAGCCTCCCTGGGGGACCTTGGAGACATGGCCTCAGGGCTGGCTGGAGGCTCAAGGAGACGTCTGGTGTGGAGTCCGAGAGTTGCCAAAATGTGGTGGCAGGGTTCACAAAGGCCAGGAGGAGGACAGGGTGCTCAGGGGCCTATCTTCTTGGAAGTAGGGTTCAGCACCCACTCAGGGACACGGTTTGCCTGGGCTCCACTCTGAGGGGCATTCGAGGAGGCATGACATGAAGACTGCATTCAAACAAGATGCATGTTTTCTTGGTGTCTGTGGGCACCAGCCCTTCCCTCCTCTGGACTGGAAGCTGTCGTCTCTGGGAGTTATTTGCTGGCAGACCCTCTGCAGGAACAGTAGCAGAAGCTCTAGGCCTATACATGAGATACCTGCCATGTTGTCCGGGAAGTGGGCACTGCCAGGGAGTTTCAGAGCCAAGCCTTAGACTAACCAAGCCTCACACAGGGCTGCCCTGGGCAGAGGGAACTCTGGGTGTCATTGGCATGCCTGGTGCTGGGCCAGGCAGAGATTCAGAGGGCCACACATGCTGCTTCTTTTCAGGCCCAGAGCGGAGGCTCCCTGGAGAGGCTGACTGTTTAAGAGTGGAAGAGCTCTTGGGGGCAGTGGGGACCAGCCTGATGTCTGTGTGATGCCGGGGTCTTCTCCACACCGTGTTCCCCACCCTGCCCCAACCCTGACCTCCACTTTCATTGTCCAGACTCCTCTGGGGCAGTCTTGCCATCTGGATGGTGAAAATCATTACTCATTTTGGGCTGAATTTGACTTTTTGGCCCTGCTTTGTTTGGTGGGCTCCATGGGACCAGACTGCTCCTTCAATCTCGTGTTCTTCCCAGGTCCCTCTCCAGAGCGATTATCTCCAGCCCCTCTGGCCCCATTGGACACAGTCCGTTCACTACTCTCTCCTATGTCTCTCTGATGTGGTGTGATGCGAATGTCTTGTTCTGGGGTTAGGGTTCTTCTGGTTCAGACCACTTAGCAGGCTGAGCCTAATTCCTAGAGAGTTTTTCACCATGGATGTATGCGGCCATCCATATGCTTCCTACTCTTGGCCTTGCCAGGGAGGTTAGCATCAATACCACCTGTATCCCGCGCACGTCCTTGCTGAGAGTATGTATTTCCCTCTCACTGCAGCCCCTGGCAGCTCCTGCTGTCCTCTCACTAGATGCCTTCCTGTTTCCTGCACCACTGAGAAAGTCACCGCCAATTACATTGTAACTGACAGTGTTTGCTTTTTACAACCGTGTAGCTCATCCCTAAGGTGGAGAAGATACGGGTCCTAGAAAGAATGAAATATGGTAATAGAACCCGCCTCATGGTGTGCAGACTAATGAGAAATGTATGTCAAGTGCTTAGCACAGTGGGAAGCACCGTCAGCACTCAGTAAATGATGCTGGCTTTTATTCACGCCCTCCAGCAGCTCACCACCGCGCCCCAAGAAGACCCCTGCCCACTTCCCCAGCCTCCTGTGCAACGACTTCCTTATGCATCTGCTCTGCCTGCAGAGGCCTCACCGCTGTCTGAAATGTCCCATTTCCCAGGGCTGCGCTGGTCCTTGGCCTCGGCTATCACTTCTCCTGAAAGGCCTGTCCCACCTTCTGGGCAGCCTCTCCCTTCCCGCCAGCTTTCATGCCGCAAACACTGCCCACATTGTTCCTTTATGCACCTGCCCCCTTCCCGAAAATGTGCCTCTTTGATAACAGGGGCTGAGTTATTTATTTTTGTGTATCTAGTTCTTAGCGCAGGTCTGGGACATGATGGAGGCCCAGGGAATGTTCGCTGAGTGAGTGACCCTTTCTCATGTTTAGTAATGCTTGGATTTAGCTCGACAGTTTAACAGGTTTTTAATAAAGATGACTCTATCATTCCAGTAACCTGAGCAGGTCAGGACAGGTGGCGTTGTCCTTATTTCTTATTTCGAAGCTGGAAAAACTGGGCACCTGTGAAGGGTTGCACCTGAGGGCACAGAGCCTGGGTAGTGATGGGACTGGAATGAGAGCTGCTCTGGCTTCTGACCATCTTGGTAGTGACAGGCCTGTGGCTTAGACCAGAGGTGACAAACCAGCAGCCTCCAGTCACATGTGGCCTGTGAATGTGCTTTGCTTTACACAGTGTTTAGTTTTTGTTTTTTAAACGTGAGTAAGTTGCCAACACTTAAAAAACTGGGAAGTCCTAATAACTAGCTTAAACATCGGAGCAGCTGGTAGGCCTGGGTTACACCCATACCCATGCTGGCAGCAGCTGGCAGGGGTGGAGAGGTAGGCGTGTGCTTCCCAAGTCCCCACCCTCCCCATTGTGGGACACCCACATGCCTAGCCCTGGTAGGGCCTCACTTCGCAACCTTGGCTCAGAGAGAGACTCCTTCCAGGAAAGCCTTGGGGGCTTGTGTCTGTGGCACTTGGATTGGCTTGACATGTGGTCAGTCCTGGGGTTGAAGAGAGCCACGTGCCAGATGAGCAGCCCCAGCGGGTCTCCAGAGACTCTCTGGAGTTGTTAGTAAGCCCCAGGCTCTGGCAGGGCCTCGGCCTGGTCCTGCGACTGGAGGCAGAGTGGGAAGGAGGTGGTCGAAGCAGCTCCTCTCTCCTCCCCAGGACAAAGGAGACGATGGGGTCAAGGAGCTGGATAGCTTGAAGAGTGATCGACTAAGAACCGTCCAGCTCAATGTCTGCAAGAACGAGGAGGTGGAGAAAGTGGTGGAGATCGTCCGCTCGAGCCTGGAGGACCCTGAGAAAGGTAGGGGGCCCCTTGGGGCCGCAGGGTGTAGTGCACCAGCTGTTCTGAGGGCCCCTTTCCTAAACACTACTCCCCATTTACCGGTATCTTGCAAAAGCCTGCTTGCCCTGCTGTTGAAACTCTTCCTCTCACACAGCGGGAGGAAGTGGGTTAAATTAAACACACCTGTTCAATAAGGCAATGGGAAATAAAGCCAGAGGTGCTTTCAAAACGTCTAGGAGTGGTGAACAGATGAGCACAGGGGCAGGTCAGTTCAGACAATGTTCATCGAATGCCCACTCTGGGCCAAGTGTTGGGGACACAGAGATGGCCAAGACATAGTCCTTGTTCCCAAGTACCTCTCCAAGGTTCACTAGGGGGCTAACCCGAATGATCTCCACACCCCCTCTCAGGAAGCAGCACAGGACAGAGGGTCACAGCCCAGTCCTGGGTGGGGTGGGGAGCCCATTAGGGAGAGCAGATTGTGGCGGGGTGCAAGAAGGGCATTCCAGAGTCAGGGAGAGAAGGAACAATGGTGGGAAGCACACAGGATATGCTGGGGGGGCCAAGTCCGTGGTCAAGTCTGGTGGAGGTGGTGGCAGTTAGTGGGGTTGAGAACAGAGGTCCTCCGGGGCCTGGGGCCCATAGCCGCACTCCTGAGGACACCGGGCCCACTGTCGATGTCCCAGGGGGAATGAACTATCAGTCTGGGGACTGGGGCAGCAGTGTAGAGGGTAGATTTAGAGGGAGAGCGTGAGTGCTGGAGTACTGAACAAGGGCAGTGGGTGTTTGGGGATGTAGAGGGATCAGAGTCGGGAAGGCATAGCTGGCTAGACTTGGTGATGGATACATGTGGGGATGAGGGAGGGGCACGAGGCCTCTCCTGATGCCCGGTCCCCCCCAACCCACTGCAGGAGCATGATGAGGGATGGGGAGTGCCCATAGGATGCCCCGTGGGAATGTCTGGATGGAGACCAGATGTCCAGGCCTGGAGGTGAGGCTAGAGTAGGCAAGATGGTGTGCTTCCTGGGAACATGAGCAATTAGGGGTGGAGAAGGGGAGAGGCAGCTGGCAGAGAGGGTGGGGACTGTGCCCCCAGAACCTAGAGGAACAGAAAGTTTGAGGGCCAGTCACTGACAAGGTCACCTGCTGCAGAAAGTTCCAGTAACATAAGGACTCGGGTGTTCTCTCCCAGTTCAGCCCAGGGAGGGATCTTGGTGGGAGGGGCTCTGTCCAACAGAAGGGAGGGGACCCCGTTCATGGAGCACACAGCCGTGATGATTCTGGGTGACTTGCTTCCTCTAAGGTGTTTACCTTCCTGGCCAACCAGGCAGAGAGGGTTCTCTCTTTCCCACAGAAAGGGTGGAGGCATCTCTCCTGAGTGGTGACTTCAGGCCTTAGTGGGGAGAAGGGGAGGACAGGGGACCACCAGGGGCGGGGCTGGGCTCTGTCGAGCCTTTATGAGCCGAACAGAGATGCTGCTGTCAGCCAGCAACTGCCTCAGAGCTCCTGTGCCATGTGGCTGTCAGGGAAGCTGTTGCTCAGGCTGCCAGCCTGTCCCTGACGCATCCCCTTGGCAGCCCTGGGCCACCGCCACCTCCAAAGAGGGCCATTCCCAGGCTGGTCTGCTCTCAGAGGAGAGGCCTATGAGTTCCCTAACTCACTAAACATCTATTTCATAATTAACAGGCAGAGCCAGGGCTCCTGTCCCATTAAGAAGAGGCAGGATGTGTCCCCCTGGGGTGATTCCCCGCTCTGGAGGTACAGCCCACCTCACCCCTCCTGCTTGCTTTCATCAACCAGGAGGCAGGAGTCCGTGCTGTGAGGCCACTTCATGGCAGCCTGAGGGTTTGTGGTGATCCACAGCGCCCATGGAAATAACTTATCACTGTAGACCTGAGAACAGAGTAGGGCTGCACCCGAGCTGGACCTGCTCAGGACCCTGGTCCCGGTCCCCCGCTGCCACGACAGAGTCACCTCCATTCCCTGTATTGGTCTGGGCCAATTCGCTTGACCGGCAAGGCAGGACAGACCCGGAACACAGGGAGAGGCACTCACCCCCACTGCCCTGGGACGGAGTTCAAACCCTAGTCCCACCCCGATACATAAACTTTTCCCTGCTGCCTTTTTCCAAATGACACATTCCAGTGAGGATTGATAAACCACAGCATGAGCTTACTTACCTAATACTGCATTTTCTGGCAAAAGATTTAAAGATTTTTTTGGTATGAAAAAGATGAGACATCTGTTGGACATGTGGTTGTCCTGGTTTCTCTGTCCCCACTTCTCCCTCCCCCTCTTTCTCTTCCCTGTGGCCCCCACCCCTGCCCTACCCAGGGTTGTCTTTCCCGGTAAAGCCTCTGTCCTTCTCCCCTTCTCTGGCAATGCTATCTCTGAACTCCAGGTGGCGCCCTTCTAGAGCTTTCAGATCAGCCTGGGTTCCCTAAGCCTGTGCTCGCTTCCAACTCACTCTACACAGGCAGGATCCTTTCAGGAGACAAGTGCCTTTCATCCTGGTTCTGTGGAACAGGGGAGCCAGCCTTGGGGGGTGAGATGAAGGGGCTTGTCTGATTAGAACAGGTGAGCCATCTGCCACAGCCAGCAGAGCTCTGCAGAAAGTTCCAGTAACAGATGTCCGGATGGACATCTGGAGCCTGGAGACAGCACTGCTCACCCCATCCCAGCAAAAGGCTGAGTGAGCCGACCGGCAGGCTGTATGTTGAAACCATCACTTAACCTCACAGTCAGGAGATATTTATTGAGTACCTGCTGTATGCTTGGTAGTGTGCTGAGCACCAATGAGGGTGTGACTTGGCAGGAGGATTGTGGTAGGACACCAGCCAGATGTAAGTTGGTGGCTTCATGGCAGGACCTCTTCGGAACCATTACAGCACTGGGGACATAGTGCCATGGATAGAGAAGACCCAGTCCTACATCTGGGACACCCTCAGTCTGAGAGTGGGAAGTCTGGAGTTATGGTGGGCTTCACTCTCTTACTAGAAGTGTGACCCTGGGCTCACACCTTCCCCTGTGTGGGCCTCAGCTTACCTATCTGTGAAGAGGGAGAAATGCTCTGCTCACACAGCCAGTGCTCATGCCTAGATCTCATCACTGCAGGCACATGAGCAGAATAACATGGGGTGAGGGTTGGAGGGCTGGGTGGAGCCAGGGAGCAGCAGAGGCAGGAGGAGCCATGAGGCAGGGGAGGGGCTGACTGTTCAGGCTTCCAGAGGGCAGAACAAGAAACCCAGCAAAGGAGGCCTCCCAAACCTACTGTGAGAGGGAATCGTCAGAGCAAGAAGTGACCGAGAGAGGACAGAGAAGGGTCTAGCTGAGGGGCTGGCCAGGATGGAAGTGGATGACAGAAGCTGTGACAGGGAGACCTGGGAGAAGTTTTCCAGTGATACAGGATGGAGATGACAAGGCCCCAGACTAATGCTGTGGAGAGAGGAAAAAAGGCACAGATTCGATGAGATGGCAGAGGAAACCGACAGTGGCACAGGGTCAAGCATGAGGGCTGTGTCTTCACACAGACCAGGGTCCAAATTATCTTGTCTCCCTGTTAGCTGAGTGACACTGAGTAAGGTGCTTAACCTCCTGGAGCCCCAACTGTGTCCTCCAGACCTGGGATAGCTTAGCTTTGGAACAAATGCACGCAGAGTGCTTAGCTCAGGGCCGGACCTCTGTCCTTTTGATCTTGATCAGTGATATTAATAGTTCTCATCAGATTGGGGAGAAGAGGTCCAGGGGTCTGTTAGCAAAGAGGAAAGTAAGGCGCGGGCTAGGGCAGCTGGAGCTTGCCATGCTGGTGCGTGGGGAGGGGATGCTGGGGACCTGTGTGCAGGGCACTGAGGTGAGAGTGACCATCAGGAGGAGGAGACCGCAGTCGGAGGAGAGCAATGAGTCCGAGGGGTACACAGGAGCCCTTTATGTGGTGACTGCTGGGGCTGTTGCAGGGAAACAGCCGTCGCCGGGAATGAGCAGCAGTGTTCATTTTGAGTTTATGTGGAGTTGTTGGCTGAGGCCTCCTAGCTCCACAGACTGTTACTGCTTATCAAGTCAGTGGAGCCATAATCCAGGAGCCATGTGCTTTCACAGGTCAAGTTCAATTACCCTTTTTTGGATATCAGTGTCAGCTGTAATTAGTTTTTTGTTAGGGAGAAAATATGCATTTTAGGTGGGATGAGGTTTTATGTGAACCAAACACAAAGCAGCTGCAAATTTCCATGAACATAAAGAAGACAAGGCTGCCTAGGCACGGAGCATAATTTGAGAGCAGGTGGTCTAGGACAGGACATTGGAGGATGCCTGTATTTAGGGGGCGGCTAGAAGAAGGGCGGCTGGGAGGATAGAAGAGATGCTCCAAGGGAGGAATGCGTGTAGAGAACCATGAGTAGAGCTCATACTGGGGAGAGGTTGAGGGGAGTGAAGATGGGAGGTGAGGGTGATGGGGCACCCTTACCATGTTGCACCCCAGACACCGTGGGTCAGCAGCAGGGCTGGGACTCAGCATGGCAGGGAACTGGGGTCTGGAGGGTGTGGTTTGTGTTCTCAGAAGCCTGGTGGTGGAGGGAAGGAGAACAGATGGCGGTGTGAAGATGTAGCATGGTAAAGAGGAGGTTCTTTGGGATCTCGGGACATGGTATCTGTAGACCTTCATTCATCTGAGAAACCCTTACTGAGCATCTAACATTGGAGGGAGGGAGCCAGGGGCAAGAGAAAGTTTAACGTTGCATAAAAAGGGAACAAGGAGTGACAGCTTATGGTTTGGAAGGTGGAGGATGACAGGTCAGTCTTGGCAGGTGGTGGGAGGCCTCTGGCTCTTCCTGGGAAGAAGAGAGTGGTGAAGACTTCCGGGGAGGACGGGCTTTGGTGGCTGCGTCAGTGCTAGGTCACTGGTGAGACCCGAGAGCCTGTGGCTGCCGCTCAGCCGCTGTGGGGAGTGAGAGCTTCATGAGCACTTTGTTAACTAGCAGTTTCCTTCCCTGATAAATGTTCTTAATTCTCCATAATTGAAAGAGAAGGCACAAGAGGTCAGTTAAAGCTTTAATTTGGATAACACAGAAGGAACGCAGCTAGAGACCAATTACTCTGTCATGTATACAAACTCGTTTCCATGATTAACTTGGAAAGCGAAGTGGGACCAGGGCTCCCACAGGCAGGAGGATAGCTTTGTCCGGAGGCTGCGGCCCATGCAGTCCTCACGCCCCACAGATGGAACTCAGAGGCCCTGCAAAGCAAGTTGGCCTCCTTGGAGCCTCCTTCCCTCATTCTGCTCTGCCTCTGACCGGTTGCGCATGCTGAAGGGCCTCTGCTTCCCTGGTGACAAAAGTAGCTGTCAGCTCCAAGGATCCTTCTAGCACCAGGGTTCCCGGGTCTGCGGAAACCAGCTGTCCCCTCTCTGGTCTTATAGGAAACAGTCAACCCAGGTTACTCGGAGAGTGTCTGTTTGTTCTAGCTCTGTCCTCTTCCTGGGACCACACAAGGCTGAGGGGTGTTTTCAACCAGCAGAGACCAGGCGTATACACACGGGTGGTGGGGCTCACCAGGGATAACAGCAAACAGTGCGTATTGTGGGAGGGGAAGATCCGAGGTCATGGTCAGGGGCTCAGGATGGATCAGGACTGGGGCTGGACCTGAGGTGAAGTCTTAGCTGAGCCTCTAACTGCTATGAGACCCTGGATACTGGGTCCCCTCCCTAGGCCTCCAGAGAAGGCTTGGCCTGGAAGACTTCTGGGGTTCTCCAGGCTTTTGGCCAGAGGTGGAAGACAAGCGAAGGTGCAGGGGCAGGAATGGAGACACAGTGCAGGCTGCGGGGAGGTGACCGTGTGGAGCCAGTGGGAGTGACCCCAGGCTGCGGACATCTGGCAGGGCTGGGTCATTGTGGGCCCAGAGAGACCATGCAGGGAGACGTGAGATGGTAATTGGATGTTTTAGACTTAAGACAGGGTCCCAACCTGTACCATAGGCCTCTCTGTCTCCTGTTACTCTTGGTGATTCTAGGAAATGTCCCAAGAGCCTTCGAAGTGGCAAGTTTGGAGGGAAAGGGACAAAAGTGAGGAGAGGCATAGCTTCAGGGTAATGGGTGGTGTCCGAGGCCAAGGCTGCATGGTGACAGTGATTCTGTTCCATCCTGTCCAGGCCTGTGGGGCCTCGTTAACAATGCGGGCATCTCAACTTTCGGAGAAGTGGAGTTCACCAGCATGGAGACCTACAAGGAAGTGGCAGAAGTGAACCTCTGGGGCACCGTACGGATGACGAAATCCTTTCTCCCCCTCATCCGAAGGGCCAAAGGTGAGTTGGAAAGGGTTTTCCTCCCATCCTGTCTTTTCATCTTTGCCTAGACTGGAAAGAGGTCTCTGCAGATCCAGCCTGCGTACCCCAGTGAGGCTGAGCACAGGACTTCCCGGGGGCCGTGCAGGTCTCATGGATGGGGGTAAGGCGAGCTGTCTTGGCCAGGCAGGTGGAAAGGTATGTGTGGTTTTCAGAAAGGAAGGCAGCTGAGAGGTCTCAGTCTCAAAGGCTCAAAGATTACAGTAGCCGTCCCACTCTGGGGACCTAATCTAGAGAAATAACCACCTTGTGCTTGGGGCTATGTCTATGTACAGCAACTACCAAGAGAGGCACTGGGAAGTCCGTGTTGGTAGATCCATTCTTTGGGTCACTAGGCTGTAGTTACAAAATAAGACTATTGTGGTAGATTGTAAAATATAGTAATAATAATCTTCAAGATTAGGAATTTGGAAAGTAGACAGAGCACTCAGGCCATGTTAGGTAGCCAAAGAAGTTACTGATTTGGATGTTCTCTCTAGATAGCAAACAATGATGGCAAAAAGGGGGTGATCCCATAGGATCTCTCCCAAAGTCTCAGCAATGATAGGATGAACCCCGAGAGCTTCTGTAGGATTGTAGAAGAAAACCCCAACCCTCCAGAGACTTCCAACTTAGAGGTTTCTGAAAGGCAGCTCCCCAAGGTGCCCAGGTTGGGGCTGGGTCTTAACTTCCCGAGGGCATTCCCAGGACAAGCACGTCCCAGGTCCGCTTGGGCTTGCTTGGACGGGCTCCACCTCCATCCTGCTTCCAGAGGCCAGGCCTGTGGGAAAGCCTCTTGAGGTCCTCACCGTCTTCTAGTACTGAAGACTCTGTCCCTCTGTCCTAGCACTAAAACCAGAACCCTGGCCTGGGCTGCCTGCCGCCAGCGCTTTAGCATCCATTGCGCATTACCCCACACCCTCCTGGATGCAGGCCGGCTCATTTCTCTTGGCCTGTCCTGCCTAGCATAATCAAGGAAAAGCTGGACATGTGGCCTGAGCCGACCTCGACTGTGTATTAGAAGGCCCCCCTGACCCTGGGTAGTTCAGGCATCAAAGCAGCCTGCCTGGCCCCGCCCTCTGCCCGACCAGTCAGCGCCTTGTGAGCAAGGCTCTGCCGTCTTCCTCCGCAGGCCGCGTCGTCAACATCAGCAGCATGCTGGGCCGCATGGCCAATCCGGCCCGCTCGCCCTACTGCATCACCAAGTTCGGGGTGGAGGCCTTCTCCGACTGCCTGCGCTACGAGATGCACCCGCTGGGCGTGAAGGTCAGCGTGGTGGAACCTGGCAACTTCATCGCCGCCACCAGCCTCTACAGTCCCGAGCGCATTCAGGCCATTGCCAATAAGATGTGGGATGAGCTGCCCGAGGTAGTGCGCCAGGACTACGGCAGAAAGTACTTTGACGAGAAGATCGCCAAGATGGAGACCTACTGCAACAGCGGCTCCACAGACACGTCCCCTGTTATCAACGCTGTCACCCATGCCCTGACCTCTGCCAGCCCCTACACTCGCTACCACCCCATGGACTACTACTGGTGGCTTCGAATGCAGGTCATGACCCACTTGCCCGCAGCGGTGTCCGACCGGATCTACATACACTGAAGAGTTTTCCACCCGCCTCTGCTTGGGGGGCCCTGGTGGGAGGGAGGGAGGAGTGCCGGAGGGTCGGAGGGAGGGTCTGGTGACGCCCCTCTTGGTGGCCTGCTTGTGCACTATCCACAGTCCCAGGAGGACCTACTGCCAGTTGTAGCATTAACCACAGGGGCTAGCTCAGCCCTACCTGGGCGCACCGTGAGTGGTGTGGGCTTCTCCGTGGGGGTGTGGAGTGGTGGGTGGGGTCCTTGCACCTTGAAACATGGTACGTCCATCTTTCTGAAGCTGATTTCATACAAAGACTTTGGGAAGACATGTTTATATTCAACACGAATTTATTATAAAATACAATACAGATCCTTTACATTTTAAAGCCGAATGACAGTTCAGGAATTTCTCTCATTTGATCCTGAAACCAGCCTCATGGTTTAAGGTAAAAAGGACAGATATTTTTTTCTTTTTTTTCTTTCTTTCTTTTTTTTTTTTTTGTATACGAAGAATCTGTGGCCCAGAGAGGATAGGTGAGTAACCGTCTGTGGTTTGTACATGGTCCAAGCTGTGTAATTCTGCCACCGCAGTAGAAACGCTTCACATTTTATGTTCCTGCCTGTTCTGGTTCCAGTTATCTAAGGATCCTGTGATGGGCTCTGTACCCTCGCCTGAGCCAGACTCCCTGCATGTCCACTGTGCACCCCTGTACATGTCCATGGTGCCTGTGTGTGTGGCCCACAGCCAGCTATTCCAAGGGGTGGGGCCATTCTGTAAATTTCCATTTGGGATTTCTGCAGCCTCTCAGGACTTGTGTAGAGGGGCTTGTTGGCTGAGAGGTTGTTTCTGGTTTGAGTCTGTGTAGTTTTGCCTGGGGTAGGACTGTGTTGATGGGGCACCCTTGGCAGAAGCCATGGTACACAGGCCTGCTCCTGGGATAGGTGTAGGTTCCCGGTCTGTGTCATGTGGTATACACACACACACACACACACACACACACACACACACAGCGCACACACACACTCAGGGGGCCTTCGCCATATGCTTGCCTTCCTGCTGTGGCCTTATTTTTAATTAAGCCAGGTTACTTATAGGTAGAGTCTGTGTTATCACTTCTTGGGTTGGGGTTTGAATGCTGCTATCCCTGCAATTGCCCAGAGCCTGGATGTTTGGACCCAAACCAGGCACCACGCTCTCTCCCAGGCGGCTGCAGTGGCCGTAGGCAGTCAGCCCCGTGAACCAAACTAGCACTTCCGCCTTCTCCCTGGAAGGGCCAGGCCTGCCGCTAGAGGGCGCTCTGCCTCTTCTGCTGCCTGAGCGGCCTCTGCTCCCGACTTGACTTGGTTGCTTCCGTCCAAACCTGAGGTCTTAGAGTGTTCCCGATCCACCTTCCGGTCCGGGCACAACGAGCAAGACCCCTTTAGAAACAGTGTTCCTGCTCTGCAAGTAGCTGCTTGTAATAAACGTGGAACCTGGTGCCAGAAGGCAGAAGAACAGCTGGGCAGCCAGGCATGGCCTCCGGGGTCAGGCAGTGCCAAGGAACAGGGTGTCTCACAAGGAGGAAATTAGGCCTGCCTTTTGGGCTTTGGTCCCCTCTGTCTTCAATCAGGGATGCCCTGCCCAGCCACCTGTCTGCAAGGTGAGGCCACGAGGGCCGGTGGGGATGACAGGGTGGGTGGTCAGGGCTGACGCTGTCCGGAGTTGGACATCCTATGGCCATCCTGTTCACATTACGACCACATCCTTTTGAATCCCAGAACTGACCTTTCAGAGTTGCATTTTGCAGCTTGGGAGATTTTGTTATCATGCTCGATTTTATGAGAGCTGGATGGATGCAATGCTTGGAGTGATGCATGTGCATGGATATCCAGGAATTAGAGGGAAGGGGAAGCAGGCTCCTGAGCACTGGACAAGCTATGTCTTCCTCTGCGGGGGTCTCTGGGAGTAGGACAAGACAGGCTGTCTGGGAGGCCGCCCTGAGATTTTATTTTTACCCCAATGACTGGAAATCCCGGAGCACCTTCTTTCCAGATAACCTCACTGCTAATTAAAAGCTCACAGTGACCAAATTCACTCTGGTGGCCTAGAGCACCTGGGAGCAGGTCTAGTTCTGATCCCTACAAGAGACACAGAGGTAGGCAGAACAGAGGTGGCTGTTCCCATTTTACAGATGACATAACTCAGACCCAAAGAGGGAAAGTGACTCACCCCGTGTCACGGTGTATCTGTGACAAAAGTCTCCCGATTGGTGCTCTTCATCATCACCTCACCCCACAGTCCTGGGAACTAACCCGGCACCCAGACCCTCCCTGCTTGACTGCAGAGAGCTGCCCCTTCTTGGGGTGGAGATCGGTGGGGGGGACATTGAGGGGAGAGAGGAGGCTCCCATTCTGCGGGGTACAGATGGCGTCCATGGGGGCTGCCTCAGGGAGGAGCATGATCTCTAGGGTGCCTTCATTTATGGCTGGAGGCTGGCTAAGAGCTCCCTGCAGGTCGCTTTTGACAGGGGGCGCTTACCATGCCACGTGGGGCCAAGAGGCTTGTGAGCAGGCTTGAGGCCAGCCTGGCCCTGCTGGCCTGGGGCCTGTCTCTGCTGCCCCTGCCAGGGGGTCCACCAGACTCCCCACTTGTGTGACTCATGCACTTCCCGCATCTCAAACAGGGCCTGGCTCTACGGAGCCCTGCGGAGCTGTGTGGAGTTTGGTGGAGCTCGGCTGGGGCAGGTGCAGACAGGAGCGGGCAGAGGCTCCCTCACTTGGGTGACACCAGTCTCAGGCTGCCAGATGACAACAGGCACATCTGTGCGGGGCTGGCTGCCTTACCCAGCCAGTTCGCGGCCTCTCCCCTGCGTCCCGCAGCGGCCCTGTGAGGGAGGCAGCGTGGAGTTACTATCTCACGGTACACAGAAGGAAACCGATGACCCAGAGTCTCTTGCCAAGGGAGAACTAGAACTGGGTGGCCGAGCCAGATCTAACCTCCAGCCCGGAGCTAGCGATGCATGAAAAGCAGGGCAGATGGCACCAGGATCTAAAATAAGGAGGGGAAAAAATACCTCAATTATGTAACAGTGAGAAAAGTCTGTAAGCATATACACAGTAACAAGCACAGAGTCCTGCCACATGAGCCAGCACCTCCCTCCCGGTCCCCTGTGGGAGAGCCGGTGCTGGGGGAGCCCGTCTGCATCCCTTCAGGAGGAAATGTGCCTGGATGGGGCCAATGCTGCCCTCCTGTAAGAGACCTTTCTGAGGGCATGCTCTAGGAACACTGAGACCCAACCTTGGACAGAGACAGAGTCTGCAGGTGCTTGCAGAGTGCTCGAGGGCTCTAGGAGCCTGGGGCTGGAGGGTCCTCAGATGAAGCTGTGGAACAAGGAGAGCCATGGGGCCTGGTGCTCTGCTGGAGACCACACAGGCAAGCCCAGAGCATCCCAAGGCCCTCCTGGTGTGTGTGCACCCTAAGGAAGATGGTCTGTGAGTGGCAGCTTCTGACGGACTGGGTGAGTCCTTGCTGGGCTATGGACCAGGGACCAGGGCTTGGACTAGGGCTGGGAGCACCTGCTAGGATCCCTAGAACCTCAGAGAGGGAAAGGGGATTCAACCACCACCAAGCCTGACTCTCAGCCTCCAGGGAGCTGGCCAAGCCTTGAAGCCCTCCTGGGGCAAGGAGCTCATTACTTCCTGAGACAGCATGTCCTTGGGGAGAGGCTGAGGAGAACTGATCCAAAGACTGGCCTAAAATCTACCACCTCAAACATAAGTCCTCTGGCAAGGAGCAAGGAGCTCATTACCTCCCGAGACAGCATGTCCTTGGGGGGAGGTGGAGGAGAACAGATCCAAAGACTGAGCTGAAATCTACCACCTCGAACATAAGTCCTCTGGCACTTGGCTGTGACCCAGAACTGCACAGAACATCGGGTGTTTGGAAACGGCCAGGTCAGGTGCAAGAGCCCAGGTCCCTCACTTGACAAGGTTTCCATACTCCTCGCTATCTGAGCAGGAGGTCTCGGTTGTTCTTATCCCATCTCTTGTTCTTGAGGACACACACCAGGCTGAATGACCACCTGCATCCCTTCCAATGGCAAGGATTTGGACACAGGTTTTAACACCTTTGGTGAGAGATGCTGACAACGTCTCACACGTGGCCTCCTGGCTACTAAGTACACTCATGACTCCTCTTACATCTGTTCCTCACAAACAGCTTATGAGTTAGGTTGGACAACCACTGCCATTTTACAGAGAAACTGAGTCTTGGGGAGGGGAAGTGATTCACCTGAGATCACAGGGCCAGGAAGTAGGAGAGCCTGGCTTCCATCCTTGGGGCCCCTTGCTTTACTCCTGGGCTGCCTCAGTCTCCCCATCAGGGCCCTTGACCCCACTCAGTCAGAGGCTGGCCAGGTAGTCTGTGAAGGAGGGATGAGGGGAGCACTGAACTCAATTTCTCCTAGCCCACAGTTTTGCAGAGAGCAGTGTGGAAGGGAGCCTGGGCCCTGGGTCTCACTGGAGCTGTGGCCGGTTTTCTGTGGGACCTGCCAGTGGCCTGGGTCCTGGTGGAGGGACTGAGGGGTGGAGAGAGCAGGGCCAGGGAGTGTTCCCAGGGCCGGGTGAGCACCGTTGTGCCTCACCACTGATGGACGTGTGTTAGAGGAGAGAGAGTGCAAATGGGGACCCACCTCAGGGGATGCGGGGGCCCAGGAAGGCCCTGTCCTGCTCTCTCAGACTTAATTACTCTATAAAATGTTAGGCTGCTCCCACTTATCAAATTATGGATGAGCTTAATTACAGCGCACTGAGTAACCACAGCGGGCTCCTGGCCGCTCCCCTCAGCTTCAGCTGCAGCCACCCCAGCTTCTGGGGGGAGCTTCTCATTGTTCTCAGGGCCTCGGTGTGGCTCAACTCTGCTCTCCCACAACAAGAGTGGGCTTGGCGGACCGTTCTGTGGGCCATCCAGCCTTGTCTTCCATTACTGGGTTGTTTATACTGCGGGGCCCCCTCTCTCTCCAACGTCCCTTGTGTTCTGGCCGGAGGCTTTGGTTCATCATGTCTGACCGAAGGTCTACAAAGTAGCGTGGGGCCTGCCATGACAAACGAAGAAACAGCATGGGGCTGGCTGGATGAGAGCGCATGTGCTCTGTGAGGCTCTGAGGGCACCTTCAAGGAAACGGGGTGAAGAGCAGCAGGTCACGAGGCACTAGTGATGTAACAAAGGACATTGTAAACGTCTCTGCCGTTGGCAGCATCGACAGACTGGTTCCAATGGAAGGAACTGGTGGAAGGCACAATGTGATTCCAGGGGGCTTTGGTGGGAATGGAGGAGTGATTGCTGGTCATCATCCAAATGGCCCTTGTGTTCCCATATTCAGAGGATGAGACCCATGGTCAGTAGCATCTGCTCCCTCTCCTGCTGCCTGCCCCCCGCCAAAGTACTTGAACCTCTTCTTTGTGCCAGACCCTGTACTGGGCACAGTGGGTCCAAAGGCAGGCAGCCCACTGCAATCCCAGAACCCCTGGGCTAGCCCAGAAAGCAAGAAACTTTAACCCAGGGTGACAGGTGTCATGATTTGGAGGAGGCAGTGTAATACTTTATTTTACCAGAAATGAATAAAAGTAAAGCCATTTTTAACCCACATACAACCTAATTTGGCTTCTTCCTTGCATAACTTTGGAGCCCCGGGCAACAATAGGTTGGGGGGTGGGGATGAAAGGACAGGGGCCCTTCCCTACTTGGGGAGTCCCCAACTTTCCCAAAAGAAACATAAAAGTGAATGTCCCTGGAAAAGCACGGCTGGGCCTTGTCCAAATGCCAAAAATGTAAGGTAGCCAAGCCAACAGCGCTGGAACCACTTGAAGAATGGCAAGGCGGGGGGCTCAGACACACGGGGCTGGGCACGTGATCTGGAGGCTGAAGGCAGAACCAGACCAGATGCTCAGGCTGAGCAAAGATATGGAAGAGGGGACACACCTGGAGGAACGTGACGAATTGGAGTTTTTAGCTTTGGGTGTTTATCTTCTGTAAAGCTAAGTGTACAACAAAATACAGTAGGGCACTAAAGAGATGCTCTTGGGAAAGCCGAGAGAGGAGGAGCAAATCTGGGGGTCCCGGAGCTGGCAACCCCTCGGGAAGGGAGCCTGCTGGTGGTGTCCTGTTGGAGATGGAAGGACCTCGGAGATCCTGCAGTCAGAGGGTGGGAAGGAAAAGGCTTCGTTGGAAATTTCATTCTGGGTGAGTTTGGGTAGAAAGAAGTCAAGTCTTAGAGCTGGACAGACCTGATTTTGAATCCTATTCAGCAACTGTCCAATTGTACAGTGTTGTCAAGTAATCCAGCCTCTCCCAGCTTTGGGCTCTTTCTGTCTATGGTGGGGATCATAGTGGGTCTCCTGCAGGACTGTTACATAGATTGGGTAAATGTGGAGACTTCCAAGCCCAGTGCCTGGCACACAGGGAGAGACTAAGGAGAGTCACCAGTCAGAGTAGCTGGTGCCCAAATAACCCTCTCCCATCCTCACCCACCCGACCTTGGCCTTTCTGAGAAATGCATAGGCCTTTGTCCATGGGTGGTTCAGGGCCAGAGACAGAAATTGGAACACACTCAAGGCTGAGCCACGGCGGCCAGAGCCCACCTTCCTGCTCACCCTGCTCCTTCTGGGGGCCCCGGGGGAGACGAGGCAACTTCCTCCTCCCAGTACCCCTTTCCGATTGCTAAACATAGAGCAACCTGGACAGCCCTATATCACCTTGCCAGAAATCCCTGAAGGAGATGCTAGGTGTGGATCCCAGGTAGAGAAGGGGGTGTTTTCCAGAGCACCCACTTTAGCAGCTGTGCAGAGGATCACCCCAATTGTTCTTCTTAGGGGAGGAGGACAGTCCAGTTCCTCCTGCCCCCAGTTGTCTGGGTTTGGGATCTTCCTGTTGCCTCCCTGATGTGCCTTAGCCAGGCCCAGCTTCCTTTCTATCTTTTCTTTCTCAGCATCCAAGTTCTGAGGGTTAAGCCCTATGTAGAATCCTGCTGCAGGGGATCTGTGGTAAGCTCTCATTCCTATCCTGGAGGCGCTCCCAGCTGTAGGGGCCAGGTGGGTTTTGCACCAGTCTACGGGAGCTGACCATCACTCAGGACAACCTGTGCTGCCCTAAATGTATAGCCATGTGCGGGAGCCCAGAAAAGGGACAGGGTACTTCTGACGGGGCCGGTTATACACGCTGCCTGGAAGAGGTCACGTGAAGAGGATTTTGGCAGGATTAGGAGGCAGGGCACTTGGCTGGGCACTCACACCGGAGGAAGCAGCACAGTTCAGGCCCTGGGGCTTGCTGCCCTGCTCTGCCCCTCAGAACCGTGCTTTGCCCAGGGTCCTCTCCTTAACCAGGAGGGGGCAGTCAGCTGCCTCTCCTGGAGCCTTCCTGCCTTTGGAGTGGAGGTCAAGAAGGGTGTGGGAGGTCATTAAACAGTGGCAGGAGGGCTAAGTTCCAGTTCCCGGTTCTCAAGGGGCAGAAGGAGCCACTAGGAGTGGCCGAGGAAAAGCAGCAGGCTCCCATCCCTGTGTTTTAGTGCTTTGGAACCTGGCTTCCGGCTGCCTGGCTGGCCTGGACAAACCAAGATACTTGGAGCAGAGAGAGTTAAGAGTCTCTGCTATCCATTCTCCCCTTCTATAGGAACATAGCCACAAATGTTTAGCTGGGCATATGGTTTACCCATATTAAAGACTTCATTTCCCAGCTTCCTTTGCAGTTAGAAGTGGTCATGTGACCATGTTCTGGCCAACAGTAGTGCAACAGCTTTCAGGAACCTTTCTTAAGTGATCCACCAGTAGGCATGCTTTGGCTCCTTTATCTCTTCACTTGACTGACTGGTTGGAACCTGGATGCTGCCATCTTGAATCATGAGGTCAAGGCCATGTGTGATATTACAAGATAGCATCTCAATTCCAGACACTGGTAAACTACTTTCCTCCCTTGACCACCCATTTAGATTTTATGTGAGAAGAAATAAACTTCTATTTTTTCTATTTTTTACCCTGTTTTGAGATTATTTCTTTGCAGGCAAACCAGATCTTAACTACTGTAGGTCCTTGATGGACAGAAGATAGGGAAGCCATTGCACACACATGTGGGCAGGAAGCCACACTTGATAATAATAGTGATGAGCATTTATTGAACACTTCCTAGTTGCCAGGCCCTGGGATAAGCACTTTATATGCAGTGTTCCATTTGATCCTCCCAGTGATATATGAGGCAAGATTTATAATCCCAATTTTATAGACGATTAAACTGAAGCTTAGGTTTAAATACCTTGCCCAGTCAGTCAGAAAGTGACAGGATTCAGAAACAGACTCTCTTTAACTGCTGGGTGCCAGCACTGACTATTCCTCAGGCAATGATGAGGGTCCCTGCCAGCTGGCTGAGGCCTCCCTGACCTCGCCTGGGCCGCTGGGGCCTGTGGCTCAACTTAGATTGAGAAGACAGATTCATGAAGTTGTGACTACATTGAACTTGACCACAAACCAGGCTGAGACCCCAAGCAGCCCACCTTTGGTGCTTAAGTCATGAGGGTGGAGGCCTCAGGAATGGGATTCCTACCTTATGGAAGCAGTTCCGGAAAGATTCCTAACCCCCTTCTAGCATGGGAGGACACAGTAGTGAGAGGTGCCAATTATAAACCAGGAAGAGGGCCCCGCTTGGCCTATGCTGGTGCTTTGATCTTGGACTTCCAGCCTCCAGAACTATGAGAAATACAATTCTGTTCTTAACCAGTCACCCAGTCTGTGGTACCTTGTTATAACAGCCCAAGCTGATGAAGACACCATCTTCTGTTGAACGGCTGAGCTAAGAGGGTTCAAGACCTTTCTTCCCCCAACTCTTCCTCTTCTCCCTGCCTTCTTTTCCCTCTCCTTCCTCCTCTCTTCTCTCTCTTTCTCTCCAAACTTCCCCCTCTTCCTCCATGTCCTAAGGTTCATGGAGGTTGTACCAGAGGCTCCTTATCCAGCATGGTTTCTTCCAGATGGGCTTTTGTTTAATTGCTAAGATTTCCAGGGAGCATCAACCACAAAATGCCCAAGATATAAAGGACTCATCTGGGCAGTCAGGAAACCTTGAGTCTACTCCCCACTCTGTTACCAAGTTCCCATGTCACCTGGGCAAGTCCCTTTTCTCTCTGGGCCTCATTCTTCTCATCTTAAGAGTAACAACAACAAAAACAACAATCTTCCCATTTTTTTTTTTCTGTGACACAGGCACAACATGTTCTAAGTGCATCTATGTGCGTTAATTCGCTTAATCCCTGTAGCAACTGCACAAAGGAGGCACAATTACTATTCTCATTTTACAGAAGAAGAACCTGGGACACAGAGTGTTTCTAGGTGTCCAAGGTCATGCACAACAAAGTCAAAATGTGAACAATTGACTTGAAAGAGGAACTCAGGCTTGTATTTGGTAACAGTCTCTTGTTTAAATGACATCTCATGCGGTGAAGAAGAAAGTGGGGGGGGGGTCTTGGGTAGAACGGGGTTGAGATCTAAACTCTCACCCCTTGGCCTCCTGGGGGCTGTAGAACAGTGTGAAGACTACAAAACTCTCTAAGCGCCCTCCAGTTGGAACATCCTGAGAGTCTGGGGGTAGGGGGCGCTGAACAGAGCCTGGGGTGCCCTGCCCTCCTTGCTCTGCCTGGGATTAAGGGCTTGATCAGAAGGTGCCTGGGAGTCCGCCTGCACGATGATGAACCCCCCAAATAGCCTATTTTCTAGGTGAGAAACTCTACACATAGGAGAACTGGGGGACCTGGTCTTCTTGCTTGACCTCAGCTCCTTGCAAAAAGTCACTTTGCTTCAAACTACTGGCCACAACCTCTCTCCGGAGCGGCGCAACGCAAGCGGCGATGTCCTTGGAACTGACCCGAGGCAGCCGCTCATCCCATCCCGGGCAGGCGCCGCTGTCCCTGCCACCTCCCCGGCGTCGCGCCGGTCTCGGGGCGCATTCCTGCCACCCGGGGCGCCACTCACCCGCCGCGTCCTCAGCTCCACTGTTGGCACTCGGACACGCCGGGCGCTGGAGGCGGTGCAGCCCGCGGGCCCGCCGCCGCTGGAGCCGGGCTCCACGCGTCCTCTCCTGAAGCTTCCCAGTCAGTCGCGATCCTCCCCGCCTCCGGGCTGAGCAGCTGGGCCTCTGGGAGTCCGACAAATCGGAGGCAGCGCCCTGCCCCAGTTGGACGGTGGGACCTGAGTCAAGTCTCACCAGCCACGTAGCAACGGAGCCCTGAGCGTGGCTTTCTGTCCTTGTCCTTCCTTACCTCCCCTGGGTGGAGGGCACCTCCCTTCCAGCCCCTTTGCCGTATTAACATGGTGGGGTGGTTTGCGTGTCTGATTCTGTCCACTCCCCATCTCTCCAAGCTGTCAACTCCCCTTGGCAGGAAGTCAACCCCAAAGGCCCACAAAAAAAGTCACTCTTCGGCTCATGGCTCAAGCAAATGCCCTGTGGACTATTGGTGGGAGACACCAGGGGCACTTCTGCAGGTGGATCAGTCTCATGCAGGCCACTGGCAACACCTGGCTGCCAGGGCTCCAGGGAACCGTGGAGAAGGCAGAGCCAAGGCAGCTGGAAGGAATTTCCATTTGTCCATTCTTGCCAGGCCTGCTTCTGCTTTATGTCAGCAAGGGGCTCAGTGCATCAGAAACGTCCTGCCAAACATTCTTATTTTCAAAGGAGATAGTGAGTCCCTTGCTTCCTAGCTGGATTTGTTTATTATAACTCTGTCAGTACATCCCCCTCCTCCATTCGCAAGCCATACCGCCTTTATAAGCCTCTTTCCTCAGGCTGTGGAAATGGCCTGGGGATGAAGGAAACTTTTTCTTTGATGCCTCACTGAGCTGGAAACACCTGTGCTGTGGGTTAGAGACCTGTGTTGAAGGTAGTTTTAAGACAGTTAGGGACCATGGGATCAAGCCCCAAATAAAAAATGTTGGGCACCTAGCGCACATTCTGTTGGCTGCTACCGTGTTTTTGTTTTGTGCTGAAAGCTTCATTTTGCACATCGACGCCATAAATCAGTGGCGCTTCCTCGAATCTCAGCAATTCTTCAGAAGTAGCTGATAAGGGATTTGCTTTAAGATCTTGTGAAGCAAGTATTCTGCTTTAAAAAAAAAAAGCTTGAAAACCACTGACCTAGATGACCTCATACCTGCGTCAAGGAAATGTCTCCTTGGGTTTCTGACTGAAGACTTTTCTTAGGCTTAATCACTGTGAGGTCCTAGGGTCTGGCATGTGGTAGTGAGTGCCTTGTGCTTGATAGTTGTGCGATAGAAGTTTCTTGTTGGGGAATGAGGCACAAAAATGCCAAGCTAACTACACGGCTGGTCATGTCTGTGTACTAAGTTGGACTGGCTCTTCCAACGCAGCTATGCCACTTTTCATAACCTGGGGCTGTTAGATGGGGCTTCTTAGGATGTTAAATATTACCAATGTGAAGATGTACTTTGAGGATTAGGTAATGATTGCGATAATTTGGTCCAATGCTCTATAAATATTGAGATGAGAGAAATGAAGGGGTGAGGAGCATCGAACAACAAAGGACCTGCTGACCCAGGGTGGCCCCAAGGAGAGACAGGAATTCAGTCCTTCTGCAGAGCTCTCCTGCCTCTTGGAGTTGCAGGTCATTTCTGCACCCACCTCCTCTCCCTCCCTTTCCAGGATTCTGTCTTTTCCTACAAGATAACGACAACGAAGCCTTCCTACATCCTGCTCTCATTTGACACAGCAAGCCTCTAATGGAGGGACAGGAATTAGTTCCCCCATTTTACAGATGAGAAAACATGATCAAAGAGGAGGGGATTGAGCAAGGTGACAAAGCAAATTTTGAGCAGAATGGTGTCAGAAGGCTGGCGTCCTGGTAACTTCAGGTGAGCCAGGATTCCTGCCAGCGGGGGAGATGGCTCAGAGAAGTGTGGCTGTGGCGAGATGGAACGATACCATCTGAGTGAATCCACCCTCTTGAAACTGGTGTAACAGGCTGTGGCATGAAAGGGTGGGGTGTGGCTTTTCTTGGTCCCCTGGGGTCCTCTGGACACTTCCTAGGTGGCCTGAGCCAGGACACTTTGAGAGACGGACAAAGGTCTCCAGCAGAGGCAGACCAGAGATAGGAAGACCCTGATCTGGTGATCCCCACCCCCACACACGCACCTGGCGGTGAGGGGGGGGGTCCTCGTCCATGGCAGGTTCCCTGACACGGGAGTGCTGTGTGAGCAGGAAGGACTGCTTTGCCAGCCAGCCCACAAGGCTCTGAGAATCTCCCCTTGAGCATTGCTGGCAGCTTCTTAGCTTCCTCTGCTGTTTCTAAGATGAGCCCAGCACGTCCTCAAGGGACCCTGAGTGGAAATCAGGATTCTAGTCACATCTCCAGTGTCTGTAATCCCTCCTGCTTGGGCAGCACGTGGGAGTTTCCAAAGCGCATTCACAGCAGAGGCCAGGGAGGCAGGCGGGGTGGACAGCAGAGAGCAGATTCATCCCCATGGTATGAACTGGACAAAACAGAGATGCAGGGAGAGAAGGGACCTATCTAAGCTAATGTGGCATTGGAAGACCCAGGACTAGATCCCTGAGCTGCTACTGTGTCAGGCCCAGGGCCTTGCTGTGGCAATTCCTGGCTTTGCCTGTGAGGCTTCCTACTTGGCTAAGACCACAGTAGCCTTGTCCTACTCCCCACCAACCTAGGGGAGTTGGAGTCAGGAGGCTTGGGCATGCCGTCTGGCTCAAAGTCCGACTCTCTGGGGGCCTTGGTCAGGAGGGTTTTTTTCTTTCAGCCTCAGTTTTTCCCCTGGAAGATGGGATGAAAGAATAAAATCACTATTCTCGAACAACTCATATGAGGATCACCTGGGAAAGTTTGTCCAAAACTCATATCTTGGGGTTTTACCCTAGACGTAGTGTATCAGCTGTGGGGATGGAGAAATCTGTGGGAATCCACACTGTTAACGAGTTCCCTGGGTGATTGTGAGGCCCACAGACATCAGAGACCACAAGACTACATGGTCCCAGAGGCCTTTCCTGCTCTGACATCCTATTATTTGAGGCATCAGGAAGTGTGGTAAGTGCACTATGACTCTTTGCTTATTTCCTTCCATATTTTATTCTTTATAGTGGACTCAGGGTCCTAGAAGTGGAAAATATCTTGAACAGATTACCAAAGTACAGCCTCTTCAGGAAAAGGACAACAAATACGAGAAGGCCCAGGAGGGGCAGGACTTTGCATTCCTGTGAGGCCATGAGCCAACTGTGGGTTCTCTGGGCCTCCACCTATCAGGTGTTTCCCAGGCCACCAGTTTGGGGTGTATTAGATGACCTACCCCATAGGGATATCCCAACAACAGGATGAGTTCTGTGATGTGGCCTTCACCCACAGATATATGGGAATCCTGATTCCATCCAAAGGCTCTGTCTGGCCCAAAATGGCCACCTTCCATCCCTGTTCCCAAGGAGCCCCTCACTTGCAGCCTGCCCAAACAGTCCTGCCCACTGCATAAGTGTCTGCATGCTTGGCAGTCTCATGCATAGTTTCATGGAGAGGCTAGATGTCATTGCCCTGCTGGTCCCAGGTAATACCATCATGGTTCTTGGCTGAAAACAACAGAAACTAATTCCGCCTGACTTAAGATGAGAGAGAATTTATTCAAGGATAGCGGGAAGCACTGAGACTCACCAGCAAGGCTAGAGAGCCAGACTTGGAAAACAGGTAGAAACCGAGCTGACTGCCTCCCGTGAAGATTTATCCTGTAAGGGGTTCCCCAAAACTAAAGAGGGGATTTAGATGCTGTGCACCCCACAAAATGACAGATTCTCTACTCACCTGTAGCGGGAGCAGCCTGATAGACTTCACCGAGAGAAACACTGGTAATTGTTGCCATGACTGGTGCCAATAACTGCATTTCTTATTCTTCTAGTGAAATTTCAGAATCCCATGTCCATCTCATCTGAGAAGGGTCCTACCAGGAATCATTTCCTTTGCTCTACCCTATTTATTCTTTATGATGCTATAGTCATGTTTTCCACACTCAGCTAGTGGAGCTGCTAGCTTTTGGCCCCCAATTCCAGGTCAACCCTTGCCTGCCTGCCCAAACACTCATACACAAACACCCTATCCCATGTCTCCTTGATCTGCCCCACTATCCCAGAAGAAGGGCCTCTGATCTCCCAAACCATTACCAGGCTTGTACCTTTTCCTCCAATCCCTTCTCTCCTTCATCCAGCCTCTCAGTGATGTTTACCAGGTAACTACTATGTGTCAGTGACCATGCTGGGTGCTGAGGGCTAGGACAACCCTGTCTGCATGGAGCTTATAGTGCAGGATACAGGCATTAATCAAAGAATCATATGTTATCTTATTACCGACTGGGATAAATACTAGGAAGGGAAAGCTCACCAAAACCTTGAATGTGTTAGCAGGGGGACCTGATCTGGTCTGGGATGCTTCCATGGAGAGGGGGTATTTGAATTAGGATGTAAAGGATAAGCAAGAGCTAGCCAGAGGAGGGGAAAGGAAGGGCATTCTACGTATAGGAAATAGCATGGACAAGGATTCTGAGGAAGAACGAAGCTTATTCCCTACCAGAAATCAGAGGAAGCACGGTGGTTGGAGCTCCTACCATAAAGGGGTAAGTCATGCCTCCCGAGACTGGAGAGGTAGGCATGGGCTGGACCAGCAGGACATTGGATTCATCATGGATTTTAGCTTTTGCCAAAGAGCAACAAGGAATTTTTTAAAACAAGGTTTAAAAAAAAAAAAATGTAAGGAGGAGAGTTGGCTGGCAGAGTGGAGAACAGATTGGAGATGGCAAAGGTGGACAAAGGGGGCTTGTCAGAGTTCAGGTAAAAAGTAATCCTGTCTTGGCCTACTGAATGGTGGCTGTGGAATGGAACAAGGCAAACAGATTCAAGACATATTTAGGAAGTGAAATTGATAGGACTTTGTGATGAACAGGATATGGGTTAGGGGCGGGGGAGTGAGGGAAATCATGTGTCTAAGATGACTGCAAGACTTGGGACAGACGCAAGCAGGTGGACGGTGTTAGGGGAACACTTGTTCCCCACTCCTCATGTTTCCAAGTGGAGGGACTTCTATTAGAGTAACACTCCTGAGCTAGGTCTGGGTGGCTCCTCCTTATATGATCGGAGTGTTAGGGAGGAGGGACTGGGCTAGAGTGACTCAGAGGCTTCTGGGTTTTTTGGTCCGTTCTGCCTGCCACAGACAGGTGTGATCCAGAGTGTTCTTCCGTGGTGAAACCCTAAAGTCTGGAAGGCGTGTTCCATTCAGGCTGACATAACCAGTTCAGCCAGCCTCAACCCATGGCTCTGCCCTGGAAATGGAGCCGTTCCACACCAAAGCCCAACAGTGAGAGGCGTATTTCCTGAGGTAGGGAACACTGAAGGAAGAGTAGGTTTTGAGTGAGACATCATGAATCCAACTTTGGACCCCTTTCCCAGCCACTTTGATTTCTTCACGTTGGCTAGAATGTTCTACTAAATCTGTACACTTGCCCACGTGCCTCTTTTTAAATTATTATTATCTTGGGACATGAACTACGTCAAAACGAGGATTTCTAAAATTTTCCTGTGCTGTTGTAGCTCAGCCCGAACTTAAAATGTGAGCTAAGTGTCCTCAGAGAAGTGTAAACCTTCACCCCATTCTGGAGGATTATAACAGTGACGAGCACCTGGACTGGGCACTTGACACCCCTCCTACTCTACTACACTTCTAACAGGATCTCATTTCATCTTCACCACTTTTTTAATGCCCACCCCGCAGATGGAGAAACTAAGGCCCAGAGAGGTTAAATGGCCAGAGGCAAGGCCATCTGGCGAAAGGGAGCCGAATCTGAGATTCCAAAGCTCTTGCTCTTAAACACTACTAACCTGGAGGATGTTCGGAAAGATTTTTAGCGAACCGTGTTCAAAGTAAGAAGCACAACTGTCTTTAATGCTCTCGGCCGAGGAATCCTAGGACCTGTTAACCTCCGCTTTTCTCTCCCTGTCCCCACCACTGCTTCTGGTCAATCCCACGACACGAGCCTTTGAACTCAAGCTCTCCTTTCCTCTCTCCAGACGTTTTCCAGACGTCCCTCCCCTCCTCTAATGCAGAGACAACCTGTCTGCTAAAGCCTCGCAAATCCAGCCAGAATCATCTGGAAGAGTTTAGCAGGCAGGCAGGCAGGAAGGCCAACCTGAAATTGAGTTAGCAGGGATTTTGCCCGGGGCCCTCGTGTCAACTGGGCAACATAATCACCACCCGATGCAAAAAACAGGTGGTTCCGGAGCTGGTCATGAAATCGGCTCACTGTGTGTTGTCACTGGCTTGTCCTCATTTGCATCAGGAGGGAAGGCTGCCATGAAATTCAGTCTCTTAAAGTTCTGCATCAGAAGCACGGAGGGCACGTGAAACCCCCTCTCCACAGGCAGTCTCCCCCACTCCCACCCCAGGACCCCAGCCAGGTGCTCTGTGCTGAGCCTCGCTCTGCAGTCTGGGCACCTGGAGACAGTTGGAACTGGATCCTGGGGGGAAACTTTTGGGGTCTCTCCAGGGCCTGTGTAGAAAACCAGAACAATTGTGCCAGCCCCAGGGAGCTATTGTGAGGATATTGACTTTATAAATGTACATAGTGAGTGTAATGAAATGGAGGGCTGTCCTGGTCAGTCTCACCATCATCAGTACTTGGTTTCCCGCCTTTGTTTCTTTTTCTTTTTCTTTTTTTTTTTTTAAGTAAAACCGAGTGCCATATGTAATATTATCCTTCGTTTAAATGAACTTGAAATAAACTCACTTTCAAAACATCGCATCCTCCCAAGCAACAGTGTCCCTGAAACCACAGGTTTGGGGGTTTTAGTTGTATTTTTAGAGGCGTATTACAACAAACGGGTGGTACTGCCCTAAGAAGGCTCACCCCAGAGCCCCCTGTGGCCTTGTGCCCTTTCTCTGAGGAGCGCCCCGCAGGTGAGAGAGTTGGCACTCATCTCAGTTCTCTCATCTGTAAAATGGGTGGGACATGATGATGATACTGCTGCCCAGCCTGCTGTCTCTATTCTAGCGGCATGTCAGCCGTGACCATGGTTGGTGGCGTGCCATTCACTAGCCACGCTGACACCCTGTAGGTGCCCCTATCCCCGGTCTATTCCAGGTTTGCAAAAGAGCTGCTTGTCCTAAGCTTCCTTGTCCCCAAGCCTCCTCTTCTTGGAATATGTTGGGTTGTCCCTCGGGGTACATATGCTTTTTCTCGTGTGTTTCCTCTCCTCAGGCTAGCACAGCCCCCCAAACCTATTTTAATCCTCTATCTCTGTTCTCATCCCTCCTTCTTATCCTGCCTCCACTGAGGGTGTCAGGCTAAGCGAAAGGGACAGCACCTCCAGCCCGGCCCCTCCAGCCAGCCCTGGAGTCTGACCCAGGGTTCAGAAAGCAGACTTTCCAGGAGTTTTATCTCCACTGGTATGGGCCCTCCTCTTACTTCCTTGTCCACCTAACTCATGGGCCTGGAAATACCTTTTGTCTGGACCTTTCCAGCAGAGAGAGCTGTTCAAATTCTGCTCTTTCCTTCTGCGTAATGACCCAGTAGGCATTCCCTCTGACCTGGGGCTCTTCCCCTCTTTCCACTTGGGCCAAGAGGGTGAAACTCCAGGAGAGGCCTCAGGGTGCCCTCAGCTCTAAGTGGAGAAAGCTGAGGCCTGGTGGTGCTGTTCTGTGGGCAGAGGAGAAGGTGGGAGTAAATTCCTGGCTGACGCTTGGGATACTTTGCATTTCTCTGAGCTGTCCTACCTAGCCAGCACCCAGGGCTGTCCATTTGGAAGTTCTACCCTGCTTGTGTGGTGAGGTCCCTGAGACTGGCTGGCCTCTGTGAGACACAGGAAAAGTAAAGGAAGTCGGTACTGCCTTTAGAAAACTGATGACAATATGATTCCTTTTATTGTATGAGAGCTAGGTGGAAAATGCATATAAAACAAACCCAGAGGAGCACCTGGGTAGCTCAGTCCGCGAAGTCTGACTCTTGATTTCGGCTCAGGTTATGATCTCAGGGTTGCGGGATCAAGCCCTGCATTGGGCTCTGTGCTCAGCGCAGTGTCTGCTTGATTCTCTCTCCCCCTGTCTCCTGCTTACTCTCTCTCTCTTTCTCAAATAAATAAATAAAATCTTAAAAACAAAACCAAAAAACTGCAGCTTCTTCCTGAAGAGTGGAAGAGAAGAACAGTTTTCGGTTTTAGTTTAACTCTTAGCCTGTCCATGTACCATGGAGTTCAAAGAATGTCCACAATAGCCCTTCAAATGTGCCTTGTCTCTTCTAAACCAGTCAGAAGCTAGGAGGTCGGGATCAGAAGTGGCTCTTTTACTCCAGGGGGTAGTCCCTCGGCCTCCCTAGGCCCTTGGTCCTTGGAGCTAGGCCGAGGTAGACTGGGGGTCCCTCCCACTTGACCTTCTCTCTCTTCAGCACCTCTTCCCCAAATCCTGCTCCTTCTGACTCTCTTACCCCACTGCTCCTGCTCCCAGGTCCCACCTGCATCCGTAGTCTCCAAGACAGGGCGGCGTTTGGTCACCTTGGGTTCTGCTCTGCCTGGGCTGGAGAAAGAGGCTGCGGGGTCTGTAAGGCGAGCTGAGCTTGCTCTTGGCGGTGCTGGCCTTCTTGCTTGGAGCGCCTCTGTACTGATGCGCTTTTGGGTCTCTGCTCTTTCTCCCCCTTGAATTAGCCTCGCTTGGGTTTGTCAGGCCCCAGGAAAAGAGAGGAGAATGGGATGAGGGTTTGTTATTGTTTGAACACTCGTGCCCCCCTCCAGATTCATATGTTAAAATCCTAACCCCCAAAGGGTACATATAAGTAGGTAGAGCTTCAGCAAGTGATTTGATCCCTGAGGGTAGAGCCTTCATGAATGGGATTAGCTCTCTTAAAAAAGAGATCCCTCGGAGCTCCCTTGCCCTGACCATGCCAGCACCAGGCTACTAGATGTCCAGCCTCCGGAATGTGAGCAATAAATTTCCGCTGTTTATAAGGCACCCAGCTGTGGTATTTTGTTAGAGCGGCCTGAATGGGCTAAGGCTTAGAAGGATATAAAACCCATTCTGCCCTACACATATATTTAATTATTTGGTCAGAACACTGAATTTCATTTCTCCATGACATCTGTTTCATTGCATTGGTAATTGTTATCTCTTCATCCTAAATGGGGATGGGTCCAGCTTACAGAATTGGGTCCAACTTACAGAATTCTGCAGAAAAAAGCTTCCAGAAGAGTGATATGGTGTACTTCCTACAAAATTAAACAGGTTGATGCTATCTGTGAGCCTCAACCCTCACTGTGGCAGCCTCGGTTGCTGGGATAGTTAGTAGGTGATATGGAAACCTTCATAATAGAGACTATAACAACAATAAAATAATAGCGCTTATCACCAAGCTACAGCTGAAGTGCTGGACGCAGTAATGGATAGTGAGGGCTCAGACATTAACAAGATGGGATCTCTGTCCTCAAGGGCTCTAAGTCTGGTCATTTTGACTCAGACGTTTGAAATGACCCCGCAGATCCACTCTTCTGTCCCTCCCAGCCCAAATGGACAGCTGTCAGCATGCTTCAGCCGGACGCGGGTATGACTGAGGGTTAGGCTCCCTCCCCTTTTTATTCCTTCACAATGTTGTATTCTCAGATTTCGTGCATATGGTGTGTGTCTGCCTATCTTTTTTACATTTCCATCCACACCAGGATTTGGGGTTTTTTTTTTTTTTTTTTGCTTCTTAGCTAAATTCCCAAAGATGAGAGGAAAGCGTGTTTATTCATGTAAATCACTTTGCGCCAGGATCTGCTCGGCTGAACACCTGGATCACATTTTGATAATGATGATCTTGATGTTGACAAAGCCTGATAATTCAATAACTATGTAATGTGTCCTATTTTTCAAAGACAGCTTGGCTAGAGCCGAACTTAAACCGCAGACAATTCAGAAGAGCGTTCTTTTTAAGAAAACCGAGAAGAAAAAGAATTTGCAAGCCCGCCAGGTGAGAGAACGGCACTCCTCCCAGCAGTTTTGCGTGCCTTCGGCACTGTCCAAGTCCCCCCTAACCCCCAAATGACTTACAGTCCCTGTGGTCCTCACCCTACCTGCTTCTGTCTGTCATGGCCCAGGGCCCCTGGGTCCCTTAATGCGAGCCTTCCCCCACCCCGCCCCCATGGGTCGCCATGCCGCAGCTCAGAGTGTCTCCGTGCAACCTTCATCATTCGCCTCGGGGTTCATCCAGAAATTTCAGGAAGAAACTTCAAGATACCATCCTAGGCCTACTCCAAAGCTGTCCTGAGAAACAATAGCACTGTTGAAGATGAGCGTTACTTCCAAAGTTAAATGTAAAGCCAGACAAATACAGTCCTGAGGTATTCTGTTGCCCAAGCTGGATGCTTTGATACTAACCTGTCAGAGGCAGCAGCGACACCCCGAAAGCTTCTTGTGCTGGTTTCTTCAACTCATTGTGTCCAAGACTGATGCTCAGTTGGTGTGTGGGAGAGAAAGCTCTTTCCCGCCAGCTTCCACATGCCCTCTCATCTCCGAAAGTTCCCAGGGAAGCAGCTAGAATGGCTCCCGCTTGGACTGAATGGCCAGCAGACACACTGCACATTTAGAGATGGAAACCTCCAAATCCATTTTTCATCACAAGCCATGCAGTAACTCCACAACTACCCCTTAGGTTTGCCTGGTCACTTTTCCGTCTCTGGCCTGATGCTCCAGGAGAACAATGCTGTGCAAAGTGTTCCGTGAGCCCCTGTGTTTCTGGATACCTGAAAAGGCTGCCCTCCTCGGCCAGGGAATTGCCTTAGAGGAGCTGGGACTGGTTAGTGCAGTATCTAGCCCTTCCTCTGCAGATGATGCAAATGTAAGGCCAAGACCTGGAAAATTCTAGAAGATAGCAAGAAGACACAAGTGTAGGAAGCAAAGAAAAGGCGAGTGACCGAGACTGATGCATACATCTAGACTGGTGAGAAGACACTGGTTTCCTGGAGGAGGTGGTATTCCACGGGTTCTCACCCCAAGCTGAAGGCCTTCTGCTGGGTTGGGAAGACATCACGGCAGGTCCAACAACCTGGGTGTCTTCTTGGCTCTTTGCTGGATTTCAGCTGGAGGAACAGAGAAGAGAGAAGATGGCTGGTGCGTAGGGCAAGTGTGGGGGAGAGAAAGATGTGGACGTGAAGGAAGGGAAGTCTCCAACTAACATCTGAGATGGGCCACCTGCCAGAAAAACATGAGCGAAGAATGATCCTAGGCCACAAGATGTGGGGTTCTATATATCTGTGGAACAGTTTCCATCTGACAGCTTCTTACCCTGGAGATGTATTTCATATTCCTTAAGTCTGAGACAAGGAAGAGAAGGAGGTGGATGGACCTGGTGGGCCTGCTGATGTCAGAAAAAGCTTGAGTCTGGTGCTGGCTGAGACTCCAACAGTCTAATGTGTCTTTATTCGAATCCATCTTGGATCCCCTCGACATGCTGGAAATAATCTCTGACAGTTTTAACATGGTTTGCTGGTGGACATAGCTGGGAAAATGGAAATTTGGAGAGTAAGAACCGGACCTCAATGCAATTCAAGTCATTGTTTATCACTCACTCTACCCTGTGGATTACCTGCTGACAGTGGCCTACTGCTTCTCCAACCCAGTGAGAATATGCGGTCTAATGTGATAAAAAGCATCACATAATAGTGGTTTCTTTTATTATTATTCATTTTATTTTTTAGAGAGAGATAGAGTGCATGTATATGAGCATGGCGGGAGAGCGGCAGAGAGAGAGAATCTTAAGTAGACTCCATGCCCAGCACAGAGCCCAATGCTGGGCTCAATCCCAAGACCCTAGGACCAAGAGTCAGATGCCCAGCCAACTGAGCCACCCAGGTGCCCCCACAAAGTAATGTTTAAATTGAGAGGATCATAGAGTATCGGGGCCAGAACTCCCTCATTTGCAGATGAGGAAACTGAGTCCCAGGGAGGAAAATGACCCAGTTATTGGTTCACATTCTGATTTCACGATTATTATTAGATTCCACAATTAGATTAGATTATGAGACTTCGACAATGAGACCCAGTTCTCTAGGGTCAGGACTATGTTTTTGAAGCCTCAAAGTCTAGCTAGGGTTTGGTCATTAGAAAATGCTCAGTAAATGTTTATGACAAAGAGAAAGTGAGGGAAGATGGGTGGAGGGAAAGAGGACTTGCCCAAGGTCACGCAGGTACCTAGGCCTCTATCACTCACAAAAGAGTCACTGATACCAGACCACAAGGCATCTGCTGTTCCACAGCAGGGCTTGGGTTGGGGCACCCGATCTAGGATGTGAACAAGCCTGCTTTCTACCAACTCTTTTGCTAGGACAGGCCCTGGGACATCTAATTAGGATGGTGTCTGTGACAATGCAGGACCCAGGGCTGGAGCCTGAGGACCAAGAGTGAGGGCCCCAGAGTACCTCCAGGACTCAGGCAGGATGGAGATTTGCAAGGCATTTATGCAAAGGGACGGAATTCTGGAATTCCAGAATTCTGGAAAATCCAATGAGGCAGGACATCAGAAACAGAGGTCCAGAGAGCAGAAGCCACCTGCTCAAGATCATCCACAGTCAGAGGCAGAGATGCGAGGCAGGGTTGGTCTCTTCAGGGGATGAAGAGGTAGGCTCAGAACAGAGAGGAAGAGAGGCAGCCGGAGCAACGAGCAAGTCCCTGAGGAAACAGAGGAGAGAGGAAGATCCTGTTAACAGAGCAGCAACAGCGTCATCCCAGGCTGGGTAAGGGGAGAGAGAATGGGCAGTGGGGAGTGGGAAGACATTAGAAGAGGGAGCTGAGCCAGTCTGGATCCTCTGTGTTGTCTCAGACTTGCCCCAGTTTCTGCCAGCCCTGGGAAGCTACCTCTCCTCTATGTCCCTTCCACTGCCCCCATTTTGGGGTGGGGAGGCCCAGAGTTGGGCCTCTTCTAGGCAGCCCTCAACCTCAGGACCCCATTAGGGGTGTCATCTTCTGCAGATGAGCCCAAACACCGCTCGTTGGGATGAGGTTCTTGAGTAAAGTCATTGTAGCAAGACTACAGAAAAGTTTTTCGCAGGCCCAGGGGGCAGGAAGGGTGTCCAGGCAGCTTTGGAATTGGGTGAAGGCTGGTGTTTTTAAAACTTTTTTTTTTAGCAGTAGAATTCTTCACCCCAGAAAAACATTACGCAGGATGTATCAAGCTACTCAAAGCAGAAGTGCTCAGTTCCTCTTACCCCAGGGTTAGTCCCCAGAAAATGAATGGAGCTATATGGCTGGACCAGTTCAACCTCCTTAGCAGACCAGCAGAGAACCCGAGGCGTAGAGAGCAAAGGGGACATGCTCACTTGCTCTCACAAGCAGAGACATATAAGAACTGAGGTCTGTCTTCTCTCCTCAGCTGAGGGCTTCTGTGGGGGAGAACTGATGTCCTCCAGGATAGGGCCAGACTGGAGAGACCTTCAGGCTAAGGCATGTGGGTTCCACGAGAGAGGGAGCCATACAATGTGTTTGGGCAAAGGCCTCCTTTTTGGCATTTCAGTGATCTCCTGGTGTCTCAATCCAGCATATTTGAGAAATATCTGAGAAAGAGCTCCAACAATGCAGGGTCAAAGAGATTGTGGGGATGGTGGCTTGGGCTCCAGAAGGACAGATGTCATTGGTTAAGTGTTGATAAATAGATGAATTGTCAGCAAATAAGTTCAATGGAAGAATCCATGCTTCATTAAGCTGCAGGAGAAATTGGACCCATTCATTCATTGGCCTAATGTTGTGGCTTTAATTAGGAACTCAACAATGATTTTTAAAGCCCCATCTTGAGCTTGCAAGTATATTTGGAAGCCAGACAAGAATCTCTGTTTTTTTTAAAAAAAGATTTTATTTATTTATTTGACAAAGATCACAAGTAGGCAGAGAGGCAAGCAGAGAGAGAGGGGGAAGCAGGTTCCCTACTGAGCAGAGAGCCCAATGCAGGCCTCGATCCCAGGACCCTGAGACCATGATCTGAGCCTAAGGCAGAGGCTTAACCCACTGAGCCACCGAGGCACCCCAAGAATCTCTGCTCCTTGGAGTGGGCCTTCCCTGGCTTTTAGGACAAGTGTTAGTTTTGGTTTTCTGGTGGCTTGGAAGGCTAGCTGGGACCTGGAGCGAGGTGGAACATCTAAAGTGGGCAGCACATGCAGTTCTTCTCCTTTTGATTTGTTGCTTTTTTTTTTTTAGTATGCCTGAGCTGAGAAATGCTTGACAGAGAATATCAGTCACTTCCTGAGGTCTCATCGTCAAACCACCCCCTCCGCAGTCACCCAGGAGAACAGCTCTCTCAAACCCTGACCTCTGACCCCCCAGCCAGGACCACCTGGTACATTACACATGTGGAGGGCCATATAGTCTGTAAAGAGCTATCCAGTGCATTCACTCATTTGAGCCTCACAAAAGGGCCTGAGGCAGACAGGCCAGGTGTTGTCTTGATTTGAGAGGTGGTAAAAGCCAAAGTTAGAGAGGGAAGGGCACTGGCTCAAGATGGTGTCACTAGTTAGCATTTATTCAACAAATATGTGTTGTTTTATTTGAACTTATTTATGAATGATAATTTGTTATTCCAGCATACAGCCAGATCTGCTGACTTACTTCTCAGGATGCTTTCAGCCACACTGGCTCTTTCTTCTAGGGATATAAATAAAAATGGATTTTCCACTGGAAACAGGTCAAACGACTTAATACAGCCATAGACAATTCAGAGGACCTAGTAAATCCTAAATGAGTCATGCTTCATTTGAATAACAAACCAGAGGAACTCTCAAGCCTGCAGCAGAAAGAAATAGAATTATACAGTTGGAGGGAACTTGATTATGGAGAGCAGTGACTTTTAAACATTTTTAAAGCCCCAAAACCATTCTTAAAATAAAATCTTACCATGCAGCTCAACATGGAAGCCTAGCCATGCAGCATCTTTATGCCACGTGAGGCCTACTTAATATCTGTAGAAAACTCTCTTATTTATAGATGAGAAAACAGGCCCAGAGGCTGAGGGAGAGGTCCCTTGGGGAACAGGTGCCTGGCGAGGGCTGGAACCCCACTGACGGGTCCCCATGCAGAATGAGCTGCTTGTCTCTACTCACTTTCTCATCATGTCCCTCACTGTTCTCCACATCACTAACACACCCAATCCTATCTAGTCACTTTTGATCAAGCTGTTCCTTCTTTTCACAATGCATTTCCACTGTGAAACTTGTATTTCGTTCCTTCCAGACCAAGGTCAAAGGGACTTCCCCTTCCCTGTGAAGTTTCCTTAAGGATCATAGTGGGAGAGACTCAGTCTCACTTCCAAATCCCTCTGGAACTTTGGTGACAATCTTAGGATGTTCTGCTTTGTCTTAGAGCCATTTGGGACTTAATCCCACTCCTGAGCTACCATCCTGCTTGAGGACAAGGGCCCCTTCCTCCAACCTAACAGTGTCTTCCAGCTCGAAAAAACTATGAAGCTGTGATTTCAAAAGATGTTACTCGGTGAGAAAAAATTTAAATTCAGTTTCTAATATTTTCAAAAATAGCGTAATACCCAACAATGGGTTTATATGAATGTTTTCTTTCTAGGGTGTTGCTTTGGCATTATGGAGTTATAGACCTCCTTCCCTTGCAGGGGCAGCCCCATACCCTTGTGTTGGCTGCTCTGGAAATCAGAGTCCAGCTGAAAATACTCATTCATTCTCAAAAAAAATTTTTTTTAAGATTTTATTTATTTATTTGACAGAGAGAGATCACAAGTAGACAGAGAGGCAGGCAGGGAGAGAGAGAGGGAAGCAGGCTCCCTGCTGAGCAGAGAGCCCGATGTGGGACTCTATCCCAGGACCCGGAGATCATGACCTGAGCTGAAGGCAGAGGCTTAACCCACTGAGCCACCCAGGCACTCCTCTCAAAAATCTTTTTGAGCATCTACTATGCTGGGCTGTTATGGGTTGAATTGTGCCTCCCACCCCCAGAAAAGACATGATGAAATCTTAGACCCTAGTCTCTGTGAATGTCACCTTATTTGGAAATAGAGTCCTTGCAAATATAATCAGGTCAAGATAAGGTCATACTTGCACTTCCCCGATATGACTGGTGTCCTTCTCAGAAGAGGAGACCCAGAGCCAGACCCGAAGGGAAGACTGTGTGAGAGTTGGGGGCAGAACTTGGAGTGTTGGTCCCAGAGCCAAGGCAGGCCCAAGGCTACTGGAAGCTGGAAGAGATGAGAAAGGATCCTCTCTGAGGTGGCTTTAGAGGGAACATGATCCTGTAAGACCTTGATTTTGGATGTCCAGCCTCCAGAAGTGTGACCGAAAGAGTTTCTGTTGTTTTAAGTCACTTACTTTGTGGTACTTTGTTATGACTGTCCCAGGAAACCAGAACACTGGCGGAGTGGGGCTCTGGTGGTGAAAAAAGACAAGCAACCGGCTCTCAGAGAACTCACGTTCTAACGAAGGAGGCATGGCCACAGACACCCATGGATAAATATGAACATGGCAGATTCAGATACTGAGGGGACTGAACAGGGACTTGAGCTATTTTAGTTCTCACTTGAAGGAAGAGAAGCCCACGGAGGGGGAGGCAGGTGGAATCAGATCACAGAGGGCCTTGCTATGGGAAAAAGGATTGTCAGAGTGACTGTGGACAGACTTAACTGGGTTAAGACTGTGACGGCCTGGAAGAGAATGTTGGCAATGGAGATGAAGCAAAATGGGCAGGTCCGACCTATCTCACGATGACAGAAATGAAGGACCTTGCCAATGGACTGGCTGTGGAGTTGTGAGGAGGAGAGGAATCAAGGATAAATCTTGATTTGGGGCTTAAGCCAAAACCATTTATTTCTGGAGGGGGTGGTGAAGCCATTTATTAAAATGGAGAAGGTTAGGGAAGGCACGTGTTGGAGGTGAGAGGGAGGGAACCAAGAGTTCTGTTGGCTTTAAGAAGCTTGTTAAACATCTTTGGGGAAAGGCGAGCAAGTCATTGGCTCTGTGAGTTCAGTGGCTGGAGCATCCCCTTACCCAGGGTCTTTCTTCCTGTCTGGTGACATCTTTCGAAATCCCAACGTCTCCAGGGAGACAGGAGTGTGGTTCTTCCTACCAGAAGCCTCCTCTTTCTCCAGCGGTTCAGCTGAGCATAGGTACCCTGCAGGCTGTGAGAACCATGGGTATGCTAGGGAACTTATAAGTAGCCCAGAAGTTTCCAAACTCCTTCACCTACAATACTCCTACAAAGTATTTTGTACTTCAAAAGCTTCCTGCAGCATCTTTAGTGCTGTGTCTAGCTTCAGCAGAGTTAGGTCTCTTGGGGCTTCGAGGATAAACCAGGTGGAGGGATGGGTGGGGGGTGGGGAGGAGCTGCAGGTGACCCTGGACAATATTCCCAGGATGCCAGGCTCCAAGCTGCTTGGTTAATTAAGAAAACAGAAGAAAGCTTTTGCTTTGCTCAGACCAGCTTCCTGCACAAAGAGCCTGGTAGGGGAAAAAAGCCAGAAATGCCTGCACTCAGGGCAGGCCAAACCTCATGGAAGGGCGCTGACTCAGAAGTAGCAGCTGCGTGCCCTGGAAGCTGGCAGTTGTGGGCACAATCGAAGATCTATTAAAACACTGGTATGCTCCCCACACCAGTCCCTCTGGGGGTACTTCCTCTCACTTTCAGCTCCTCCAAAGACTTCTTTGCTGTTTAATTAACCTAGAGCCTAGGGGCCCGAGAAGGGGGCAGTCTGAACAGGCGGAGGGACGCTGCACAGGGAGCCTAAAACCCAGGGCTTGTCCTGCTTCCCACCCCCTCGCCACCCCCACCTCCCACAGGGGCCTGCAGTTCCCCAAATATGAACCGATCCGCCTTGCCCTCCTCTGCTTCCAGGGGTCATCCTGAAAGAAAAGGGAATGCACATGGCCATACTCTGTTAAACTGTCAGCTCCTCTCCAAGTTTAATGGTTTCCGTGACATAGCACCTGCACAATAGGACAATGCATATATGCTTAACCTATCTTAGAAGTCATCCTAAAAGAAAATTAAAAGAGATCCTACTTTTCTGGTTGTAAAGCAGTTGAGGAGGGCAGAAACGGATAATTCCAAAATTCCTAAAGTTTCCTGCAGTTGATACTACCTCTCCCTGGCCCCAGGGAGGGGAAGCTGTAACTGGGTGCCGGAGAATGATTGCAGGATCTGCAAAGAAAGTGCTGTCAGACTGAGCAAATAAAAACATGAAGCCTCCAGTTAAAATGGAATTTTATTTTTTTATTTTTTTAAAAGATTTTATTTATTTATTTGACAGAGAGAGATCACATGTAGGAGGAGAGGTAGGCAGAGAGAGGAAGAAGCAGGCTCCTTGCCAAGCCGAGAGCCCGAAGTGGGGCTCGATCTTAGGACCCTAGGATCATGACCTGAGCCGAAGGCAGAGGCTTAACCCACTGAGCCACCCAGGTGCCCCTAAACTGGAATTTTAGATAAACAGCAAATAATTGTTGGTACAAGTATGTTCAAAATATTGCATGGGATATGCTTATACTATAACATATTTTTAATTTTATTTATTTATATATTTATTTATTTATTTTTCAAGATTTTGTTTATTTATTTGACAGAGAGAGACACAGCAAGAGAAGGAACACAAGCGGGGGGGAGTGGGAGAGGGAGAAGCAGGCTTCCTGCTGAGCAGGGAGCCTGACGTGGGGCTCCATCCCAGGATTGTGGGATCATGACCTGACCCAAGGCAGACATGTAGCAACTAAGCCACCCAAGCACCCCTATACTAAAATATTTTTATTGTTTGTCTGAAATTGGAATAGAATTGGGCATTTTGGCTTTAATCCGGCAAGTCTACAGGATGCTTGGGCATCAAAAAGGGGATTCAGCAGGCCTAGAAGCCACTTGGATCACTACTGTGGCTTACCCATCGCTCCAAGAGAGAGCTCTGCCTTCAGGGTCGGGGCTCCTTACCTTTAAGCAATTTGGATTAAGGAAATGGTCTGTCTTCGTTAACTCAGTCCATCTGTGTGAGGGCCTCCTAGGTACAGGAGGGCATTGTCTAAATATGTAAGGCTACAGACCCAGTCACCAGCCACTCAAACCTCAGGAGTTGAAAGGGAGAACAGAAGATTAGACTCAAAGGAGAAGCCAGGTAAGAAGATTAGGAGGCGCTTAGCTGGGGAGAAGGACCAAGGAGAAAGCAAGGTTGAGGGGTTTCCCATCTTGTGAAGCCACTTTCCCCACTGACTGGAGACTTGGGACCCACGTCTGTCATGTCCTTATGCAACTCTTCCCTGCAAGGTCCACGTACTGGGGCTGATAATGGGCTTTGGACGCAGGCTTTTCTGTGAGGTGAGGGGAAGCAGAGAGAGAGAGAGAGAGAGAGAGGGAGCGAGCACGCGCATTACCTCAGGCAAACGCTGCACCTGAGAACAACAAATCTGGGCGCCTGGGTGGCTCAGTGGGTTAAAGCCGCTGCCTTCGGCTCAGGTCATGGTCTCAGGGTCCTGGGATCGAGTCCCACATTGGGCTCTCTGCTCAGCAGGGAGCCTGCTTCCCTCCCCGCCTCTCTCTGCCTGCCTCTCCATCTACTTGTGATCTCTCTCTGTCAAATAAGTAAATAAAAAAATCTTAAAAAAAAAAATGAACAACAAATCTGAGATTCTCTGCTGTGGCTTGTCATTGGCAACATCAGAAGTGCACACAAAGGTAACAAAACTGGCCACTGACTGCCAGATCCTAGGCACGGAAGACACTTGTCTAGACCCAGAGTCTCCTTCCTTCCCTCCCTTCCTGCCTTTTCTTATTTTTTCTTTCTTTCTTTTTTAAAAAGATCTTATTTATTTATTCGACAGAGAGAGCACAAACAGGGAGAGCAGTAGGCAGAGGGAGGGGGAGAAACGGCACCCACCCCCGCTGCCACTGCTGAGCCAGACGTCCTACGTGGGGCTCGATCCCAGGACCCTGGGATCATGACCTGAGCCGAAGGCAGATGCCACTGAAGTGGCCCTCCTCATTATTTCTTGACCAGCCACCAGGTAGAGGGCCCTTATCTGACTCAGGGGAGAATCAGCCAGAGTCCCACAGATAAGATGTTTATAATCAGAGGCAAGAAAATTAAGAAAGGAACAGATTGAGGACTGAGAAATCATGCCCAGTGGGCAATGCAGGAAAGCTCCCTGGAGAAACTAGCGTCTTGTTCCGAGTCCTGAAGAACACGTGGGATTTAGACATGTGAAAATAGGGAAGAAAGAAGACACACATGAACAGAGGACAGAGGACAGAGGGTGAGGCAAGGAGCAGACATGCAGAAGCCCAGAGGCACATGAAGAAAGCGGTGGTCAGGATGATTCCAGACCGTTCTGAAGTTGGTTTCAGGGTTTAAATCAGGGACTCAAGGGAAAGCAAAGTTTGCATGGTCCTGGGATGCTCAGAGAAACGTTCTGACCCACTTGTTTACCGGCTTTTCTCTTTCCCCTCTCTTGGACACATCTTTCTCTGTTGGAGACTCATTTATAATCCAGGCAGCCCCCTTCAGAGGGAGCAGGTGTTTCTCTGGGATGAACCACCTTGGGAAACGGAACGCACAAGTGGAAAAAAAAAAAAAAAAAGCATGCCACCGCACAGCCAGGCAGAGAGAAGCCCAGGTTGAGGCAAGGACAGAGGGGGGAGGAGGCCAGTTGGTTCGAGGTGACAAGGCAGCACCCCACCTCTGAAATCTGGATTGACGTTAACCCCCTTCAGCCCCACTGGGCGAGAGTCTATCATTAGGCTGCCTTTCTTTGAGTCTGAACACCTCTTCCTTCAAGAGGTCTCTTTTAAAATGCTCACATCCGCATAAAGGACTGTCCACCTCAGGATTCTCAGAAAGCAGAGCCCGGGGGAATGGCACAAGGAGATCAGCTTCATTAGGGGGCGGGATCTCAAGGAGCGGAAGTAAGGGAGAAGGGGTGTGGGGCTGAGGGAGAGCTAAGAGAAAGGCATATTCTGAGCTGGCCACAACCTGGTACAAACCACAGCTGCTCATTTCGTGACACCATCGGCTGAGAGGTCATAGGATGAGCACACTCAAAGTTCCTTCTCAGTCTAGAGGAGGAAGAGAGAAGAAGCATCCACTGGCTCCTATCTCTTAACGGAGACATTTGGCCCACAGGGCCTCATTCCTCCACTCCTCTCCACTGCACATGCCTGAACATCAGGAAGGCTGCCAAGCATTCTATGTGTTAGGATCAACAGGGAAGCCGGGACTACGGGGCAAATGGGACTACGGGGCAAACGGCGTGGCCTTGAAGTGAGGCACTGTGGGGTCAGGCCCAGGTGAAGGTTGTTGGGGCCCACATAGAGCTGGTTGCTGCAGTGAAGACTGGGGTTGAAACACTTGGCCTTTGGAGAGGACAAAGAGTGTCAGGGGATGCCTAAGAGGTATCTGGTTCAGGGACAGTCCTACACCTTGTTATGAGCAGCTCCCACCTAGGTGACCAGTTCTCTCTTTAGCAGGTGCCTGCCCGCAGGGGTGAACTGCTGAGAGCAGGAGTTGGACACAGACTGGGCCTAGCTGTTGGGGGGACAGGGGCTGGGGTCAGGGAGGGCTGTGGGCAAGCTCACTTCCCCATGCTCTGACCCAGGGTAGGGTGTGGCCTGGCTGCCTCCCTGGGAGGCCCCCAGACGTCTCCTCCGGCCTCTGCAAACAAATACACTCCCCCCCACCCCCCGCAACAAAGAGCATTAAAGGGACTCCTGAGGTCCCAGCGTTATTAATGGCCTATTCCATCAGGGGAAATCAATACCTGTTTAGAAAGGGCCTTGGGGAAGAAACTAGTTCTGATTGAGAAAAGGGAAAAGTGAATGCCTGCATTCCACGAGGATGAGAGGAGGAGTCAGGATCTCCCCCAGACTCACAGTGTCTCTATAAACCTTTGACTGACACCTGCCAGGAAAGAGGGTCTGTGTGTATGAGTTGAAATTAACCACTAGACTGATTTCTTAATCTGATTTTCCCTTACCTATTCAGAGATTCCAATTCCAAAACACCCAGTTTTCTAAAACGCAATAGGACCTTCTTTCCCCAAACACTCAGGAAATGAAATAGGCTTTTAAAGCTCTGGAGGACACTTTTGAAATGCTGCGTGCTTTGCTTTCCGTTTGGCAGCGAAAGTGAAAACAAGCCCAGATTCCATCTGAATGGCACAGTGTTTATCTAATACTTTTCTCCAGGAGCTCCAAGCTCTGCTGGAGGTAAACATTTTCTTCTTTCCCCCCAAGGGAAATAGGTGGTCAGCATTACTGACTCAGTTTGGCCACCGGAGAAGCAAAGCCCGTGATGAGCGAATGGTCTGTCCAAAAGAAAACAGTGACCGTGTTGGCAGACCTGTTCCAGACCTCCTGTCTTCTCCATTAAGGTGCTGTTTCAGAGCAGAAATTACTGTAAAGACCCTTGATCAAGACCCTCCTTCTAAAGGGTGGGGCCGGGGTGGGGTGGGGTGGGGAAGGGGGCACCACAGATCACAGAGGGCCATTCCTTCACGGTCTGAAATTTTTTGCTTGCTTCCTTTGTCCCTCGCCCTGCAGGACTAAATCTGGGTGCCCAGCATTCCATTAACCCAGTGAGGGCTCCCCTGGGGCCACCCCATACTTTGTCCAGATTAGGAGGCTGGCATTCACCCCAGTAACCTAGAGTGGTTTATGTCATGACCTAATGATACTTGAGTTCAATTCCCCTCTGTTAAGGGCCTTCCGTGTTCTATTCTGAGCATGCACTAAGCGGCTGCATGAGGCTGCCCTTGGCAGAGGCAGAAGAGAGAACCATTCGGTGCTAACTCTGGTGACTGTGGCTCCTCCAGGGACTGTGGCAGGCACGGGATGCTGGCATTCTGCTACCAGCCTCCTAGCTACAGGGGAAAGCAGTGTCGGGCTGTGGACAGTTGTCCCAGCTTTGGTTCAAACCCCAGTGCCCTCATAATTCTTGGTCTTGGGGAGGTGACGTGTTTTGCCTTGTTAAACTTGGGCTTCCTCATCTGTAAAATAAAGGTAGTGACCTCTACCTGAAGAGTGAGAGGATTCCATTGTATCCTATTTGTATATTCGTGGCACCCAGGAGGCATCCAATAATCTGGGCATTGTTATGCCTGTTTTAGTTCTGAGCGTTTCTAGGTGATCCAGTTTTGTCCGAATGGAAGCTGTGCTTCCCTGGTTCCCTTTGTCCATACTGTTCAGGCTTGTATCGGTCAGGGAGGTCCACAGGTGGAAAATTACTGGCATTCTTGAGCATGCCTCAAATCACACCCACTGTTCCCACAGGAAAATCAGGAAGCTTCCAGATTGTAGGGCCCAGGCCCCCGTCTGCAGGGCAGGGTAGAGCGGTGTTTGAACACAGTTGTTTTCCTTTGCAGATCTCTTTGGAAATCCAAAAGGGCAAGGCCTGTTGCTAATGAGACAGTGTTTTCCATCTCTGTCTTCTCCATCAGATGTGGTCTATTAGACTGGGGGCGGGGGATGGGTATCTGATCTCCACGGACTCGGGATCTCTCCCAGATTTCCTTACTGGCCAGGAGCAACTCCTTAGGAAAAAGAAAAAAATCATCAGGGGAAAAAGAACAACATGGTTCCTGGGGAAGCTACCCGGCTCGCCTCCCTCCTTCTCCTATTCCTCCCCATCACTTCAGCAGCTGCTTTTCAGATGCCAGCACAGCTGACCTTGACACTGACAGACAAGCCCTACCTCCTCCCACACAACCCAATCCCACGGGGCTGCTCTCCCTGAAAGGTATAGCATTGTACCATTTGTGCCCTTGCACAGGCACACACAGCCATGAGTGGGCCAACACATGTTACAGATGTGTGCAATTTGTGCAGGAGAAGGGTGTATCTTTATCTTCTTCTGGTGTTGGGGAGGTTATCTATGGGCTTTTTTATTTTTTCAGAGGTTACATGAGGAACTGGGTACCTTCCTTGTATGAGCTGAATTGTCCCCCTATCCCCCTGCCCTGGCAAATTTGTATGTTTAAGTCCTAATTCCTAGTATCCCAGAATGTGACTGTATTTGGAGTTGAGACCCCTGGGGTGGCTCAGTCGGTTAGGCATCTGCCTTAGGCTTAGGTCATGATCCCAAGGTCCTGGGATTGAGTCCTGCTGAAGAGGGAGCCTGGTTGTCCCTCCACCTGCTTTGCCTGCTAGTCCCCCTGCTTGTGTGCTCTCTCTGTCCTCCCCCCAACAATGACAAATAAGTAAAATCTTTTAAGAAATAAATTTAAAAAAGAAGTAATTAAAGTAAGATGAGCTCATATGAATTGGCCCTAATCCAGTATGTCCGGTGTCCTCAAGAGAAAACTTAGACACCAACAGGGACAGATGAAACACACAAAGGAGGGTGGCCACCCACAAGCCAAGAACGAGGCTTCAGTACTAACCGACCCTGCTGATGCCTCAGTGGTGGACTTCTAGCCTCCAGGACTGACAGAAAATTAATTCCTGTTGTCTAAGCCCCCCAGTGTAGCGACTTTATCATAGCTGCCCTGCAGGCCATTTGGAGGTACGGTATTTTTGTGGTCTGTTGTTTTGAATTGGCAATCTTTTTCCTGAGTTTGAGGGGTATATTCAAAGGGAGCTGGTTTTATTGATGAGGAAGGTGTATTAGAAACCACCTCGCGAGCTGTTGGCAGATTTAGGGAAGGACAAAACGCATGCCCCTGCTCGCCAATGTTGGTACGTCTGCGTTGTAGACCTTCAACCGTAGCGGTCATCAGAAAGGCTGGATCGATTTGTCCCAACATGTAAGGTTGTGAGTTCATGAGAATTGCCCTGCCAGGAAAAAATGAACAATTATGGCAGCAAGTTCTTCATCTTAAAAAGTGATTTACAAGCATCATTAGAGAACTCGATATTTGTTTCACTTAAAAGGCTCTTTTCTTTTATTTAATAAGAAGTATGTTTCTGCCAGTCGTAATTCTAGTTAACCTAATACAGTGTGTTCTGGGCTTCAGTTTTTCTTTCAATTGTTGATAATTTGATAAACACTTATTACATCTACGGTTCTTTCTGGGGCCAGGAGATTCCAGAATTTTTTATAATAATAACTTTCTTTTGAATAGCCCTTTCAAAGAAGTCTCATAACAGTCCTGTGAGGCAGCACATGTATGATTACTAATAACTAGCATTTGTGTAGTGTTTTATCTTGTACAAACTGTCTTGTTTAATTGCCAGGGAAAGTAAATGAATCAGTTGAAGATACATAGCAATTTTTTTAAATTTTTATTTTTTTAATAAACATGTGGTGTATTATTAGACCAAAGGGTACAGGTCTGTGAATCGCCAGGTTTATATACTTCACAGCACTCAACCATAGCACATACCCTCCTCAATGACCATAACCCCACCACGCTCTCCCTCCCCGCTTTCCCCCAGCAACCCTCAGTTTGTTTTGTGAGATTAAGGGTCTCTTATTGTTTGTCTCCCTCCCGATCCCATCTTGTTTCATTTATTCTTTTCCTACCCTCCAACCCCCCCACATTGCATCCCCACTTCCTCATATCAGGGAAATCACGTGATAGTTGTCTTTCTTCTATTGACTTACTTCGATAAGCATAATACCCTCTAGTTCCATCCACGTCATTGCAAATGGGAAGAGTTCGTTTATTTTGATGGCTGCATAGTATTCCATTGTATATATATATACCACATCTTCTTTATCCATTCTTCTGTTGATGAACATCTAGGCTCTTTCCATAGTTTGGTTATTTTGGACATTGCTGCTATAAACATTTGGGTGCACGTGCCCCTTCGGATTACTATGTTTGTATCTTTAGGGTAAATACTCAGTAGTGCAATTGCTGGGTCATAAGATAACTGTATTTTCAACTTTTTGAGGAACCTCCATGCTGTTTTCCAGAGCGGTTGCACCAGCTTGCATTCCCACCAACAGTGTAGGAGGATTCCCCTTTCTCTGCATCCTCACCAGCATCTGTCATTTCCTGACTTGTTAATTTTAGCCATTCTGACTGGTGTGAGGTAGTATCTCATTGTGGCTTTGATTGATACATAGCAATTTTTAATGTCGAGCTGGGATTAGAACCCAAGCCAGAGTTTTTTCCATGACACCGTCTATTTTCTTCAAAGATAGGCTTAGTGTTTTGGCCTCTGGTGGTCTAGAAGTCCTGTGACTACTTTATACCCATCCTTCCAGGCCCAGTCCAGATGCTACCCATTCTGGGCAGACTCTCCAGGTATGCCCAACACGGAACAAATCGCTCCTTTATCTGTAGCTCCAGCACACTTTCTCGGGCCCTTCCTCAGAGCTCTCACCCACTGTGGCTTCTCTTCTGATTATCTAGGTGTCCATCTTATTATCCCAATAGACTGAGCTCCATGAGGTTGAGAGGAGGACTTAGCCTAACCAACCTGGTACTTGATTGACAGTGCTTGATGTGGGTTCCAGGTGTGAAGCAGAGTAGAATTTACGTGCCCCAAATGTTAGGTACAGAGAACACTCCTTGGCCAAACAGGAGGTCATTGCTTCCCAGAGTGGTTGGGGACATAGACTTCTCACCCATGAGAACTGGATACATTTTTCCCAGTGGGAGGGTGTCTAATTCAAACCACCTTGCACCTAGGCCATTTTCCTGCTACTCCCAACTGCATCCTTACTTCGGTTTCTTAGTTCTTCTGTCCTTTCCTAGGGTAAGTTTCAGAGGCTCTAACTACCCATCCTTCATTCTTCAGCCTCACCCCAGCCCGGTCTGCAAACGTGGAGTGGCATTCAAAATGCAGACCCATTAACTGTCAAAATCCAACCCAGTGTCATCAAGGAGCCAGCAGCAGCAAAAACTCAGTGGGGTTGGGACCTGTTAGTGACATTAACCCTCTGTTAATGTCTCCCAAGTGTTACTAGCAATAGGACGTGCTTTAGAAAAATTTCAGTCCCTGATTTTCCAGAATGGTGGAATATAACTCACTGTTACCCATTTCAGCTGCTAAATGTTCTTGACCCATATAAATATTTCCCATCACTGGTTTCTCTATAGTCTCTAGGTTCTCTAAAGGTGTTAGCTGGACAATAATAATGGAACTTGCTCTATAATCTGGAATACTGCCAGCCCCAGGACCCCATCCCAACCCCCAGGTCTGATCCCTTCGGTCCCTCCCTCCCCTCAGCTGGGCTCCAGACTCTCAATAGCTTCTTAGTTTGGGGGAAGATTTCCTTAAAACCACAGGCTGAGCTGCTAGTGCCTGACAGGTCGGCAGACGGCGGGCTGCACGCCATTCTTCCTGGGCAATTCACTCTGAGCAAAGAGTGATCTTTTTTTGAGGCTCCCGAGTTATCAATATGAGGCTGCTTTGCTAAAATGCTTTCCGTCTCTCACAGTCAGAGAAATCTGCTTGCCTTGAGCTAGCCTCCAGTTTCTTGTTAAGAGCTAATTTTAGAGCTAATTTGGGTTCCATTAGTATATAGTTCTGTTGCAAATCTGACATTAACATGGGCGGCGTGATGAGTAACAAAGGGAGGAGAAGCCTTTTACCCCAACTGCAGCCATGAGGCACATATGGTGCCATTTTTCAAGGAACAGATTTTCTTCTTTCATGCCATTTCAGAGCTGTTTCCCTCTGAAAATTACCAGCTCTAATTTAATGCAGAACATGCCTGGATGTCATTGCAGAGATTTAGTTAAACTGCGAGGGCTGGCAGGTCCCACAAATTTGCAAAAACAGTGTTCATTTGTATAGTATAATGCTCCCCAAGCCCATGCCCGTGGACTGGGAATCAGAGCAAGTGGGGGGTGGGAGGCTCCGTTCTCAGAATAAGAGCCAGGGAGTGATTCTGTTTCTGAGAAGGGGGCTCTCCTGTTGCTGACCTTGGTGAGGGGAACTGAGAGCATTTCACACACACACACACACACACACACACACACACACACACACCCGGGTCAGTGGGTCCGCCTCTGCTCCCCACGTGCTGGGGCCCCCATGACTGTAACTTGGGTCCTCGAGTCCAGCTGTGGTCGTGGTCAGGGAGACGTGAGACCTGCTTGCTAATTTGAACTCTGCCAGGAGCTGGCCAGTTGACTGTTCCTTGAGCTTCTGTGGCTTCACTTGTAAAAGGCGGGAATCTGAGATTCTTTGATAGCTGAGTTCAAGGCCCTGGGAGAGTAACTCCCATATATCTTCCTGTGTATATGTTTTTTAGGTCCTGTGATCATCACAACACCCTGTGAGGCAGGCATTCCATCCTACCGTTGGGAAATGCTGACTCAGAGAGGCAGGGACACTTGCCCAGGATCACACAGCTGCTAAGAGGGAGAGCCAAACCTTGAACCCAGTTGGCTTCACTCCCAGTTCAAAGCTCCCAGAAGTCAACAGACAGAAATCAGAAACTAAGTTTGAACGCCATATCTTATCACCAGGGGCCATCTAAGAGAGCAGATAGCCATGCCCAACAGGCCTATACTGTTCAAACTTTAAGATTGCACAATGACTTGGGAGATTACAGTCCTGATTTGGGACGTGCAGGATCATGAGTGAGCACCCCGGAAGGGCCTGAAACATCTGAGGAAATGCACAAGAGCTGGTTCTAGCCTTAGCTCTGTCTCAAGTTGCTGTGTGACCTTGAAGAAGTCACTTGGCCTCTCTGAGCTTCAGTTCCTAAACGAGACAGCTAGATGAACTGCTTCCACTTTTTATAGGGATAGATCTAGGTTATAGATGTTTAGATGGATAGGTGCGTGGCTCTATGGCCACAGGTTCAACATTAAAACTAAAGAACACATGGGATGCCTGGGTGGCTCAGTTGGTAAAGTGACTGCCTTCGGCTCAGGTCATGATCCTGGAGTCCTGGGATCCAGTCCCACATCAGGCTCCCCGCTGGGGCAGGGAATCTGCTTCTCCCTCTGACACTCCCCCTTCTCATGCTCTGTCTCTCTTTCTCTCTCTCAAATAAGTAAATAAAATCTTAAAAAAAAATGTAAAGGACACAGTAGCAGGCATAAGACTTGGTCAGGGAATACCTTTCAGGTCTAAGACATGCAAACTCTGAAAAAAAAAATGCTCCAGACAGTTAAAAAGTGAGACTGATATAAAGAGTGAGCAAAGCAGATTACTTCTCTAAGTGACGAAACAAATGCTGAGACAGTGGTAGCACTCAAATCCTACGGGAGCCAAACGAGTTCAAAGGGAGGGAGGCAGTCCCAGTGGCGGACACTAGGGAGTGATGGGAGCTACACTCCGTTGGCAAGCAGTGCGTGACCACACGGCACGGTGACTGCTCTTCTCCGGGCAAGTGTTGCCAGGTGGGAACGTAGATGGGGTGCAAACAATATTCCAACTTTTCCAAAAAGAATCGGAGATCGTATATTCATGTGAAATATCCTAACTGTTAAACATTGGAAACAAATCCAAAGACTTAAAAACCTTTTCATGCCAAACCAAATGTGTCTGCCAGCCATATGCTGCCCAAAAGCTCCAGTTGGCTGGTCCTATGCTAACATCTTCTGGGCTGGTTTGTGTCTCTCTGTGCCTTAAACAATCTCAGAGGGCCTGTTTCCTGGCCTTGCCTGGGAGCATGCTGCAGGAGTGACCAGCCAGTGCCGTTGCATGCCAGCAATACTTTGCATGACACAGATCTCGTTTTCCTGTCCTCAGCCTCTGAGGCCAGACCCGTGACCGGGACCAGCACGCACAACTTGTTCCCACTCTTCGGGTCTAAACATCACCTTCTCTGGAGAGATAAACAACAGTGAAAAGAGGAAGAGGGTGGTTTGACCTGGCTAGGAAGGTAAACAGATGAAGTTATTCTCTTCTTAACTTCATTTCTACTCTATCGGATCACATAACCATTTTTCTTGTTAATTTAGGTACAGATTAATTGCCGTACAAATGAACAAAAACACCGATGAATGCCCTCACCATGACTTGAAACTTAAATGGCAATTACTCGGCTTTGTAATCCAATATAGTAAATATCCGTGCAGTGTGGGGCATCCTCCATCCCAGGGCACTGCTAATGGGAAGAGTGGACATCCCTGGAGATTTCCCAAGAACCTGAGCAAACCTGCTGAGAGGAAGGTGTTGCCGACCCCGGAGCCTCCCTGTCTTCCTGTCTCCCTGTCCAAGGGCAATTGAATCAAGACAGCAGGGGATTTGACTGTATTTTCATGTCCTGTTTATTCCTCTGAAAGATTTCTTATTACGCTTTGTTATTCTATACTTACTTTTCTCTTCACAGTGGCATGTAAAGTGTCAGTTCTAGAGAGCACTTCAGAGAGGCTCTTGACCCCAGACCCCCAGCCTCAGCGTGAGAGCCCTGCTCTGTGCTCACACAATCCCCATACCAGCCTCCTGAGGTCCTAATCGCAAGGGGCTGGAACTCTCTAGTTATTTGGCAGGGTCTCCCCTGAAAGTACAATAAGCACCTCGAAAGCAGGGGCAGTGTCTTACCCATCTCAGTGACGGTACTCAGGGCGTATGGCACCTGGTATTGGTTTCCTGAGTGATGCTCAGAAACAGAACAGAGTAACTTGGGGCCTTCCCCGCCCCCCAGTCTGTCTGGGGCACGCCCTCGGTGTACCCTCCTTACCTGTACATCTCACAAGCAATTTCCTCCTTTGCATCAGGCTTTTGTAATTTCCTGCCTAATTTTGTCATCTTCCATGTAACAGCGACAGTGAAAATATCCTTCTAGACATACCTCCTTGGTTTCCATTTGCCAAATCAAACTCATCTCCCTCTAACAAGTAAAACATAGCTACTTTTCGATCAAATGAAAAGATATTGTGTGAATGATGGAAGTGTATGGTACATGTTACTTTTGAGACAAGAAGAAAGTCCCTTAGTGGCCAGCAGTCAATACCAGACTCCAGATTAAATCTAATGAAGATTTTTTTTTTCCCTTGCCCTTGAGATTGTTGCATTGGAAGCTCTTTTGAAATTTTTATGTTGTAGATTTTAGATGCTCATCACAAAGAACTGAAAGTAAACTGTTTCATTACTCGTTTTCTCTGAACACTATAGCCATTTGAGTACTTGTTTAGAATTCAGAGAATTTCTGAGTCACTTGCAGGAAATTTTCTTAGTCTGCATACTTTACATTCCAATAAAAGAGCCCTTACTCCTTGTCAAAAGTGGATTAAAGCATCAATTATAAGCCAGTCATAATGACTTTCTTGTAGTTGTTCTTGATTTCCTTATAAGGGTTCATTGCATGAGTTTGTGCTCAATGGACTTTTTCTGATTTGAAGTCTTGTACTCTACACAGAGCGTAGGATGGTGCCCTAACATTTGATCAATGTTTGTTGAATGACCAAATGGCTGGATGAAAACATGAATGTCTTTCATTTATTCTGGAGAGTTCTTTCTTTGTTGATGCTGATACAACTCATAGATTTAGGTGAACAATATCAAAGATAAAATAATGCAGAAATATCTGATTCATTCAGCATTTTTTTTAATTTTCAGATTTAGAGAGTGAGGTTCAGAAAACTCCAGAATCACCTGAAATCCTCAAGGGGAATTTCAGAAAATTGTACCAAATATAGATCTTAAGGTAAGCCTGGTTTTCATGGCGACTTAACATGGGGCGGGGGTTGTTCATTATTTTCTGGTTTGTTTTATTTTATTTTTTTACCTTTGTGAAATTCTCACAAACTAACTGGGATGCAGGAGTATATGGAATGATTAGTTCATCAAAGCTCATGAGTACTTCTGGTAATTCTTCATCCACCAGTTACTACGGATTGAAGTTCGGTGTTTGGTGGGTCAGATCCCTCCAGAGTTTCTGTGACTAACTCAGGAGGAGGGGATAGAGCTCTGGGTCTCAAGTCCGAAGATGAGGTCCAGGACCCAGCCCTACAAGCAATAGATCCAGACCTTGACCTCATTCCTAAAATAGAAGGGCCCCATTCTACCTTCCTCACTGGTGGCTAGAAGAGCCAGTAAGATAATGGATATGACAATGTTTTAGAAATTGCAAAGCATGCAAGAGGTTAAGGTTATTCCCCTAGGAACAGAGTAAGCAGATTCCATAGGGGGTATAAGGCAACCCTGGAGTGCTGTCTCCCTGCTCGAGAACTCAAAATTATGGGAAATTAACTTTCTGAGTGTCAAACCAGTGGTTCCCAACTTTTTCCAGGATAGTCCTCCTTTTTATCATCCAAATACTTCCCAGACCCAGTCCCAAATGATAATAGTTATATTTTTATTATTTATTGAGAAAATATATATTGGCACAAAGCTCTTAGGAATTATGACCACTTTTCCAATTGTTTCTATTTTATTAATTACTACCTCATAGAAATACTTTTGACCAATTCTGGTCCTAGATCAGAGCAAACCATGTTAGCCATTGAACCCTCAGGCACTCAGAGATGAGCTGGCTTCCCGAAATAATTCCCTCTGCTCTCAGATCAGGGAATTCCCGCATTAAAGTGTACAATGTAAACATAACAAAGGGATCGGAGCCAAGTAATGCAATCATCTTAAGTAGACTCTGGCCTCAGGTCAAAGTCAGACTTTACAGATGACATTAACACATCCAAAGAAACAGGGTGCTGGGCTGGAGAAGACTTGGTTGCCAGGGGAAGCCAGCAGGAGCAGCTCCACCCAGCACCCTCCTGGTCCTGCCCAACGAAGACAGGCGTGGACCTTAGAGACTCCTTCTCTGCTCCCTTGGAGAAGCTCCTGTCTCACCATGGGCTCCGCTGAGGGTGTTCGCTGCCTGCAGAGAGTAGCCAGACATACCAATTGTTACGGTTTACTGCAGATGAATTTCCCCGCTTTAGATCTTAGAACCATCCTAAGAGCTTAGATAAGGTGATACCAGTCCCAAGGGATGGCTGAAAGGCAGGCCTCTGAGCCTGGCCCAGAGGGCTCGTAAGTAGCCTTGGGGAAGCTACCCTACCGGCCCTCACATTTTTTTGCATCATGTTGAGCCATGATTCTTCAACTTCAGCACGACTGACATTTTGGGTCCAATAATTCTTTGTCGTGGAGAGCTGCTTTGTGCATTGTTGGATGTTGAGCAATGTTTCTGGTATATCTGCCTACTGGAGGTTAGTAGCATCTCCCTTCCAAATGCCTAGTTGTGATGCCCCCAGATGTCTCCAGACATTGTCCAGTAGTTCCTGGGGAAGGGGGTGGAATGCTCCCCAGTCCCCAGGCTGAGGACCCCTGGTACAAACCATTCCAGGGAAATGTCCGCAGGATGCAACCACATGAGGTTCTTCTCAAAAGAACTCATTCCTGAATGTGTAATACATTCTGTTTCTGTACAGTGTTGCCTTTATTCAGAGGATGTTAGAATTCTTGAAAAATCAATTTCAGGAGATTGGGGTTAATTTAGAAATACAGTCATGCTCTACTTCCCCATAATGCAAAGGAAATAGGGATTCTGGCAGCTGATTGAACTGAAACTTGCTTTTGATGACCTAGTGATTCAAGGGTCATCCTTTAGAACATCAGTTGTTCCTATCATCAAAGTGTATATTGGGGTGGATTGCGCTGGCCAGGGGAGTTCCTGGAAGCTGTTTTGTTGTTAAAAAAAAAAAAAATCCTTGATTTGTTTTCAATTCTTTATTATATACCTCTACTTCCTAAAAACGGTACAAAAAAGATATTCCAGTTACCTGAGAAATTCAGTTAGTTTTGTGCTGATAAATTGAGTATTTTTGCTCAAATGGCTCCCACTTTTTCTATACTATTCTTCCATCAAATAGTCCTTCATTTGAGGAGAGCATTCCCACCATGGCCCACCCCCTTAGCAGTGTATGGTCCATCACTGCTCCTACTTATAGAGAAATCTCCACCTGGTTCTGTTTAGGGGCAAGGTTTTCCATGTTAGCCTCATCTCTACTCCTGGCTCCCAAGGCCACCATTTGCTGTTCCAGACCTTAAAAGCTCCCAGCACTGATGGTGGACAGGGCCCTACACCAAGCCCCATGTGAGTGCCCTCTCGTCTGCTCCCTTCTTCCTCCGCCCCTCCCCCACCTCAAGGACTCAGGTGTCTTCACTCCTCCAGTCTGGGCCCAGCTACCTCTTCCAGCTTCCCCAAGCACAGGTTTGTCTGGTCTTTGGGAGCAGAAAATCTGGTTCTGCAAGCATATGCTCAGCCTTTGTGTCTAGGCCTTGGCCGTGCAGTTTCTGTGAGTGTGTTTTTCTGGTCACTGTGAATGGGGGTGCCCTTGGGTACCCACGAGAAAGCAGAGCGAAAGGGAAACACACAGATTAACTCTGGGAGACAAGAGTATGAATTAAAACTTTTTTGCCTTGGGGGTGCCTGGGTGGCTTAGTCAGTTGAATGTCTGATTCTTGATTTCAGCTCAGGTCATGATCTCAGGGTGGTGGGATAGAGCCCCACGCTGGGCATGGAGCCTGCTTGAGATTTTCTCTCTTTCTGCCCCTCCCTACTCGTGCTCTCTCTCTCAAAAAACAAACCAAAAAACCACCTTTGTGCCTGGTCTCATGTCTTACAAACGATGTGAACAAACATGAAGACAGAGAGCGGTGATGATCAAGACTGCCCGGCCCAGAAAGCCTCTTCCCTTGGGAGCCGCATGCTGAGACTGCAGCATTTCAGGGTGGCTAGGACCTTGAAGTCCACCTTTAGTCCTTAACCCACTGGGGGAAAGAAAAAAAAAATCCCCGTTGGCTCTTCTTCTGTAGCCCTAGGATATAAAGGTTGAGGTTCTGAGTTTGAGACCCTACAAATCACGCCAATGGGAACCCTGATAAGAGGAGGAATGGTTGCCAGAGCCCAAGTGTGGGCAGGCTAGCCCCCACGCTGGGAGACCCCTCTATGAGAAAAGGGGAACCTCTAGCAGAGAAAGCTTCTCTCTCCCTCCCCAAGGCCTCCCAGGACAAGCAGGAGAGAAGAACCTGGCCCTCCAGGTTCTTGTAAATGCTTCTCTTCGAAGTGCCATTCTCTCTTCCCCCAGCAGGTGGGTCTGGTTCTGGCACAGACACCCAGTTGCTGCGGCTTGCCCTTATGGTGCCCTTATGGTGCTTTTGTGCACAAAGGGACACGGCCTTTGTGCAGAAAAACCCCACCCAGGGCACCTGACTTGGAGCGGAGTGCCCATGGTATGGCCGCCTCCACCCAGGGGTTTAGCCCAGAGCCTTCGGCCAGACACAAAGTGCACAACCTCCCTGAGGCAGCCCTGCCCTCAAGGGCATGGCTCCCAACTCCCCTTCCCACCCGGTGAGAAGCCAGGGCAAAAAAGACTCAGCCTGCAGGTGCCAGATATGCTATAGATAGATACATACATACAAATATAGATATGATTTATAAATCATACATATAATTATATATTTTATGTAATAATATGTAATATTTATATATATATATATAATTTCAGTTAATCGCTCAATAATTATGTGAAGTAGGCATCGTTGTCCCCATTTTATAGATGAGGTAACCAAGATTTCAGAGGTGAAACAATTTGTCCGGAGTCACCTAGCTAGGAAGACAGGGTGAGTCTTCACAGAAAAGGACTGACCTATAGGCTCTCAATGGCTTCCTGGTTCACGCTGTTGAGGAGAGATTTCACCTGCCTTCTGAGGCAGAAATTCAGGAAAGGGCTTTGCCTGGGAAGCTCTATCACAGTGGTTCTCAAAGTGAGACAGGACCAGCTGCATAGAATGTCCTGAGAAAAATCACCATTTTTTCCAGAAGTGCACTTTTTTTTTTTAGATTAAAAAAGTCTCCAATTTGGGGAACCTGGGTGGCTCTGTTGGTTAAGAGGCTGACTCTTGATCTCAGCTGGGGCGGGGGCGGTCTTGATCTCAGAGTTGTGAGTTCAAGCCCCATATTGGGCTCCATGCTGGGCATGGAAACTACCAAAAAAAAAAAAGTCTCCAATTTGCTTCTCATCTGTAATTTTATTATGATATTCACAGCAATAAAATGGCTTGAGGGCCAGTCAGGGGCATCAAGAGTGGGGTGGGAGGAGGTGGGGGGAAGCTGGGGAATTCTCCATCCTCATCTGAATCCAGGATTGAAGGGAACCCCAGAGGGTGGCGAGGTGGGGCATCTGGAAAGAAAAGACCAGGCCCTGGGGGTCTGGGAAGAAAGTGGTAGGGACCCCCAGAGAGAGCTAAAGGTGGGTCTGTGGGGGAAGAGGGGTGCTCTCTGCTGGAGGCCTTGTGTGCTCATCTCTGCCGCAGGCCTGCAGGGCTGAGTGTGAAGAGCTGCGCTGAGCTCCGGCATCTGGTCGGAAGTACCAGTCTGGAGCTCCTGGCTCGGGATGCTGCAGCTGTTCTGGGGATCCGCACAATTAGAATTCTCCTAGCGCTCAGTGCCCACAGGAATCCAGTCACGTGGTCAACGTGGTGCCTGGAGCTGGGGTCAATGAGAGCTCAGTCTGAGAGAAAAAGCGTTCCTTCCCTCTGAGACATATCTGCTTTGCTTGTGCACTGCTGGGCTTTTGCTCACAGTAAACATAACCACTTGCCGGAAAAGGATCCTACAAACGACCCTGCTGGGTTTCGGGGTCTAGCCTGGGAGCTCTCAGAGCCTTGGGTGGTAAATGTGGGACAAAGAAAATCACTTTTCCTTCTGAGCAGGATTCTGTCAGCCTAACGTTTCTATATCAGAGGCTCTTTATGGATACATCCTCCTCCTTTAATTCATGTTCCTCTCTACCACAGTACGGACTTCTCTCCAAGCATGCTGGATAACTTTAGGACCACAGCTTTAGACAGACCTCTTCTTTCCTATCCTGCTCTCTCAGCCAAGAATATATAATTAATCAAGAGGGCAAAAGTTTTTATTAGAATCTCCTGAATCAAAACCAAGTCTGTGATTTCTGGGTTTGGGGAACTGAAAAAGAACCAGATCCCCTTCTCTTCCACTTCCACCCAGGGTCTGGGTGACAGTGCATTTCCTAGTCACTTATGCTCGCTTCTCTGATATAAATCTCTTAAATACTTTCCCTCCAACCCACTCAATCCCCCTCTGTTAAATGAAATATTGGACCCATGATCTTGCCCAGTCTGACCCTTCCCTGATCCAGCTTGTTCTTATTACTGATGAACCCTCCCACTAGAACCTAGGACCAACAGCTCTTTCTGGAGAGAATTCATTTCTCCCTGTTGTTTCCCCTTTCGTCTGTGCTGCTGCTTTTTGTCCTTCCTAATCAACACCTTCATTCCTGTCAAAGACCTCCTGTCAGAAATCACTACTCTCCTGTGTAATGGGCATTAAGGTTCTGTCAGAAATCCATGCTCTTGCTATCAGCATTCACTATTTTTCTGTCAGAAAGCACTGTTGTGTCAGAAATGACCACTCTTCTTTTAAAAGTCACTGCCCTAAGAGAAATCACCACTCTCTTCAGAAATCTTTGTTCTCTTGTCAGAAGTCCACTAACATCCTGTCAGAAATCAACATTTTCTGTCAGGAAATCCCTGTTTTCCTGTCATAAACCATTGCTCTCCTGTCAAAAATCTCTGGTCTCCTGTCAGAAATTCCTGCTCTCCTGATCCCTGTTTCTTGTCAGAAGTCATTACTTTCCCATAGGAAATCATTGCTCGTTGCCTGAGCCTTCTCTCCACAGGATATTCAGAGCTGTTCGTCATGCTTTGACATGGGTAGATTTCCTGTGACTTCTTCACTGCTGGTTGTTCACACCTGCTTTGCTGCATCTTTTAAACTCAGTTCTGGGGCACCAGGCCCACCACTGGGAATGCACAGTCCCTTATGCCTCTCCTGAGTGATTACAGACAAATCCTTTTTGTCTGTGGACCCCTTCCTCATCTCCTTGATAATATCACCTACTCTGCCTATTTCACAAGGTTATTTAATTCAGATCAATGATAGTTCTGACTTTCAGAACCGCTACTTTGATTGAGCCGACATCTCTCTGCCTATAATTTTCCATCACTGTTGTCCCACATGGCTAGTCTAATACTTCTGTGCCACAGCCTTCTGACCTCACCCCTGAATCTTCTCTTCCCCAGCGGAAATGCCCCCAGTTCTCTAACATCTGGATTAACCTGCTCAGTTCCTTGTATGGCATGGTTTCCAGACCTGTTACCAGCCTCCCGGTCCCTCCTAGCCCCTGACATGTTCTAGTTTGTCTGGGTTTCCCCTGGAGTGTGGTCTGAGCAGCTCAGGGGAGAACAGGATTATCATTGCCCTCCTTCTAAAGCAGAGTATTAATATGGCCAAGATTGCATGAGTTTTTGTACCATCTACCTTGTAGAATCTTCCCAGCCAGAAGCTCCATTTAGTCAAGTAATTTTTTTTTTCCTTATCAGAAGCTTGTAATTTTCTTTGAATAGATTTTGCATGTCCTTTTAGGTTAATTTCAAAAAACTTAATGTTTTGGAGTCTTTAGGGAATTAGATGTATTTTTTATTGTATTTTTTTCTAGCCTTCATCATTGGAATTTAGAAATGGTATTGATTTCATTTTAATCTTACAATCTGCAGTGTTGCTGAACAGATTTGTCATTTCTATTAATGTTCCTAGAATGCTCTGTATCTTTCTTGGAGTCCTACTCATTCTGTCTTACAATGGGGAAAGCTTTGTTTATGGCAAGCTAGAGCAGTGCTCCATGCCGTGGCATTTTCTCGTAAGAAACACTCAAAATGGGCGACAACACTCTCTTAAGCAGGTGTTTGGCTGGCTACGTCTAAAAAAGTATATCAGGGGAAAAAATGAGGATGGCATTATTAGAAGGATAATTTTTTTTTTTTTTTTAAGTAAGCTCTACTTCCACTGTGGGGCTTGAACTCACCATCCTAAGATCAAGAGTCACATGCTCTACCAACTGAGTCAGCCAGGCGCCCTTAGAGGGATAATCTTTAATTAATTCTGGTTTCTATTTTTAAAAGTACATCATTCAATAACTCTGGTAATTCAACCATTAATAGCAACAAATTGCTTACCACACACTTCACAACTGAGCAGTGATCACACCAAAATTGAGAACACCTGGCCTGATGACTAAGACAGGATTTTCACTTTTAAAATGGTGAATTTTAAGGTATGTGAATAATACTCCCTTCCCCCCCCAAACCCACAAAAGCTCAGGAAAAGTTAAAAAAATTAAAAAAACATAGGTGTTGGAGGCAAGATGTTGAGTTTTTATCTAGCTGTGCCTCTAATAGGCTCTATAGCTTTAGGCAATCACTTGATTTTGAGTCTCAGTTTCCTCTTGTGCAGAATGGTATTATGAATTACCTCTCCTTCACTCTACTGAGAAAAGAAACTCTCCTCCCGCACCCTGTCAACATGTGGAGTAGCCAATCAAAACATCTCCTTTTCCTAGACTTAATGATTGGTGCAGATGTGCCCACATGATCCAAAGAGGCTCAGTCCGGTCAAGAAGGGGGGCTGATGTGGATGTTGACTCAGGAGACTCTTCCTCTGAAATTATAAACTGTAAGGCTCATGGAACCAGGGCTACTGGAAGTCTTTTTTTTTTTTTTTTTTTTTTTAAATCACAGGGAAAGAACATACTGGGAAGTAAAGCTGACACAGGAGATGGAACGAGTGAGAGATTCTGACAACATTGTTTGAACACATGGATCCAGCCTAGCCAGAGCTGGACAACCCCTGATATTTTCATTTGTGTGTGAAATTAAGTTCCTTTTTTTCCTAAGCTTGTTTGAGTTGAGTTTCTGTCATAAGCAACCCATAGAGACCAAACATAGAAATCTACTTTATAAGGCTATTGTGAGAATTATCTGTGATAATAGAGGTAATGTGTCCAATGCTTGTATATAACATGTATTCAAAAATTGAAACTTAACTATTATCATCATCAAGACCACGCAAGAGATAGGGACAGTTTTGTGCTTGCTTTCTGCCCTACAGTAAAGACAGTGGTGCATAGAAAGTAAAATCTCAATAAACATCCTTATGAACAAACTGATATCTTTCTTTTAGTACAGAATTAAACAATGAATTAATCTGAAATTTTCTCTCCTTTCTACTCTTAAGAGATGGAGACAAATCTACAAAATGGAATGAGTGTTGAACCCGGGGGTCAAGAGAACAAGGTTCCGGTTCTGACAGTGTTACTTACATACTGGGTACCCTCAGGAAACCTGTTTTCTCTCTGGGCCTCGGTTTCTCTGTTTGTCAAGCTAGGCTATTGGTGCTAGATGATCTTAGTCCCTTGAAAGCTCTAACCCTGAAATTCAAGGGGGAAGACATCAGGGAATTTCTTCAATTCCCTATGGTTTTGGGGGGTTAAAAAATTCAATCTCGTGCCCCTTTGGCATCATTCCCCCATGGCCTCCCACAAGAACACATGGTCAGGGATCAGGTACTTGCTGATGACCACTTTGAAGATTCTGTAACCCCGTAGGAAGTTCGGTACTCCGCTTGCTAATGTAGAAGTGTTGCTGAATACATGTTAGGATGATTTTCAGCCACAATGCCTGAAATATAATGTAATATCCAGAAAAATCAATGGAAACAATATTTTTCATTCATCAAGCATTCCTTTAGAGCCTTCTAGACACACACTGTGCCAAGTACTAGGGAAACAAAGGAACTGAGTCCCTGTCCCTGAGGTCTTATGAGGACTGTTCCCTGAATGTCATCTTCATCAAGATTTCACTGGAGTTCAGAGGCAAAGAGAGATCTTGCTAACCTTCTTGGGGGCCCGCTGTCTGCCAGGCACTGGACAGTTTGTGTACATTGTCTTGTCACTTGGTTATAACCTTCCTGCCCTTGTACCTCCCAGAAACACTGATCTGCCAGAGGCACGGAGGCATAATACGTTTTGGTAAATCCTTCACACAGAACCCTGACCCTCCCAGCCTCAACCTCTCTCATCCTGCTGTCTGACCATACATGAAGCTTCCCTCTGGGGTCGAGCCTGGAGTGCAGGGCCTTTAGGCGTCTGAAGCCCCAGCTTTGTGGAAGATATGATTTTTACTCAAGAATCTGAGTAACCACTTTTATATTGGAAACAAATATTGATAGATCACTAAGTAAACTTGAGGATTTGCACACATTTGAGATTTATCTGTTTTTTTCCCAGCAAATATTTATTGAATGACTACTGTGTGCCAGGCCCTGGGGATTGAACAGTAAATAATCAGTTTAAAAAAATTCTCACATTCTAGGGAAGTAAACAGACAAAAAGCGTAGTATTTCAGATACTGACAAATGCTATGGAGAAAAAGAGAGCAAAGAAGGGACCTCATCAGCAGGTCTGGCTTGCAGAAGATTGATCCAGGTTTCTCTGTTTGTCTCCTTGGGGCTCCTTGTCCTCTGCCTTAAGGACTGCCTGGGTGGGGGTGGGGTAGGAGGGTGGTAGGGAGAACCAGAGATCAGCTGGCCGGGGAGCTGCATCTTGAGCATAAAAAGAGGAGATGCTGAAGAAAGGGAAACTGTAATCTCGCCCACCTGGCGGTACCTCATGGCCCAGAATCCACACTCTACGGGGCCTCAGTCTGGGCTTAAGCCGTCTGCAGCAGGTTTTCTGTCTACATTTCTGCCTCTTCAATCAACATCCCTGCTCGTGTTTCTTGGATGCCTAGGTGACCGCCCTAGAAACCCTCCTTCGGCTGATCACTCCCCTTCACCCTGCTTAACCCAAGCCCTTTGCTCTTTGCCCTTTGGCCCCCAAACTGTCCTGCTCTCTGTCACTATCCCACCTCCCATGGCTATGGAGCTTTACAGGGTGCCAAGCAGTCTCCTGGCCACGCACAGTGGTGGTTTCTCATGGCTCACTGCAGGGCACAGGAGAAGGCAAGTCAGAGAAGGGCAGTGGGATATAGGGACAGTCTTACCAATAGGACAGACACAGCAATCCCATGGCACTCAAACTTGACGATGCATCAGAGCCACCTGTGTGCTTGTTCAGCTAGAGACTCTGGGTCCCACCCCCAGAGTTTCCGATTCAGTAAGTCTAGGCCCCCTGTGGTCTAACAGGATCCAAGTGAGCCCTCGGCTTCTGCTCTTGCTGGAGCCGCAGGGAGCTTCCTGCTCTAGGTCAACTGGTGAGGCATCCTGGCTGCCTTCTGTGCCCCAGCCTCCTGCTGGGCCCTTCCCTCCCCTCTAATTCATGAGCCCTTCTCTCCCTCCACTGTCTTCCCTTCCTAGGCCATCTGGCTTTCACGCTCACTCTAAAAAATGCTTTTGGAATGTGACCTGCAAAAAATTCTACTAAGTGGCAAGTGGCTGGTCACAGCTATCATCCCCTCCAGGAATATTTGAGTTTTGACTGATCCGTAAATCCCTGAAGCTAAATAAATAAAACTCCGATGGTAGGCCTCAGAGGTCAGCTAGTGAATGGGGGCTGTGTTTGGGGGCCTGGAGCCTCTGACACTGCGTAGGTGGCCGCTCATCATACCTCCCGCTGTGCGCCTGTGGGGGACCCTCTCCCGCCCCACCTGGGTCAGAGCTGAAATTCTGTGACCCTCTGCTCCAGAAGCAGGGAGGCAAAGATGCCATTACTGAAGAGGAGAGCCACTAATGGCAATAATTAAATCCCCCAAGGAGACAGGATCCTCAGTGTCCTTTGTGTTCTGGGAGTGTCTCTCGCTTTGGTGGCAAGAAAGAAAATCTGCTGTGACAGGCTCAGATGCCCCCGCCAAGGGACGTCCTGCTGTGCTTGCGTCAGGGCCTGGGTTTGACTCGGAAAAACACACAGAACAGGATTTGAAGAATTAAGGTCATGCCCCGCTACCCCAGGGTTTCAAAAAGAAAGAGTGGGCCGGCTCCGAAGGGTCAGGCAGGGATGCTTAAAGAGGCTGGAAACCAAGGTGCATGGAGGGAAGTCCGCTATAGCCAAACTGCTCATCCGTCCAGAATTTCACCCCCGAGCGCTTGCCTTCCAATCCTGAAAGGCATGTCTTGGCCTCACTGCCTCTCACCTGCTCCTGAGAGGCAGCTGGAAAGAATGTATCTGCTGGCAAGACACGGGGCAGAGAGGAAGCAGCAGGGTCTGTAGGGAGTTGGTGGGGGTTGTGCCTCCAACCTGATGGGAGGTCAGTGATGGTGGCCCAGTGGCATGCAACTGCCTGCGAGCCAGAGGGCCAGGTTCTTGTCCTGTCCTGTCCTCTTACCACCTACCAAGGAGTTAGGTGCCATGATTCTAAAGATTCCTGCAGACCCTGAAATTCTCTGACCTCTGCCACCATTGTCTGCTGTGAGGGGTACTTCAGGTAAGAGCTCATGCATGAGGGCCACTCAGATGACACTCTATTTTTTTTTTTTTTTTTTTTTTAATAAATCTCTTCTCTTGGCCCCAGATGGAGTTGCACGCAATTCCATGCCTGCGGCAAAGCACTTCTCTGATCTGATGTCAGTGGTTGTTTCTGAAGCCGCGTTCCACACTGGGGAAACCCTCCCCATTTTCTCCCCTCTGCTCCACCGCCTACCTCTATTTCCTCCTTGCCGTTCTCATTGGTTTTGCCCAAGGACCTCTGCGATCATCCCGTTTATCCTTGTCTGCCCCTGAGACATACCTCTTTTCACGGTGCCTGTGACAACCCAGGTTGGAAGCAACCAGAGTGTGAATTTGTTTCGCAACATGTAACTTTGGTGACATTCCTGTGTGTGTGTGTGTGTGCGCGCGCGTGCTTCTGTGCGGCCCAAAGATTTACACTGGAGGCCCTGTTAACATGGAGGTTAAGATCTGGGTAAGGTTTTGGCATCACATACACCTAGATTTAAATCCTGCCTCTCTGGGGCACCTGGGTGGCTTGGTTGGTTAAGAGAGTCTTGATTTTAGCTCAGGTCATGATCTCAGGGTTGTAAGATCGAGCCCCACAGAGGGCTCCGCGCTCAGCAGTCTGCTTGAGATTCTCTGTCTCCCTCTCCCTCTGTCCCCTCCCCCACTCTCTCTCTCTCAAATAAATAAATAAATCTCCCCCCACCAAAAAAAAAAAAATCCTGCCTCTGACACTTATTAGCTGTGTGATCGCGGGCAAACTGCCCAAACTTTCTTAGCTTCAGTTTACTTATCTGCAAATTGACTATAATATGTACCTTAAGAGTTTGCCGGGTGTCACTCCCTTCTCAGAGCACAACCCTTGTTTCGGAGATAATTAGAATGTTCTATCGGTGTCTTGGGCATGCCTCCTTTCTTGTGGATGACAGCACTTCTTTCTACTGCTGTTATCTCTTTGTGGGGCACCCAAAGACGCCTGGAATTTGGAGCCGAAGTTCCCTAGGTAGGCTATGCCATCCAAGAGGAAAGCAAATAGAAGAGGCCCCTCTTTTCCTGACCCACTGGCCCATCAGCCTTCATGAGATCACATGTCAGGCACACACAGGTTTCTTTCCTGATGGTTTAGGGGGACTTCAGAGAGTACGAGCAGAGCCTAGAGAACTAGTGTTGTGGAGCTTTTTCTTAAATCCATAAGGAAAGACTTCGGTCTTCCTATGGAAGGCCTACTTGGATGCCAGGCCCACTCCTGTGACTTTGGACCTCCAGGGCAGAAGCACACTGTCCTCTTTGTCTGTGCAAGGCCCTGCTCTCCTGTTAGTTATTCATTTCCTTCTCCCCACCCTCCCTGGGAACCCCTCCCATTCTCCTTCCCCTGTAGGCAATTGTGGATTTACTCTGCATCTTTTTAACCAGTTTCCTGTGATGTGTGTTTATTTTACGTAAATGGTTCTGTGTCATATTGTGCATTCTTTTTCTCCCTTCTTCCCCACCCCCACCCCCAGCACTATACCTGTAAGTTCCATTTGCATTGCTGTACTCACTTCTGGCTGGCTTTCCTCCTCCACTTACCCCACAGTGGATTCTAGGTGACCTTCAACTTCCCGCCACTGAGAGCGATGCTTCAGTGAGCTTCCTCTGACGACAGCACCTCTTCCCTCTCTGAACCTGACCCACCTACTTTCAGATTGGTCAGCACAATCTCTAATCTTGGGGTCCAACAACCCATAGAGAATGCTCTCTCCCCATATCCTTCTTGAATCGTGAAGACCCTGAGCAGAGAGAATTGATGTTTGTGCCACTGTGTCTCATTGGGCCCTCGGGGAGGGGGTCCTAGACCCATGGTCCTCAACAACAGGAGCTCTTACATGGAGTCCGTATCAGGCCTCGCACTTCTTCAATTGGTTGACCATTTCAAGGAAGCCCTTCTCCCAAAAGCAAACAATTTCCCTCCCTCAGAAACATAATGTATCCTTCATCTGCAACACATTTCCTCTGCCCTTGGGGTCATCTTAAGGAGATTTTGTGGTTTTGGGGGGGCTGAGAGGGGGCTTGGGGAGGCATAGGTAAGCGTTGCTGGCATCTCAGAAGAGCTTCATTGGATTTTCATGGCACTCTGGGCTCTTATGGGAAAGGGCATTGGCCTCAATTAAATTCTTTCATCAGTAGTTCCATTCTAATAAGAAAGGCTCAGTGGTTTGCCAGTTCCTCCCAAAGCTTTATCAGGATTAAATACTGTTCACTGAATGATATCTATTTATTATTCAGCAAACTTTTTTTTTTTTTTTAATCCTTCTTGTCCTTCTATACTCTGGCTACTTCCTCGGTCAAACTGTCTCTTCTTGGGTGTTCAGAGGAGCTGCATAAGACTCAAGGAGCCCCTCACAGGGAGCCTCAACCCTGGTCATGCCCTTGGCTATTGGTCTGTGTGTCCCGGCTCTACCGGCTTGATCTCTCAAGGCCTCAGTTTTCTTGTTAAAATAAAGGGGGCTGTTGGAGACTTGAAGCCTCCTGGCTCCTGATGTCTAGGAGTTTACAAAGTGTTCAGTATTCCTTGGCATTTCCAAGATGTAGCACTTTTTCTCTTCTGACATCAGCTGTGACTCGCAGCCTCAAACCACTATGACCATAGGTGTGGAATGAGAGAGCCCCAACTCTCTGCCATGTCCTCCTGCCTCTCTAGCCCCCAGACCCTTTCTGAGGACTCTCTCCATCTCTCACCTCTTTTTCCTGCTCCTTCTCATATGCTTTCCTCAAGGAATTCCCATCCCCCTCTAGCCTCCCTCCTTGAAAACTGCTCAGGCAAGCAGGGTGCGTCCCACCTTTCCCAACCCTCTCTGCAGTCCCACCTCCCACGTCCTCCCCGGGGTTCCTGCTGGGTAAGTGGAAGCTGAATGTGCTTTGAAGGCACTTACCTTGACCTAGACTTACCCCAGATTCTTGAGGCAACTCTTCATCAGGAGTAATCTGGGGTGTGCCGGAGCCCTCACTATCATGTCAGAGTCTCAGGCTACCCCACACCTGCTTCTTAGGCGAGGAGAAGACAGGGACCAAGAAATCTCCTTTATGGCAGACTGATAGGCCTCTGGACCTTTCCCCAGTCTTTGAAGAGTTTCAGGCAACTGTCTCCGCTACAGACTTGCTCAGGCATCCTTTCATGCATCCCTCATTCATCGAACCTGGGGACAGCCGCTGAGATAGATACACTGCAGAGACGTGGCCTTCCATAGCTCAGAGAGGGGATGCATGGATAATAGACAGCGAGATGCAGATAGGTCCCATCCCCTGCTACCTCTTGCAATGCTTTCTCCTGAAGAGTGGGGACCAGGAGGCAGGTTGGGGTTAGGGGAGGGTCTGACTGAAGCTCTTTACCTAAGCTATCAACTCTCAATTGCAGGGTTGCTCACAAGTATGCTTGTTTCCCTAGACACAGTGGCCTAGAGAGCAGAGTGCAGGAATCAGCAGGAGGAAAAAGCAGAGGACTGTGCTGTGATAAATAGGTATGCTCGTCAACTTGCTCTTCTGTTGGCGCTTTCTCCCTTCCACGCCACCTTGCCTTCCTTTTCTCTCAAGAACCCATCCCGCTACAATCCACAGGGGAGGGTGGGAGGCTGGAAGACAACCCTGAGGGGACATATCTTAGCACCCGTGGGGACTCTACTATTGGCTCTGTACAAGCCAAGCAGGGAGATGTCTCGTGTTCTTAATAGAATGACCTAGACTGAAGTACTCTTTCAAGCTTGGTGTTACCTTGGAACCACATCCATTTGCTAGATACCAATTTTTAAAAGGATTCTAAAGACACCCAAACTTTCTGGTGTCATTGGTAGCTTTAACACTATAACATAGATATTTTTATGAAGCTTTCTCCTCAGAGATAAGATGAAAATGCAGGGTTTTTTTTCGATGACTGATCTAATCTTTCTCCTGAGTCCTGTCCCTGTTAGGGAATGGATGTAGAGTTAATGGTGACTTGCCAATCAACCATTTCACAGTCTATTCCAGTTTTGAGAGACCTGTTGGGGTGAAAGCTTTGAAGTTCTGATTCCTTTCCCCTTCCATCATCCCAGCTCTGGGCGGGTGGCAGGGTGTATGGGGAATGGTCTTGAGCTCTTGCTTGTCACATGCTGGCCTCTGGGCCCTTATGAGCTCCTGTAGCGGGCCAGGTGTCTGACCGGTGTCTGGTTTATACAGGAGACCTTGTGGTTCAGTCAGGACCTGCAGTGCCTCCCTTGCAGGCCCATAGTCTCTGAGTCTCAGCCTCCTCCACCATCAACCCTAAAGCTGCTGATGTGGACTCACCTCATTCCTTATCATGGAGACCCCTGTCAGGCCCGCTTGCTTGTACCTCAGCTACCATCTCAACTTCCCCAGGGGCTAGGGAACTTCCGAGCCCCTCCACAGCACATGACTCTCCCCACGAGGACAAAACAGCCTTAAAGGTGGAAGTAGCCCAGGGAATGCTTCCAGAAGTTTCCTCTCTTTTCCCCCAGCAAATGGATCTGTTCACCACCCTCACCAGGACCAGCAGCTGCAAGAACTACAGTTAGAGCCCCCAAGACGTAGACTGTGAAGAGCCAGTGGCGTCTAGAGCAAGATGGCGCTGGGAAGGTGGATGATACACTCTTTAGGCCTTGGTGTGAGGCTGGGAGGCCATGGGTGGTTGGGGGCGCATTAGTGCAACAAATACTTATGGAGGCGACCGTGTATGTTAGGCTAGTCTAGAATACTAGACATTGAGAACACAATGGAGAGAGGGAAATGGAGAAGGGCTCTGCTCGCCCTACATTCTAAAAGAGAATGCAAGCATTAAATAAGTGGAAAAAAGCAAACTACGAACAAGAACTATTAAAAAATCTCAGAGTGGGAAGTGCTACACAAGAAATGAAAGACAGTGATGGGCTAAAGAGAAGTCGGGGGGCCTCTTGGCGGAGCTGGTCAGGGAAGTTCAGCAACATATATAATAGTTCTTGTGGACCTCTGAATTGAGTATAAATGACCCCGTAATTATTATTTGAGTAAATTATGTTAATCGTCTCCACATGCCCTGGAGCGTTTATATGTGTTTTTCTTGACACCCACAGTTTAACTATTTAGCAATAATTCAGTAACAGGCCAAGCTTACCTTGTTTTCTTCTAAGCTTCTGTTAGATTGGATTGAGAAAGTTCTGTCTGTTTCTGGTTGAAGTGGATAGAGTTTTTTTAAAAGTTACTTCTTTGGCTCAAACTGCAAATAAGCTTTGCCCAGAGAGCAGTTGCCATGAAGAAAAAAAAATGGGGGAAGCCATCCATTCATTAAAGAATGAATCAGAGGAGAGGAAATGGCGGTGTTGGGTGTAGAGAATATGGACCGTAAGTCGTGAGCATTCTTCTCATTTAGAGTGGGTGGGAATATTACACCTCCTTTCAAATTGGTCATTTAACAGAGCCAATAATCAGCCATGGGTCATTTCCACCTAAAATAACCTCTTGTTTTCTCTGAAAGGGTCCTCTTAAGAAAGCACAAATCTCAGGCACTAAGAAGATCTAGCAATAACACCCGACAACAGTATCAGCTGCTGCGACCTAAGGGTTCAGACTTCACAAAAAGAGAAAAGCGAGTGCAGGGAAAAGGTCAGCTCATACCAGTTTGGAGGCTGGCCTGGCACCGGGTGGGCGGAGGCAGCCATCGCCTCTCCCAGGGAGGACTGGCTCATTCGCTCTGCTCCGTGATTTAAAGTGCTATTGATTTGTCTGTAACATTCAAGTATTTCTGAAGATTAGGATTTAAAATATTCAGTTTCAGAGCATTTTGCCCCAAATGACCAAACCTAATGGAGATTAGAATGATATATAGAAATGAGAGGAGACTTGAGCAGTATGCCTTAAATCTCATTATGCTTTTACTAGACCCCTTAGCTTTCTGGTCAACATTCCGCTTAATTTTCTTTTCCTCTATGGTAAGATCAATAATCTTAAGTATTAATTCTCAAAATTTCCATTACCAGTGGGAGCTTCAATCAGCAAATAGCCACCACATGCTTAATAGCTTAAACTCACAATACCAGATGGGAGGGATCTAATTATTCCTTTTTGTTCTGTGAGAAGGAAAATTCACTATGACTTCAGAGTGGGAAATCTAGGTCAGGATTTGTAAAATCCGTCTTCTAGTAGGAGGAGACATTTGTATTTTGGTTTCTCAGGGAACTAGAGCCCTCCATGCCAAGCAGAAGGAGGAGTGCTAGATATGTGGGAGAGGGAGGAGCGCATGTTGGTCCAAGGAAGCTGCCTTCTTTATGCCATTTGGGTCAATTGATAATAGGAACCAACCCGCTGAGCAGGGAGCTAGAGCTGAGGCTCATATTGCCAGAGTTGGCACATTGGAAATGTAGGTGGTTACACACAGGCATACCTTGGAGATATTGTGAGTTCCATTCCAGGTTGTCTCCATGAAGCAGATATCACAGTAAAGTGGGTCAAATGGAATTTTGGGGTTTCCTGGTGCATGTAAAAGTTGTGTCTACATTACACGGTAGTTTATTCAGTGTGCAATAACATTATATCTTTTAAAAATGTAAATACCTTAATTAAAAATACTTAATTGCTAAAATATGCTATCATCTGAGCTTTCAGCAAGTCAGTCACTGAACGTGGATGACCATGATGAATATAATCATAATGAAAAAGTTCAAAATCTTGCAAGAATTACCAAAATGTGACATAGAGACACAAAGTGGGCAAATGCTGTTGGAAACTCAGTGCCAATAGACTTGCTCCGTACAAGCTTGCCTTAAACCTTCAATTTTTAAAAAAACAAACAAAACAACAAACAAACGCAGTGTTTGTGAAGTGCAATAAAGCTAAGAGCAATAAAACGAAGTAGGCCCATACATGGGAGTACTGGCATGCAGACCCTCTCCTGAGAACCAGCCCCTATCCCCTTCTCAGAGAATCTACTCCCTGCTAAGACCCTTCACTACCCACTCCCTTACCTTCTGTCACTGCTGATTTGACCATGTGTCAACAGCTAGACCAATCAGATGCTCTCTCCGGGGCATGTGGAATTGGGTCTCAGAAACATTGTAAATTTCTGCCTGCCACTTGAATTGATGAGGATATGAAGCTGGGATTAGGGCACCCATGTTTGGATGTGGTTAAGTGAGCAGAGAAAGACAATTATGAAAGCAAACACTTGCAAAGTGCCAGACATTGTTCAAAGAACTTTCTGTATATTGATTCGTTTAATCTCACTACAATCCTATGAGGTGTGTACACAATTACCTTCAACCATACCTTATAAATGAGGAAACTAAAGAAACTTAAGGAACTTGCCCAAGGTATGAGCAATTAAATGGTGGGGCTAATATTTGAATCTAGGCATTTTGACTCTATATATTGTCCTTAGCCATATGCCAAACTGCTTTCTGGAGCACTGGAGGGAATAAGAGAGAAAGGGAGAGAGAAGATTGGGGCATGTGTCCCTACAGAGTCAGGTGTAAGAGACAATATAGCTCTAGAGAGAAAGATTTAGAGAGACAAACCAGTCTTGAGTTTTGCAGTTTGGGGCCTCCACCCTTATGAAACCTGGCCACACTTCTTGCCTTTGTGTTCCCTTAGATCCCTCTATTTCTAATCAATTTTCTTTCTTGCTTAAGCCAGCTTGAATGGGTTCTGTTCATTGCAAACAAATGATCTCTGACTCAATAAAATGGAATAGGAGGGAACATTTTCCAGCAGGGGGCCTGAGATTAGATAAAATTGTGTTATGTTAATCAGCTAGAGAAGTATGTGAGAGATGTTTTCATTTTGTTCTTTCTGAAATTCACAGAGCATACTAAGCAGGGATGATATAATTACTTTAATAACCAAGATCAAATACCATTAAAAAGTATGGTTTAGAAAAAGGAATGAAATCTCTGCCTGATAACTGGGGCCTAATACAATCGTAGCCTCACTTCCACCTGAATAGGAATTGGACCTAAATTATAGGGATGGCTTTTTAGAATGACAGTAAACCAAGGACTGATCAGTATAGGGTATAAATGAAGGATATAGATGATGCGTTCTTAATTAGTCTTACTTTTTGTCCCTTATTTACTGTGCTTTTAATTAGTGCATGAATTCCCTATTGCTGCATTACAAATCATCTCCCAAGACTCTGTGGCTTAAACAAACATTGCATTATTCCCTTTGATGGATTCTGTGGGTCAGGAATTCAGATAGGACAAAGCAGAGATGGCTTGTCTTTGCTCTGCCATGTCTAGGACCTCAGCTGGGTGTGACTGGGGGCTCTAATCACCTGATTTGTGACTTCACCCAGGCTGTCATCCAAAACACAGACAGGGGACTTTTCCATGGGGCTTTTCGATATGATCCAGTTGATCTTTCTCACAGCACTGCTCTTGGGTACCAAGAGTGAAGATCCTCAGAGGGGACAAGATAGAAGCTGCATCATATTTTATGGTCTATCCTTGGAAGTCATATGACATCCCTTCTTCTACAGAACAAGCCAGCCCGGTTTAAGAGGTGGGAACGTAGATCCCACGATTGAAGGGAGAAATGTCAAAGTCACATAATAAGATTAAATTGGATGGAAGATGCTGTTGCACATATTTGTTGGAAAACTAGCACAGAAACAAAATACAATGACAAATGCTGGCTTTTTAAAATAGGCATTCCGTGGAAGTTTATAAGTTCCATATCCTTTTTTTTTTTTTTAAAGATTTTATTTATTTATTTGACAGACATAGATCACAAGTAGGCAGAGAGGCAAGCAGAAAGAGAGGAAGGAAAGCAAGCTCCCTACTGAGCAGAGAGCCCCCATGTGGGGCTCGATCATAGAACCCTGGGATTATGACCTGAGCTGAAGGCACAGGCTTTAACCCACTGAGCCACCCAGGCACCCCAAGTTCCATGTCTTTTTTTAAAATGCAGAGCATTTAGTAAATTCTTTTGTGGTCTGACTGAGAATCTCATCAGCTGAATGGAACAGTTCACAGCAAGAGGAACCGATATTCCAGACTTAATCCTGCCAGCAAAGGACTGTTACTGATGTGAAACTCATGAGAGTTTGGGAAACAGTGCCCATTCCACCAAAGAAGGACAAGTCAGATGTACATCTTCAGACTTTCAACATAGATGATCTCATGGTGAGAACCTCCAAAAGGGAGTATGGCTAAAAAAGGTTGGCTCTAAAAATAAAATTCTGAACTTAAAATTGTGAATGATCCTAATGAGGAAGGAAAAGAAGAGATATTCTAAAGAAAACAGCATTTTCTGCTGATGAGCTCTGATTTTAAGAGGACACATATAAAGATGGAAGGATGTATATAGAAGAATGTCACAATTTTTTTCAGGTTGCCAGAAGAAAACCAAAGCACATTAGAAGTCAAGGTTTCAAGGACTGGGAAAAACTAAAGATCAATAGCCAGGAAGATTCTCCTGCTTTCGTACAGTAGAACAGGGAAAAAACTACCCATTTCCAAGCTCATCAGATAGTTTGTAAAATAACTAGAGTTAAGAAGGAAAACCTTCACAAAAAGATATAATTTTGTAAAACTTCCTACAATCCACAGAAAGGAAGCAGAATGTCTTCACTCCTATTTTGCTTTCTTCTTTACCATCATGGACTTTAAAATTTAGGAAGACCGGATGTCCTAGGCTGTTTAAGACAAACTCAACTTGTACCTGGGGCACAGGTATAAAGTTAATGGCGTTCGTATCATTCTCAGAAGTCCCGCTGGGAACAATGGGCGAAATAGGATAGAGACGGGTGCATAATTTGCTGGACCTGGTGAGAAAAGTAAAATGTGGAGGTCCTTGTTCAGAAACTAAGAAAAAAATGCTGTTAAAGGTACTAAAACATAAAACGTTTTCCTTTTTCCACAGTTTCTCGACTTGTCATATTTTCTATGTGTTACTTTACGTTGTTCTAGGTAAAGAATAAATAACATTTTAAGTTACTAACATGAATTTTATCTTTCATCTTTATATCATGTAATGCCATTTTTAAAGGTATTTTAAGAGCTTATTTTTTTGAGAGAGAGAGAGTACATGAGAGAACCTCCTGGGGGTGGAGGAGGGGCAGACAGAGAGGGAGAGAATCTTAAGCAAGCTCCATGCAGCCCCATCTCACAGCACTGAGATCATGATCTGAGCCAAGATAAAAAATCAGAAGCTTAACTGATTGAGCCTCCCCAGATGTCCCAACATGCAGTATGAGAGCATTTGGCTGACATGTGGAATCACCAAAATTGCCCAATTCCTCTTTTGTAGGTCATACATGTATATGTATTCTATTCTTATCAAAAAGTGGAAATGTGGCGAAACATTGAACTGTTTCTATTTAACTTTTTGACATGTGCACATTCTATCAATACTCACCTTTGGCTTACTGAGGAGAAAGAAAGGACCAAAAGCAAAAGGAACTGTAAGCTGTCCTATCTCTCCTCTTCCTTCTGTGTTATAATTTGCAGTGTAATTTACTAATATGTGGAAGAAACATGTATGAAAGGGTATGATAGAATTCCTTGGTCTTTTGTGTTTTTTTAAACACTGTTGGGGTTCTTGGGTGGCTGATTCTTGATTTGGTCTCAGATTATGATCTTAGGGTCAGGAGATGGAGTCCTGAGTCAACCCTGAGTTCAGTGGGCAGTCTGCTTGAGGATTCCCTGTCTCCCTCTCCCTCTGCCTCTCCCCTGACTCATGTACTCACACACACACACACACTCTCTCTCTCTCTCTCTCAAATAAATAAATAAAATCTTTTTAAAAACTACCATTGCCTTCTGTGCCCAGAGCAAGTCTGGTTCAAAGGGAGAACATAATTTCTCAGATCTGTTGTTACCCACACACTCAGTTGTGGGTGTTATACACTTGGTACTCACTGGAGTCTGGCCAAACTCCATGCAGTATGGGTCTGCTGGAAGCCTGTTCTCAGGGCTTCAGGAGCACTATTTGTGAATGGAGGCTGAGGAGCAGTGATGGACACACATATTTGGCATCTCTCCTTCGTGTGCCTCTTCCCCTGCCTTATCAGACGTCACTGGCAAAACATAAGTTCAAAGATAAAAACCAAGAATTTCAAGACAGTGATAAGGAGGTTTATGGTCATGTGCCCATGAAGCCAGTTCTGGTTAAGGATTGTGGGTGTTTTCATGAACTTGAGTGGAGGGCTTGTGAAAACACAAGATTATTGGGTACCTCCCCAGGTTTCTGAGTCAGTAGGCCTGGGGTGGAGCTCAAGAATTTGCATTCCTGGGGCACCTGGGTGGCTCAGTTGGTTAAGCGTCTGCCTTTGCTCAGTTGTGATCCCAGGGTCCTGGAATAGAGACCCGCGCTGGGCTGTCTGCTCAGCGGGGAGCCTGCTTCTCCCTCTCATTCTCCCTCTGTGCTTTCTCTCTCTCTCAAATAAATAAAATATTTTAAAAAATTAAAAAAAGAAAAAGAATTCGCATTCCTAACCAATTCCCAGGTGATGCTGATGCTGCTGGTCCTGGGGCCACACTTTGAGCCCCAGGAGTGAAGAGCAGCGAGTCTCAGCCTTGGTTGTGCACGTACATCAGCAGGGTATTTGTGAAGATGCAGACTCTGATGAAGCAGCTCTGGGGGTGGGGGTGAGAGGCTGCTAGTGCTGATCCGGACACCATGCTTTGAGTAGCAAGGGTCTAGAACCTACAGTGAACCATAGGAGGAAGAGGGTGGGACTTGAACCGGACTTCAGAGTCCAGGTAGGAACTGCTTCTGTGACAAAGAGGACAGAATGCATCCCAGGCAGGGCAAAGGGGAATGTGTAAAGAGAGGAAGCAGCAGAGTGCTGGGAGATGGATTTGGCTGGTGCAGAGGCTCTTGCTGGAGAAGAGGAAAAGGGCGGAAAGACTAGCATGGACTGGGGGGTTGAAGGTCTCCCCGGAGGCGGCCATTTTGGAGAGTCTGCTTGGGATACAGGAAAACAATTCTCCATACCCATTCTCATTAAACCCTGATCTGATAAGGGGCCAAACTAGCAGTACCTGAGGGACCGAACACTCCCGGAGCTTAATTTCCTTCAAGGAGCACACTGTGCTGAGCTTTAAGGCAGCGTGGAGAGGGAGCAGAGGCTGGGGTCAGCAGACCTGGTTCCAGGATCTGGCTTGGGTAAAGGTAAAGGTCTGTAGGATCCCTTTATGCTGCAGGGGGTCTTAGATGGCCTTTCAACTCTCTAAACAAAATTATATCCATAACATTGGGTACCTGGGTTTCTGCCCTGTAGACACCCTTGTCAGGAGGGTCAGCCCTACCCAACCCTGGTGTGGTCAAGGCTGAATAGGAGCATGGGAAGGGGGCTCAGTGGTTCCCAGAGCAAGAAGAGCTCCATGGTGCTCCTGCAACCCCCTTTGTGGTGTCTCTTTACAGCAGTATGTGGAGAGTCCCCAGGAACTGAGGCAGTTTCAGCTCTCAAAGCAGCATTCCCAGGACTTTTACCTTGACCATTAAGACATAAAGCAGCTCCAGGTGTCCCCAGAAAAGTGTAGAAGGTGGCATTGAAAACAAATTGCCAGGCTGTGGCCTGAGTTAATTCAAAATACCCTGCAGCTCCTTCCCACATCCTTCTCTGCTCCCTGATACCCCAGACTTGCGGTTTAGGGGGGCTTCCAATGTCTTTGGTGGAGACTGTGGCTTGAGTTCATCCTGTGTGGGAGTGAAGTGAAGGTCATTGGCCAGTAAGTAAACAGGATTCTTGCAACTTGTAGATATAACTGTACAAAAGATCAGAGAATTCCTCTTTGAAGGCTGGAAGACAGAAAAGTTATCTCCCTGCTGCAAGAACAGAAGAGAATGTAACTTAAATGATCCCGGCTCCTGTTTGACTCTGCTCTTGCCATCCAGAAAAGGCTCCAGACCTCCTCCTTGCCCCCCAGAGAGGTGGGTAAACCCACTTCACTGAGGTTTTTAATTCCTGGGGTAATCCCTTCCTTCCCAGCCAGGTGGGGGGTGGGGAGACCCCTTGCATCCAGATCTTTGATCTGAGTTGAAGCAAAAGAGAAAGACTTCTATAAAACTGTCAGGGAGATGGGAAGGGGCCTTGAAAGAGGGCTTGTAAATGGCCAGTTCACCTTTGATCAGTAGCCCTGGACCCTTTTTATAGCCTAGGATTATGGGTTTAAGTGCCCTTCCTGTGTCCCCACAGGAATCCTGTGATTTAAGAACAATTAGATTATTCTAAATATTTAGAGGGATTGTGCACAAAGGACTTTTATTTTCATTAAAGGAGAAAGAAAAAAAGAAGAAAGAAAGAAAACGAAAACATCCATCCAAACCATGAAGTTGATTCCTGAGCTAGTAATAAACTGGAAACTCAGTCTGTTTCTTTCCATGTAATGGGATACTCTCTGGCCTGGCAATTCCACTAAAATCTATTAATGACAGGGGTATGAGATATAATTTATTCCCCACGCCCCCACCCCCCAGACAAAAGAAACAAAGCATTTGTTGTCTCTCATTGTTGGATTTTTTTACTTCATGCTTTTAAAATGTCAGAAAAACAGAAACTTAAGAGTCTGACTTTCTCCACTTGGGTATAAACAGATATTAAGGTTGACTGCTGATTTCCAGTTAATTTAATGCGTGTGGTTGAATGCCTCATAGAAAGACCGACTCATCATGGCTGTGTGTATCTGCGTGTGTTTCTGTGAATCACCTCCCCCCGCCCCACCCACCCGATACCACACGAAGGGGAAGAAGGTTTATAATCTGGTGTTTGTCTCCAAATCTGGCCAGCAAAAGATGAAATATAAACAGCTTCATGTCAGTGTTTAAGGAAAGTTTGTAACTTGGAAGACTTTTCAAGTGTGGGGGAAGGGGCAGTGGAAGAGGGAGAAATAAACTCCTTTGTCTGATTTAGGGCTTGATTCCGGGCCTCTGGGGTCATGACCTGAGCAAAAGGCAGATGCATAACCGACTGAGCCACCGAGGTGCCCCTAAATCAGCACCTTGATTATCTGCCTCTAGGTGCCTTCCTCCTTCTCCAGTGCCTATGGCCCCCACTAAGATAAAATAGGAATTGACTATTCCATTGGCCAGTGCTGAGCTATGGGTTCCACCTTTTCTGCAGTGGGTCTAACCCTCATTATGGAATGACCTGACACGTGTCATCATCCCTGAGAGGGGACAGCAAGCATCTGAGGGACAATTGGGATGCTCTTCCTTGTGGTAAGAGAGCCAGGGAATTAAACGCCATCGTCATTCCTACACAAGGCCCTGACATCTGCAGAGCTGGACAAGCAGACACCAACCTCTTGAGAACAGGAGTGTCCCTACAAACTCACCTTAAAAACTGATTGATTGGTGATGAGAACTGCAAGGGATGGGGTCCTCTTCGAGGGACCTGATTAGCGGAGTCCTCGTTAGGGGAATCCTCATAAAGAAAAAGAATGAAAACTTAAAATTTTCCACTTTTAAAATAATTTTGTTTTCTTCCCCATCCTTAGCTACACACACATTCATCTCATGGTTATCAACAAGGACGAGAGATTTTTTTTTCTTGCCTCTGACCATTAGAGCATAGTTTCCTATGGTGCCCATGACAAGGCCATTTGTGATTTCTATATACTTACACATGTATTTAAATATTCGGTGCCTGGCCCTTTATGACCTCAGAAACCTCAGGCAGCTGGAAACCAGTCTAAGTATTCACATATTCATTTGTTCATCCAACAAATTAATGCTTACGTCTTGCATGTGCCAGAACTACCCAGAGAATACAGAGGCAAATAAGACATAGACGATTGTTTGGTGATGCAGAGGTAAGCCTCTGGGTGAGTTCATCTGATTTCTCACATTCTTGTTGCTGCTTTGGCTCTTTACAGAGCCTCCTTCTGTGTCCTCAGTCCTGCTGAAGCCACCACAGGCTGTCAGCTCATGTCTCGGGTGTGCACAGTATGGGAAACTTGGAAACAGTTTTTCCAAGTTTCCAACGCTTGGAAACGGGGCACATTCCCAGTCGGTCTCGTGGTGATGGCATCTAGGTGCATCTTGTAGTTTTACGATCTTTCTGCTGGAAGTTACTGGTTATCGTAAGCCTGTGACTGGGAAAGCAGATTGCAGAACGAGTTCTTAGTGATACCCAATGAAGAGGCCAGATGGCCCAGTCCTGCCCAGAAGAGGAGGGCAAGGCAAGCTGGGAAAGGGTATTGTTTCTGCCATGCCCAGACTCCTCTGGGCTCAGTAGTAGTAAGACCTGGAGCCCTATTTGGTCTGCCACGGCAGACGGCGTTTTGGTAAGTCATCTGGGAAGTGACTTACCTTAGGATGGAAAGGGATGGGAAGTGCACGGATTTGGGTGGTGTGGGCAGACTTGCCAAGTGCAGGAGGCAAAGCTGAGTCTAAACCAGAGGGAGGAGCTGAACCAGTGAGGCAGAAGCAAAGGCCTCTCATCTGAATGATTCCTCATGTCTTGTGGCCCAAATGGACCCGCTTCTCAGGTTCTCACCAGGGAAGGCTCTCACCACTGGCAGGTTCTGAGTCACGATGGCTTGGAAACTTGGATCCTGGCCTGGGGATCCCTTCGCAGCTTTCTACCCTTAGCAATTCCTCAGGTCAGCTGTCTAAGTACCAGCCCCGGGAGGAGGTGGAAACCCAAAGAGAATCCCCTGATCATCATTCTTATCTATGGAAAACCAAACATGCCAATCCCCCATTACCTGGTAAAGCCAAGAGAAAAACTCTATGGTGACAGGATTTGCAACACAGCTTCATCAGCTTTATGTATTCCATTTTTATTGCAATAGGGTCAGAAAATACTTGCTTAGCACCTGATCAGCCCGATCAGCTCTTCCTCCTTCTCCGCCTCCTTCTCTCCATCTCTGCTCCTTTTCCTCAGCCCTCCACTTGCAGGTGAAGTCCTCCTCAACTCCCTTCCAAACCCCATGCCGTCAGACCTAGAACATCCCTGTCATGGCCCCCTGTGTCACTGGACCCTTCACTGGTGTGTTCCCCCACCACATTCTTTGGTCCTGGGGGCGGGGGGTGAGAGCCCTGACCTGTTTCTCTCTCACCTCTCTCAGTGCCTCGCGCTACACTCAGCCCAGAGCAAGGGGATCCACTAAACATTTGTGGGGCAAGTGAATGATGTCCCCAATACGGATACGGGTGACTGCGGCAGACGTCGATGGCCAGTTCAGCGTAAGTGTGCCTGGCATGGTGCTGAAAGGACATGATTGCTGCTCAGTTGCCTTCCTCCTGGCCAGAAAGGCTCCCATGCCCCTGGGGCTTACCCCTCGTAGGGTACGGGTCCCCCTGCCCTCCCCAGGCCCGGATGAACACAGAATGAACGCTCCTTCAGACAGCATACTCATCAGTTTCCATTTGAATTGTCCTCTCCTGCAAATTAGTCTTTTCTTCCCCTGGGCGTGTATAATAATCCCTGCAACAGATTGTTTCCTGTTCTATAAAATGACTCTCTTCTGCTTGCCACATCCCTGCCGTGGCATTACCTTCTCTCCATGATTTCTACAGTCCTCCCTTGGGCTCCTTCTTCTTTTTCAAACAAAACTCTCTGTCCCTCAGCCAGAGCACAGCTCCCCCAGCTGACCCTGGAAGTTCTTCCAGGCTCAGGTCAGTGTCCCTTGGCTTCACGTACAGATGGCAGGAGAGAACGATGCTGGGGCACGAGGGTGGCTCATTTGGTCGAATGTCTAACTCTTGATTTCGGCTCAGGTCATGATCTCAAGGTCATGAGATGGAGCCCTGAATCGGGCTCCGCAGTCAGTGGGTAATCTGCTTGAGATTCTTTCCTTCTGCCTCTCCCCAATCCATCCCTCTTCCCCCCACCCCCATGCTCAGTCACTCTTTCTCTCTCTCTTTCTCAAATAAATAAATAAATAAATAAACAAACAGACTTGAAAAGAGGAGGGTCAAATCTGTCTCCTCACGTGCAAGCCCTCCGCTCCAGGATTGTTTAGCCTGGGCAGTTTTTGCATCTAATTTCCCAGCAAACTTGGGACAATTGAAGATTCAGTCAGAGTGGGGAGGCCTACATGCTGTGCCAGGGGGATTCACTTAGGTCTGAAGATCTTATCCTAGTTAGAGCTCCCTGCCCTGCCCAGAAGCCCCTCTCACTGGCCTGCTGATAGCTAGAAGGGCAGCCGGCACTTGTGGTTGGCCAGCAAAGAGAAACAGGACTGGAGTGGAATGGTCAAGAGAGAAGAGGCTGGGGCTGGGAGGCAGGAACCAGGGCAGGGTTCGAAGGAACCAGGCCAGCAGTGCACTGTGGGTCAGCCTCTGCAAGGCCAGAGGCACTGGGGCACCGGGGGCTCCTACCCAGGGCTAAGATTGAAGGAAGCATGTCCTGGGAGGGACTCAGATAACACAGGCACACACATATACGCACAGAACAACAAACCCTCTGGATTTACCCTAGGCTCGAAACCCAGATTGGACTGAGGGATTGGAGTGGGGTGCCTGGTAGTGGTGTCCACTCAGTCACTGGAGGGGGCCAGGACGGATGCTGGTTACGTTAGGAAGGAATCAGGTTATCACGCTAACTTAGGATGAAGTTACGTGACACAGGAGAGCTGGCTGCCCCTCTAGATTCACAATCCCTTCTCTCCCTCCCACCCTCCTCCCCTGACTGCCCTGAGAGAGGACACCATGGGAGGTCCTCAACCTCTGGCTGCCCACTGGTCTCAGCCAATGAGGAACCTCAGCCATTAGAGGGAGAGGAGAGAGCTGTCAGGTGTTCTCAGGTCTCCATCCTTGTCACATGGCCTCAGTCCGGCTCTTCCCTTCCTTTCAGTGCATTCCAGCTCTGCACACTCTCTCTTTCCTGGTGCTGAGCCCCATCCTTCCCTGTGCCCAAGGGACGCAGGGGCAGTGACAGTCTGGGGCCGCGAGCCCTGGGTTTCTGAACCGCTGGTGTAGTTCTCCCATACTCCAACCTTCCACCAGCTGGTAGTTAGCCCCTTTATAAATAAAACCTCCTTGATTTACCCAAAGGGACAGGACTGTTTGTCTCCTGTTGGGACCCGAACTGATACAGATGGAAAACTGCATTTCAGTGAGATTTCTGTTTCGTATTCAAAAATATTGTCAGGAGCTCAGCAGAGCCGAGAGAGGTGAGACACGGGTGGGGGCTCCCACCCCGGGCTAATAACGAAGGAGGCATGTTCTGGGAGGGACTGAGATGAGAAGACAGGTGTGTTAGTGCATACACATTCGTACACACACCCAGAGTGGGAAAAGCTGGTTAAGGCAACAATGAGCCCAAATGAAATTAACTGTGAAAGTTTTAATCACTGTGATAGGATAAGCTAGAGGCAAAAACCGGAAAAGACGGTGACCCCCTTGTGCCTGTCCCCCCCAGAAGGGATACATGGGGAGAGGGTCGGGGTGATCAGCGCAGATGTGGGCTTTTCTCATGGCTGAGGGAGCCCCCCAGTAAGAAGCTCCGTCAGTTTTATGGCCCCTGGAGTAGGGGGAGGTCTAGGAGTGGAAAAGCTCTGGGCTCTGAGTCACTGTGGGCGGAGTGTCTTCAAGGCTCTCCCTCCTCGCTCTGGAAGGAAATCTCTGCAGAGGCCCAAGAAAAAGATGTCTGCCCAAGGTCTCAGACAAAGAGACCTAGGAATATGAATATGTGAAGGGCATGCTGGCCAGGGGGACGGAGCCCCAGCCTGCTGCTCCCTCCAGAGACAGCGGCGCGCAGGCGGCCTGCCAAAGCTGGGGTGGGGAGGGCCATGCTCCTGGTGGGTCCTGCCAGCTAAAGCCTCTCTAATTGCCCACGGTCAGGCTGGGAAAAAAAAAAAAAAAAAAAAAAAAAATCACACAGAGGTTTGTAACCAGGAGCCAGAGCTCCTCAAATACAGGCACGTACACAATGGGGGAAATACATCCACATGTTGGCAGTGGTTTCTCTCCATCAGGGCTAGCCAATAGAAGTGTAATGTGAGTCACATATGTGGTGTTAAGGTCTTGAGTAGCTATAGGAAAAGAGAAACAGGTGAAATTCATTTCAATAATACATTTTAGTTAAGCCAATAAGTTTAAAATATCACTTCAGGCATATAACTATTTTTAAAGTTACTAGTGGTAACTGGTCCAGCTTTGGAACGTCAAGAAGGGGAGGTGTAGTGGGGGGCAGGCAGGCTATGAGGGGGTGAGCACCTGCGCCAGCTGGGCCGGGAGCACGCATGCGGAGAGACGGCTGACGGCATGCGTGCTCTCCGCATGCGTGCTCCCGGCACGGTCTGAGCACCACGCACACCAAAGACACCCTGCCCCACTTGAAAACATGCAACTCTTTTAGCTAACCCTCAATGCCTTTCAAGGAAGAGGTGGAACAGTAAGTTTCAGTTCCGGAGATGGAAGGAAAACTTAAAAGATGCAGGTCAACTCTGTTCTGTGCCAAAAGGTGAGTGTTTGCTGTTGCACTTTGGGACAGTAAAAACGACAAATAAATAAATAAATAAATAACCAAAGAAAGAAAAAAAGTCATTATTTGCAGCAGAGCGCATTGTCCTAAGCTCACAGGGAGCACGGACAGGGCGGTTGGCTGGTTGGCTAGTCGGCAGTCTGGCTGGTTTGGAAACAGAAGGTAGCAGAGAATTTGGCCCCAGGGCTGGAGGCACTGTGGAAATAGAAAGAACCCTGGAACAGGCGCCAGGACTCCTTCCCCTCCCCCACCTCTCTCTGTATGTGACCTCAAGTAAGGCCCTTCCTGGCCTGGGACACGTCTGTTTCTCCACAGACTGGGGATTCAGCAAGGATCACGAGATGATTTCTGAGACTCGTTCCAATGAAAGCAGTTTGTTATTGCCTCTAGAGGAAGCATTTAAGCGGCCCACAGCCCAAAGGTGAATGTGAAAACGACTTCCAAGTGCGCATCCTGGCACAGCTGGGGCCAGAAGAGGCGAGAGTCTGCAGTTAGTTACCATTAGGAGCCTGGGCAGGTGCAGAAGCCCTGCCCTGGAGCCGAGGTTCTAAAGAGGCAGGACATCGGGTGAAAAGTGCCTGGGCAGACAGTGTTAGCAGACACAATACTGATGATTTTTTTTTTCCCACTGGAAAATTCCTTTTTCATCTGAGGCAATGTTTTCCACAGCTCCAGGGGGCTGTGGTCATTTCCTAACAAGATTTTTCCTATTTTGTGCAGCTGTGGTCTGGTATTTGCAACACCGGGTATTTTTAAGCTGAACCTCACTTGGGTCCTCCAGGGCCAAGGGCTGAGGGGTGAATGCAGGCCCAGTGCATTCCAGCTTGTGTCCCTGGGCCCTCCGACCGCAGGTACTCCCTCTTCTCCAGTCGCTTGGGATTAGGGGGTTAGATGCATAAAATTACAAGATGTCAGAGGTGTAAGGACCTTGAAAGGCCATTTAGTGTAATCTTATTTCTTAAGAGGGGAAACCGCCAAGGCCTGTCCACTGTGCTTCCTCCTTTGCAGACATGGGGAGAGAGCTGTCATGGGGAGAGAGAGAGAGGCAGACAGAGAGGGAATTTAACTTGCTGTGAATGGTTTAATATGTTTCAGGACTATATTTTTACTTCATTATCACCGAATACCTCTTTCTTGGTTTCCTGATTCCTCCATTCCTGTCCTTTGGCTTTTGGTGTTTATTAGAAATGGGAGATGGAATGCATGGACACGCAGATTCATTTAATAGACCTTCGCCAAGAGCCTCGAGCTGCTGACGATGCAGGATAAGTAAGACACTGGTCCATTGTGGCCTGGGAGATTTGTTTTTCCTGCCAACCACAGTCCAAGGCAACAAGCTCTGTTACATTCACAGAAGGCACTGCCTGGGAAGCCCAGAGGAGAGGTGGTTTGCCCTGTCCGGAGCAGGTCCGAGATTGCAGAAGGAGAACCATCTTAGACTGGCAGATAGAGATCTACTTGTACGTGATAGGAACTGATACTTTGCTTATTAGGTAAAGGAGTTAAATTCAGCCTGCAGTGTGGGTAGATGTTTGTATTTGATCCACAACCATCAGGCAAAGGCCATCTGAAACAGGACCTCCTCAGACTCCGTCTCATAAAGTTCTGCCTCGGTCTTTTGTTATGCGGCCCCTTTCTCACCTTATCTTTCTGGTGTTCGGTTTACACCGCTGATGGCGATGCTCTTGGCTTACTCACAGCCTGAAAGCCTCGGCCAAAGCTGTTCTAGCCCCCGCACAAGGGGGATCAGGTAGCCCCTTGAGCCTGGACCCTTACACTGAGGCCTGGGATCCGTGGCGGAGAGGGGCAGCCAGACAGCCTGTCCTGGAATCAGCCCCAAAGAAATGGCACAAGGTACTTAAGATTTGGAGATGTTAGTCCTCTGGGAGTTTAATGCATCCCCTTCCTGAGAGTAGTTCCTAACTTTTTCCCCTCAGACATACAAAAGATGACAACTCTTTAAACATATGATTAGACAGAGGCTTTGATGCCCAAGCTTGGGTTTCTACCTGGCAACTGCCCCTGTACCAGGCCCACTGCTCTCAGCTGCCTTCTTTTCTATGAGCTGAGCTCTCTCTTGGTTCTAGTCTGTTAATGGCCTCCCCCTGCCCCCACACCATATGCTTAATGACATCCTGTAAAGAGGATGGATCTCTCTTAGCTGTCCTCTAACTTTTGGAATGCACCCTCCCCTCCGTAGTGTTGGGAAAAAAAAAAACAAATTAAGCCCAAGACAGCCAGAGCTAATGGACCTGACTCTCCCAGGGAAGGGAGAACAAAGGCTCCAACCCTTTGCAGCTCCTGAACATCCTGCGAAGAGGTGATCAGTCTCGGGCCCCTAACAAGCTCAAATTCACCAGCTCAGTCATTGTCCTTGGCTCACCTCTCCTCTGCCACGTGAACCGCCTTCCCCACGCCAGACACTCTGAACAAGGAATTTATCTCAGGGGCAAGACATGGTATCTTGTCATTGTAAATCACTAGAGTAATGTCTCGAAATTCAAGGCAAAAAATCTGTGCCATTTGGCTTATGATGAGCTGGTATGACCAGAAACATTTTCAGTGCAGATTATTTTAAATGTGAGAATTCTTTTTTATTGGGTCCTGTCCTTTCAGATCACGGACTGATCATTGACTATTTTAATAGACTCCAATTGTATTCCCAATAAATGAGGTTCCCCTCAGATATCTCCAAACTACTACTTTAGATGAAATACACAGACAGAAATGAGTCAGGTTTCGGAGAAACGGCTTACCCTCCAAATCTTGCATAACTGCACTATAATCTTGGCTTTGTTCCTATCCTGATACTGGGCTGCACACTGACCAAACAAGCCAGCCGATTCAAACCAAGATCTCATTTGACTATTTCCCCTTTCCAAGCCCCCACCCCCCACCGCACACACTAAATTAGCACATTTCTCAGGCATCATTCAGAACAATGGTTCTCAATCCTGGCTGCAATTAGAATCATCTGGGGAGCTTTAAAAAAAAAAAAAAAAATCAATGCGCAGGCCCCACTCCAAATCAATTAAAATAGATTTTCTGAGGGTGGGCCTCAGGCATGGGAATTTTTATAAAGCTTGCCTGGTTATGCCAACATCGAGCCATGGTTGTGAAACACTGCTTTAAACATGAGCAAAATTAATGATTATAGATTTTGTTTGCATAACGAATGGCTAATTTAATGTTTGTATGAAACTTAACGTAGTCATGCTTTCAGTCAAATAAAGCCAAGAGGAAGGCAGAGCTGTCTATTGAAAGGTAGAGATAGGGACTTCAGCGCTATCTTTTTTTTTTTTTTAAATAGACAGAGATCACAAGTAGGCAGAGAGGCAGGCAGAATGAGAGGGGAGAAGCAGGCTCGCCGCTGAGCAGAGAGCCCGATGCGGGGCTCGATCCCAGGAGCCTGCAGAGGCTTTAACCCGCTGAGCCACCCAGGCACCCCACTTCAGCACTATCTTGATTAGGCTACCCACATCATTGGAGGTCATAAAACAATGACATAAACAAGTTTGGCTAACTGAGTTTTAGCGCCCAACTTCCTATTTGGCATGTTTCCATGAAGAGCCGGGGTATATGAATGTGGGAGGTAGTCATGATTCACTCTTTATTCTCTCCATTGAGGAGCCTGGGCCATACTGGGGGGTGGGGACGGCTGAGATGAGACTCGGGACACAGCTTCTTCCCGGTGACACTGGGACTGCAGATGACTATGGCATCTTCTGGAGAATTCAGTGACAACGTAAAGGATGTTTTCCTCACCACCGCACCCGCCAGCGTACACACACACACACACACACACACACACACACACCCTGGCCAATCCTGCCAGTGATTCTGTGTACTGGACACCACCACACTCCGGAAAAGGCATCCTGGCTGCTGCAGACCTGTAACTTCCCTGCTGAGGCAGAGCCTGCTTTCCTGGATTTGGTCGCCAAATTCATGTGTCCCCAAATGGTCCGATCTGCAAACCTTACAACACCCCCATGGCTTTAAAAGAATGGAAGAAATGTCTGCTTCTAATTACCACATTTACAGCTCCTTCCCTCCTCCCCCTCCTATACAAAACAGACCCGGTTCCTTTTGAAAACTTGCAAATATTTCACATTTGTTTGGAGTGCAGATTTTTTTTTCCAGGTTTTTGGAAAGCTGAAGTCACCGACACATGTCTGCCTGGGTGATAGTGTTGCTGAGTGCAAACACCCTTTGTTCCTAGCACAGCCACACCTGCCTTCTCAGCCCTGCTGATGCTCAGTGAAGGGTGAATGTGCTGCAGAACTGCCCCTGGGGCTGTTGGGGTGGTATTTTCTGTCTGCAGGGACCTCAAAGAGAAGAATTGAACAGAGATAGAGTGGTCTGTCTTGAGCCCTGCACCCACCCCAACTCCCTTTCCAGGCATTGGTTGATTCTAGTTCAGACCTATATTTAGCCTAGGACTAAAGAGATACATTGTGACCCTTTGGGAATACAAACGGACTGGGTATAGATCCTGGGAGATTAGGCCTCTGGTCTGCTTCTGTGTCCATTCTGAGTCTGGTCCCAGTTATCATTTGGCTCCCATTAATCTGTTGGACCTTTTCTATAAAGGGCACAGACAGAGCAAGATCTAGGCGGGGATAACTGGCCACTGAGGTCAGGTGCTTTGGTATCCTATTCGTTATTATAATCACCTTGGTCCCTAGGTCAAGTCTACATCTGTGTGTCTTCACGATGATCAAGTGTCACGGGGGTTGCGAGACTATTTACAATAGACACCAGAATGTTAGCACTAGAAGGAACCCCTTATGTTACAGAGGGGACTGTGCGTCTCACCCAAGACCAGTGACTTTCTCAAGGTCACACCTAAGGCCAGAGAGAGGATGAGAACCCAGAAATCCTAACTCCCAAACCAGTGTTCTTTCTACCTTTGGCTGTCAAATTTTAATGAGAACCAGAATCCACTTATCATTTGATCAACATATTCATTTCCCAGAAGAGAAGCCTACTTGGGGAAATAGCGTTATTCATAGGATGTTATTTGGAATAGATGAAAGGCTAGTCCCAGGTTCGTGCTGGAAAGAAATGAAAAAAGCCAGGAGTCCAAGGTAGGAAAAAGCCATGCTGAGAAAACCACCCAGAGAGACACTCACTCCTCACGCTGGGTCCAGGGAAGACCACAGCGGCCAGGAAACTTTTCGTAACCATAATGGGTAGTCAAGAAAGAAGCAAGTCTCCAAGAGGAAACTAAATCCCTGAGTTGGAAATGGAATTATTCTGAGAGAGAAGAGAGAAACCAACAGAGGGAAAAGTTAATCCCTTCTTAACTGTTCTTTGTTCCTGGACATAAGCTGAAGCTAGTGGGAGGAATTTCCAGCCCAGAACCCCCAGTGAGAAAAGTCTGGTCAGTTATTTCATTTAATCTACTGGCCAGTCCAAGAGAGGACCTCTGCGCTGACTTAAAGGAACACTGCCATTTTATGGGGGAAAAACCCCACTTCGGAATGAAGCTAGAGTTGTATTTGTTCCCAGGTCTGCCCAATGGCCACAGCTGGGGGTGGGGGTGGGAATTCCATTGATGCCAGGCATGGGGGACAGAGTCTGCAGGGGCGTCTGGTAGGATATAGCTGCTCCCTCCCGGACTCTCTGGAAAAATACCAGCATGGAAATTTAAACTTCGCTCTTGAATAAGCTCATTTTGTATATCAGTGTAACCTGAATACCAGGCAAACCCCCCGGGGCCCGGTCTTGGGTGACTTGCCCCTTCAGCAGCTCGGGAGACAGCCAAAAAGGGCTGGCCACTCACAGCCCAAGCCCGATGTCCTCCCGCTCCCATCCAAGCAAACTACGATGAGTGACTAGAAAACCATGTCTGATGGGTTGGAGGTCAACCCTAGGGCACAGACCTCCACTTCACACAGGAGCCAGAGTCCTATTTGACAGGATTCCCTAAAGGCATTCAGGCAACAAAGAAAATGAGTTCAGGAGGAAACTTCTGAGAAAACGGTGAGGCTTGTATCAAATCAAGATGAGCTGGAGGTCACTTAAGGGGAGCCCCGAGCAGCTCCTCAGGGCCTCACACTGGGGCCCTCACACCAGGGCCAACTGCCTGGGGACTTCCTCCACTGAGGTTCCTTCCCTCTTCCCCACAGGGCAGGATCAGAGCTGGGAGTTTAATTCCAGAGGCTGAGAGTGGAAAACCCAGTCTCTCCTTGTGTCCTCAGTTCTGGTCACTGTACTGTGGACAGTGCGCTCTCCCCCCGACTTTCTTGATTCATTCCCAGATCCTAAGTGATAGCACTGCCGAGCAAGGGAATATTATGAAACCACAGAGTCAAGGACTCTGACGGAGGACAGGCACAAAGAGAAGAGGGTGACCTGAAGCTCCAATGTCCTCAGCAGGCAGCCAACTCCCACTGCCGGGGAAAGAGCAGGAGGTATCTGTTCTCGTCCAAGCAAACCCTGAGTTGGAGAGTACTGGCTGCTGGCCTCAAAGCTATGAGGCTCCACCCTGAGGAATACTTGGGACCCTTTGGGGACAGTGCTGGTCAGTCAGCATGGATGTATGGCTTCTCTCCTCTGTACCTCTGGGTTGGCCCCGGGAGACCACGGGGAGGAAGCCAGACACAGCCCCACACTCATGGAGTTTACATTCCTGTTAGGAAAATGGACAGTAAACTGAAAATCACAGGTACAACAAGTGTGAAGGAGATAGGGAAGGGCCAAGGAAGGTCTCCCCCAGGGAAGTGACATTAAATCTGGGATCTAGGGATGAAAAGTCATCAGATAGGAGCACCTGGGTGGCTCAGTCAGTTAAGCATCTGCCTTGGGCTCAGGTCATGATCTTGGGGTCCTGGGATCAAGCCCCGCATCATTGTTGTGGTCAGGCTCCCCACTTAGCTGGATGTCTGCTTCTTCCTCTCCCTTTGCCTCTCCCCCCTCATGCTCTCTCTCTTTCAAATAAATAAATATAAACTTTTTAAAAATAGTCATTAGATAAGCAAAGGAGGGTTGGCAAGGACTGTGAATTGTCCCTCAATATCCGTCCCCTCTTATTTCATAATCACAGAATTTTCAGTTGAGTACGTGGCTTTTCAGAAAATGATTACATTTCCCACCCTTCCCTACAGCTGGCTTCGACTTCGTGACCTCATTCTGGACAATGGGAAATAGAGGAAGCGAAGTAGAAAATTCGGAATGATGGGGAAGGGGCTTGCCCTCCCATTGCCCTTTGCCCTTTTCTCCTAGCAGCAATGAGGGAGTGGTCAGGCGACTTCTTGGAGCCTGCAGAGGAAGGGAAGACCCTCGGCAATAAGACAGAAGGGGCCTGGGCCTCTGACGACTTTTCTGACCAGGGCTGCCATGTCAGCTTGGAGTTTTATAAGAGAGAGAAATAATTATCTATGTTGTCTAGGCCATTGTTATTTTGATCTCTGCCATAGTAACCAAAGCAATACCCTAATTTATACTGGTCATATCTTAATTTCATCTGATTTTCCCAAGAACCCCATAAGTAGGGGACTAGGGTCAGCCTTTTAGTGTTACAGAAATGGAGGCTGAGAGAATTTTCTTCTCCAGGGTCACACAGGGACAGAGCCAGGGACTCACAACTCAGGTCTCGATCCTTCCAAGTCCCAGGAACAGGCACTGGATTGTGCTGCCTCCCTCTCTCTAGAGTGGGTTTTAGGGCTTCCTCCATTCATGAGATGGGTTTTCACCAAACCATTGGCACTACACACACACACACACACACACACACACACACACACACACACACACCGCCATATAGCCATCGGCTCATGGTCTTGAGGCACACACCTTGACCAACCCCATTGACTTCCAGGTCTGCGCTGGAAGACTGCTGTCACTTTTCTCAGGGAAGCTCTTACATGTTACTCTAAAAGGGAATATTTGGAATAATCCCCCCTCTGAAGCTTAACTTGCCCTCCCTTGTGTGAAGAAAGGACCCAGGAATTCTTGATACCAGCACTTGGAGAGCCCAGGGAACCCTCTGCTCCCTCCTTAGGGCAAGTTGCTTCTCCCCTTATTATGACAGCCTACACTTCCTCTCCTCCAGGCTCTCCTCAGGACACTGTGCAAGAACAATTCTGTTATTTTATCTTTTATTAGCCCTTGACTGATAGCAGGAGACATCGTCGGCTAAGCCGAGTTCACACAAATCATCAGTGGCTGCTCTCCAGAGGTATTCCTCAGGTTAGAAATCACCTCTGAGGGATAACATCTGAATAATTCAGATTTTAGAATACAGGTTTTTAGTCCTCACAGCCAGAAGACAGCTTTATACCTGCATTTGGCTTGCAGGGAGCCTAAAGTCGGACTTAGGGGTGGCATGGGGTCCAGGCCTGAGCATAGGTTCAAAGAAGCAAAAATCCCTTAGCTCAAGCAGGCCTCTTCTGGAAGTGTCTCTCTCTCTCCTCTTATGAAGTCTCCTTCAGGTGTCTTTGTTCCTGTCCTGAAAAATCCAGGTCCCCTCTCTCTGTACTGCTATTTCTCTCTCATTGCTCTTCTCTTGACTTGTAGTGCTTTGGGACAAGAGGCTGCTTTTAATTGGCAATAATTCTGAGGCACCCAGGATTCTTTAAAATGTTTGGGAAATTTTCACAAAGGATGATTGGAGCTTGTAGACGGCCCCTTTCTCTTCCCATCCCACACCTTCTCCTTGGGTGATTCGCCCACTCACACAGTTTTAGCCTCTGACCCTGTCCTCTAGAGGCACCTGGACCTGCATCGTGGCCAGCTCCCTTCCTTGAGCTCTCAACCCACATGTTCATCTTCCTCGTGGATCAGCCTGGATGGTCAACCTTCCCATGCCCCAGGTGGAATTCATTGTCTTCACCCCAAGCCTGTTCTCTCCCTCAGATGAGGGCTCCACCCACCCAGTCACCCAAGGCTCAGTGTAGCCATCTATTCACTGAATTCTGGCAGCTACTTTTTAAATGTCCTTTATGTCTATTCTCCTGTATATTTACTTTCCAATTATGTTCCAAATAGTCTCCTGGTTTATCTTACGGCATTCTTGTTCCTCCAAGCTCCTTTCTCCACTGCTGTAAGAAAAATTCTCTACAAAACAAATCTTGTCATTGTGGGATTTTAGAATTCTCTCAGTGGCTCCCTCATGTTCTCAGAGAAAAACCCAAATTCCTCAGCAGGGCCATTTGAGGCCTTTCCTGACATGGCCCTGCCTACATCTCTATCTCTCCCTCCCGCTCAGACACTGACCTCCCAAGCTACTGTGTCCTCACGTCCCCGCACTTCTACCTGTTGTTGCTCTGCCTAGAGAGGCATCCCTCCATCCCCTCACCTGGACAGTTTTCCCCAGAACTCAGTTCAGTTGTCTCATCTTCAGGAAGCTGCCATGATTTCCCAGCATCCCCAGCAGCCTCTGCACAATGCCCGACACACATATCACGAGCTAATCTGAGAGGTCCTTAAAGTCGGGAACTGTGTCTTGTTTTGTCTTGTCCTAGAGTCTGGCAAATACATTGCATGGGAACTGGTTTGGAAAATTTAGGAAGAACTTTCTGTCAGTAGGAACTATTCTATGTTATGAGATGGTGATGGTCAATAAGTTGTACCACAGAAGCTTGTGGAAGAGATTTCTACAGTAGGTTCAAGGAGCTGAAGCCAGAGGACCTTTAGGTCCTTTCCAAATCTGAAATTTCATCATTTGAAAAGACTGATGTTGGTCCGAAATGTTTAGTTGTCAAAATAAGGGGCAAATTGGTTATATTCTCCAGGAGAGACGAGCCGATACTGTCACCATGGCAGTTTCGCAGTGACTCTACCCTAAAATTTGGGTATGTGGGGACTTCTCAGACTCCCCTGGAATGTAAATCTCAGCTCCTGACCAACTCGGACTCTTGGGAGGAACTCAAACAGCAAGAGGAGGAACCGGTGTTTGCAAAAGAAGAGAAATTCACAATCCTCCTGGACTGATTGGTAAGTCCATTTGATAAAATATTATTTAGCTGAGAAAAAGGATAAAGTAGATTAATATATACATGGAAGATGTAAATCAAAAAAAGAGCAAATTAGAGAATACCATAGGTGGTATGATCACTTTGGTGTATTTTTAAGAGAGAATATATGTAAATATTATGCATAATTTTTTTGGATGGAATTATAAGAAACTTAATAGCAGTTACTTATTTTGGGGAAATAGTTATTTACTGTGGATAGTGGGAATGGGAGAAAGTGACTTTCAATGTTCATCTTGTATGTTTTCATGTCACTTCTGCTTTCTAAAGTCCTGTCTTTTTAATGACAACTAGGTTCACCTAGATTGTAGGATTTGACTGATTTTATACTTCTTCTTTATAGTTTTCTATTAAAAAAATAAAATCTAGGGGTGCTTGGGTGGCTCTGTGGGTTAAAGCTTCTGCCTTTGGCTTGGATCATGATCCCAGGGTCCTGGGATCCAGCCCCGCATTGGGCTCTCTGCTCGGTGGGAAGCTTGCTTCCTTTCCTCTCTCTGCCTGCTTCTCTGCCTACTTGTGGTCTCTGTCTGTCAAATAAATAAATAAAATCTTAAAAAAAATGAAATCTAATAATATTTTGTGTTCCCTAGAGGCTGGAGAAAAGGGGATGGGGGCTAACCTGGCCACAACCAAAACAGATTTTAGTAGCTCCAATTCTAAACATGAGAAACTAGCATCAAGGAAGCAGGGGGCTGGGGGAAGGGAGAGCCCCTTACCTGGGACCATCCTGTGAAAAGGTGTTGGAGCCAAGAACAAAGACCAGATCTTCTGGGTTCCAACACGACTCCTCCACTACACCAACAAGGAAGGAGGGATTAGGTGGTGGGGCAGGGAGGTAACATTTATAGAATCCCTACTGTGGAGGCATTTTATGCTGTCATCAGCCAATTTCTGTCCTTAGAAAGTCTTTACCCAGCAAGATACAACTTACCATGAACTTCCCAGAACTTAAAGTCTTAAGGAAGGCACAGAAGTTTACTCTCTGGACCCAGAAGGAAACACAATAAAAATGGTAGCTATGCAAACTCCCTTACCATATATCCTGAGTCTTGTTTTTTCTGGGGATCCTATTCACTGCAGAGGCTTTTTTGTGGAATACAATGTTGGTGTCTCAAGGAGACCTTTCCTATAGTGATAACTGAAGAAGGTATCATCTGGGCAAGTGAGGGTTAACCTGGGAGTCAGGGCCTGCTACCAATCAGAAGGTTTAGAGCAGTATTTTGGGGCACTTTGATATTCTGGCCTTCTCTCCATCATCTCTGATCAGCACTTCTCTGCATCCCTGGATCTTAATCTCTGTGTTCCTCACTTTGGACAGGTAACCTGACCGGTCCTCAGTTGCCTATGGGATAGAGTTGGGGACTTCAGGGACAGCAGTCAAGGTTTGCAACAGCTGCCACAGGGAATGGGTCCCAAGACCAACTGATAAGCCTCATTGTTCTTCTAGCTCTCTCAGGATCTCCTGTTTTCAGGGACTGATGGGCAGGCAGTATCGATTTCACACATCCCCCACTCCCCACTAGCAGAGAGAACTTGCCAGACAAGTGGATCAAAGTAAGCCCACCTCCCTGTGGGATGAATGTCACCTCATTGCTCTGGGTTCTTTCCCAGGTGGGCAAGATCTAAGACAATGCTCTGAGTTCACTGTGTTTCCTCTGTCTTTCATACACGCTCTGATCAAAGAGGGTCATTGGCAGTTAGTTATGTCTACCACATCTTGGCTCAGCTGATGGCTTTGATTAGAAACGAAGGTGGGGAAGTTCATGTCAAACAAAATGAAAAGGCATCCTGTGAGCAAAGCCATTCTGCCTGAGAGATGCATGAACCTTTATCCAGGTTCCAACCTTTTCCTCCCACGGAAGATCGGAGGTGGATGTCATTTCATTCACAGGTAAAAAGGAGGGAGTTCTGTGCGGTAGGGCTCTGCAATTTTCCAGTGACTCAGCCTGTGCCCTTTAGGGAGAGATCTCAAAGAGATCTTGGGCTTGCTTCTCAAGGTTCAACTGGTGTTTGTCACTGGGGCTTGTTTTAGAAGGCAGGTGTTGTGAGTTGAGTGACTCCGACTACTTGAGTCCGGGGTATTTGTATCACTGGTCCCTGTCAGACCCCTCTCTTGAATTTATTTACTTCCTTATTCCTTTAAAAAAAAAAAAAAGATTTTATTTATTTTAGAAAAAGCACATGCTGCTCCCGCTGATCAGGGAGCCCAACGTGGAGCTCGATCCCAGGACCCTGGGATCATGACCTGAGCCAAAGGCAAATGCTTAAGTAACTGAGCCAACCAGGTGCCCCTTCCTTACTCCTTTTATTCCCCGTCCTGCCATTCCATTCCCCTTTCTCATACACAGTGATTTTTGTGTCTGTGTTCATCCTTTTGTTTGCATGTTTCATACAAACAGTGTTTGTTTGCAATATGTTTAATTTATGTATATATTCTATCTCCTTGCTTCCTACCTTTTTTCACTGTTTCTACCCCTGTTCTTTCCACTGCCTTAAGCATCCATTTGCTCTACGTACATCTGATCATTTGTTTCAGTCCTCCTGCCTAGCCCTGCCTGGTGTTCATTCACTAGATTTTATTTTTCAGACTGTTGGAAACTCAGATGGCCCTCAAATTCTACCACAAGTAACCGTGCACCAAACAGGTGTACACATGTCTCCGAAGCCAGCATTGTCTGAGGATTTCTTGGGATGTATACATAGTAGAACTGCTTGTAGGCTACATGGAAAAAGGGACTCATAATGCCAGATCAGCACCCCCAGAATGTTCACCAATGCACTTCTCTGATGTCTATCTTCCCACCAACAGCGTGTGAGCGCTCTGCCAATGCTTGGTGTGACCCTTCTTTCTCCATTTTGCTAATATAAAGGCAGACAGTGATAACTCTTTGTTGTTTTAATTTGCATTTTTCATGCTTAATGTCAAAGCTGCTGCTCACAACTCTTCATCTCAAAATTTGCTTCCCTGGAAAATTGACCTACATCAACTTGTCCATGGTTTGGAGCAATTTCTTCTGTATGATGTTTGTTTATATCCTTTCCCCACTGTTTCCATGGCAGTCAGAGATGTTTGTGATCTTTGTATATGCTTTGTGTCAATCCTGTGTTGGTTTTAAGTGTTATAGATGGCTCTTCCTCTTACATCATCAGTCTGTTAACGTCATCCAAGGGGTCTTTTGTTGAGTAGAAAGCCTTAAGTTTCATGTAATCAAGTTCACAGAATTTGTATTATGGTTTATGTTCTTGAAATTTTGTTTTAGAAGAGCTTCCACGAGTCACAAAGATACTTCCCTTCACTTAATTCTACTAACTTTGTTTCCATTGTTTTCCTTGAACTTTCTGTACTCTGGTCTTTAAACTGCCCAGAGCCCTCTTTGTGTTTGGTATTAAGTAGGGATCCAGTTTTGATTTTGGATTTCTTTCCCTCCACATAGGAAGTCAGTCTCTCAACTGCCATTTTCTGAATGCTCTACCCTTGCTTCCACCAATTCGTGGTGCCATCTTCGTTGTATTAAGTTCTGACACTTATATAGGTATACCTGAGCTCTCTCCTCTCTTCTGTTGGTCTATTTGTTATGTTTTCTCAATTACTGTTTTTATCATGTTTGCTTTATGTCTTAATATCAGAGAGGGCAGGAGTCCCTCTTCTCTCTCTTTTTTAAAAGTTGACTTAGCTGTGCTTCTGTATCTTAGTGTCTTTCTCTGTTCTGCACTGCCATAATTGTGAGCCCAAGTTTAGTTCAAGTGTTTAGGTTGAGCTGAGCACAGTGGGCCTGCCAGCCAGCATGCCAGAATGATGACTCGTGTCATCAACAGTGCATACAGAGGCACAGGGGAGAAACTTCAGGAAGAAGTCAAGCCAAGAGATGGTATCAGGCCATGCTGGACGCTAGAAAGTCTTGACAATTCTCTGCAAAGTGGAATCCAATCTGATCCAAGAGAAACAGTCAAAGGCTCGCAGGTCTTAATGAGCCTGGGAACCTAATCAGAGACAGTAATGAATGATATTAACAGTACAGTCTTGCCAAGGAGAAAACCCTATCTGCGTCCTTGGTTGCTTGGCCCATGCCTCTGAGGATTACAAAGGCCTGTCCAAAGGTTAGTTCATTGCTACCCTGTCCCTCAGCTGCTTCTGCTGCTCTTCCAATGCACTGTTCCCCAAATCTCAGATTTTAGGCATGTAACATTTTTGTTTTGTGATAATTAGGAGCCTGTGAGCAGCCCATGGTTAGTCATCTGTGGTGTGAAGATGACGGGCGCTCCAGCTCTGGAGGTGCTTACGGGTTCAGACACGTCAGGCTAGAGTTAAAGACAGAAGCTGATGAGGGAGAATGAGGTGACTCATCACCAGAACCTTGAAAACCAAGTTCAAGGAGAAGGCCAAGGCTTTCTAAATGTAGAATCTTCTCTCTGGTGGTGCCAAGGCTTCACCTGGGCTGGGTTATGCTGTTAACTTCCATTTTCTTCCCACTGAGGACTGTAAGGCCAGAGAATCAGCTCTGTTTGGCTTAGTCTGGACAGCTGACTTAGCATTGACCCAATTCTGTTAAATCAGTTCTGGGTGTTTGTGTCTCCCCACCCCCTTACTCTCGTGATGTTCTCATCTTCTGATGCTATATGATGCTCAGGTTCCTTCCCTTTCTCAGAGCTCTTACATCTAAGTTCATAGTCTTTAAGAACCGACAGTTTCAAGTGATTTGTATGAATGATGTTTCTTCCCCTGAGTGGCTCTACAAAATGCCAGTGTTGGCTGCATGCATTGACCTTGATCTATGTGATGTAATGCGCGAGTCTGATCATTTGGCCCCATGACTTGCTCTGTGTGTATCCCTGTCCTGCACCCATGCTGGATCCTACACTGTGGGGTGGAGGGGTACATCATCTGCTCCCTTTGGACAAAGATCACATCCTGATTAGGGACTGACCTGGGCAGGGCCCTCATTTGACCTACATAGCTCTACTGAGCCCCAGAAGCCTGTAATTCAGTGCCTTTAGTGCTTTGCTTCTCTGCACCTGGGGAATAGAGCAAAGGCCTCAATCTCTCCTCTTCATTCACCCCTCTTTCTTTTGCTCTGAGTATATTTTGAGAGCTCAAAGCCCTTATCTTTCCTTTAAGTCTCCTTTAAATGCGACGATCAGAATTCAGAACCTCTACAGGCTGCATCAGAGACTAGCACGGTGTCCTGAACAAATTCAGGTGTGGCTGAAGGACTTTTAGTGTCCTTACTCTGAGGGATATAGGAGGGCTTTATCCAATGTTAGCCTGGCTGGAGTGATAGAAGGTAGGAAAGAGATTGGGTATGGCTTCCTTTCTCAGAATCAGTGAGGGAAGGAAGCAGGCTAGGCTGTGTTTTAAGAGACTCGGTGGAATTGTCTAGGAAGAGTCCATTCAGAAGTCCCGGGATCCAACACATAAGTAGGTAAAAGAGTCACAGAAGGAGACATCTCAATGTTGGGGATCAACTTGTTGACTAACCCCATGGAAAATTAGATCATCCATTCCCCATCCCCATTCTCTTTTCCCCCATCAGTCCCAGCTTTTCAGGAGGAAAGAAGGATTGCAGTCCAGCCCTTGGTCAGGCCACGAGACAGGACGCTGGGCTGCCTGAGAGTTGTTCAAAGTTTGCTCTAGTGCCAGTCGGATGCTGATCAGATGTGGCAGGAGGACAATGACCTCATGTGGGGCTTTGAGGATCCTGAACTGTTCCTTTACCTCTAAAGACTCTGTTTCTCCACATGTCTTATTAAAACTAGAGAATCTCCAGCCCAGCTCTAGAGGGCTGTGAGTTCACCAAATATTTAGGCCGAGATGCTCTTTACAAAAGGAGCAATTGCATCCTACAAATTGGCTTTCCCATATTTGGTCTTCTCTCAGGGATATTAAATATAACTTTTCATATGTCGCAGGCTTCATGTAGCAGACCATGTGGCCAACAGACTTGTTGGTATGGGCTCTAAATTTGGCCCAGCAGTCCCTGAGGGGATCTCTGAAAGTTAGGCTCTCCTAAATGGCTCTGAAAAGAGTGGCATGTGGGTGAAAACAGGTGGGCAAAGACGGAGAAGGGCCCAAGTAGGTGTGTATCAGGATCTTCCCTCGGGCCCACCATTTCAGCTCCTTGGGTCACCGCGTTCTCCCTTCAGCTTTCAAGCAGCTCATTTCAGTTCTTATCACCTTGGCCAGACCAACTGCAACCAGGAAGAGCTGTTTTTCCAGGAATGGCATTTGGGAGCCACTCTGGTATGCCTTCTTGTGAGCAATGGATGCTGAGAAGCTAGAGAGGAAAAGTACTGCTGCTCCTTTATGATTCAGGGGCTCTGGTTTTTGCTTGAGAGAGCTGGGGAAAGAGACCTCAGGACAAGGAATCCATGATAATGGCAGGAGGATTGCAGATAGTAAACTATCCACAGAAAGAACCATAGGCTGGCTAAAAAGGAAGAGAGGTGTGAAGCTAGAAACCAGCCTCAGGCTCCACTACACATTTGTTAAACTGGTATCCATCCTGACTCTAAATTTTCAACCCGGGCCAGCCCACAACACACCCAAGGACAAACGGCCATAAAAAGTGCCTCTCATTCACTGTTTCACGCGAAGCATTTGTCGTAGCTTCTGCGCAATTCTGCGTCTTGGCTTCATCTTGCAAATCCTCTCCCTGGACTCCTATCCTGTATTCCTGACTCTCTCAGTCTCCCCAGTTTGCCAGGGCGGAGGTGACTACAAATGACAAAACTCAGTGACAGTTCCATGCCGGGGAAAATGGCGCCTTTAAATGGAGCTGGAGACCTTACAGATCAGTTGCATCTTTCTGGAGAGTAATCTGGCAACAGCAGGAGCTGAGTCCTGGCCATGAGCTACTCATTCCATCTAGGGGAGCACATCTGGAACAAATAAACACAATGGGATAAAAGAATGAGTGGTACGAAAATAACCATGTTGGTGTTATTAATACTAATGAACTAGAAATGATACAGACATTCACCCCGAGGCAAATTATGATGTGCCACATAATGGACACAGTATTACAATTAAAAATGATAAACGTGAGGACCTCTGACACAAAAAAAAACCCCTGCATTTCAAATAATATTAGAGAAAAAACACACCGAGAAGTATGTTCTCACATTGAGGGTACAACATGAAAACTTGACAGGTGTTAGAAGGGAATGAACAGAAACATAAGCACATAATAACATACAATGGGTTTTTGCCTCTGGGAAAGCTGTACAAGTTCACTAAAAAAGTGTGCCTTAAATAAGATGGAAAGTGTGAGGACAAGACCACCTCCTGGTAGGTATTCCCATGCTGGCAGGGTGAGAGGCGTGGCTCCTTTTCCTGTAAGTTTCATTTTTGTCCCAGATGTTCTCAGCTCAAGGAGAGGACAAGAGATTTACTACGGTCTCTCACCTCAGTGGCACCGCCTTCTACCCTCTGCTTCTGCCATCCAACAGTTTGGTCTGCTGAAAACCCTTGGCTTCCTTTTCCCTTTCCTAACTCATTTTTCAAATCAACCCAAGCCAGGGTGCCCAGGTGGCTCAGTCAGCTAAACAGCTGCCTTTAGCTCAGGTCATAATCCCAGGGTCTCGGAACTGAGTCTCATTGGGCTCTCTGCTCAGCAGGGAGCCTGCTTCTCCCTCTCCCTCCACCTGCTGCTCTCCCTGATTTTGCTTTTTCTCTGTCAAATAAATAAATAAACTCTTAACAACAACAACAACAACAACAACAACAAAAATCAACCAAAGCCAAGAGCCTAGAGGATGTTTGTCTGCAGCAGTGGGTAGTTGTGATGGCCCCAAACCAGAGCTCAGAGGGCCACGGTTCTAGCCCTAAGTTTTGCCACTGCCTTACTGGGTAGTCGTGGGCAAGTTGAGGTCATAGTTTCTTCACCTGGAAAATGGAAGTGTTGGACCAGGTGATTTCTAAGGTCCTTGAATTTCTGACGTTCCTATGGCTCTATCTTTATTGACCGAGGACTTGGGAAAGAATCCTGAAATGGAATCCACATCACTCCTCAGAGTGGAGAGCATCTGCCACCCAGAGCCCGCTTCCTGGAAACATTGAAGGTCCAAGTCCCTCCCACTGTAGGTACAAGGGCCTGAAGCTTCCAGCAAAGAGCAGTTCTCCTATAAAAAAAAAGACCAGGAGAGCTCCACTTGACCTTGAGTTCCCAGAGCGAGCCACTGAGCAGCTCTGAAACAGCTTACAGGGCGGCCACAATCAGAGTGTGGTGTGTAACTATTCCTTTCATTGCACCGGCCCAGAGAACCAGGCACACTGAACGGGAATGGAGTTGCAGAAGCTTCGGCCAACTGGAGAAAGAACACTTGAAGTGGGTCAGAATTCTTCCAGGTGCACTGTGATCAAGCAGAAAAAGATTGGTGAGAGGGAATTAGAAACTAAGGGAAAGTGGCTGGCTATGGCATGAGGGAAGGCCCCCACAGCCACTTTAGTCCCCAAGTCTAACGAGCCCATCTGTCTTTGTGCAGCGCGAAGGCAGGGCGGACAAAGGGATGAGAAGAGGGGCAAGCTATTGTCTGCTTTTGACAGAGAGGATAAACGGACTCTTGGTTGCTTCCATGGCTGGGCTGCCGACGAAAGTGTGGGTAAAGCTCTTCTCACTAAGAAGAGGGACGCTAGGGCCCAGGAGCGTCCTGCCTATGGCAAAGATCTTATGGGAACCATAAATAGACCATATTTGACAACATGGAACTGTCTGAATTAGTTTTCACTAAGTAACAAATCATCTCCCAAAGTGGCTAAAAACAGCAACCATTGATTTGGGTCAGAGTTCTGTGCGCTGGCCGGGCACTCCCGGTCTGGGCCAGCTTGGCTGAGCTCTGCTCTTGTGCGTCTGCCGTCAGCCCAGGAGTCGGCTGGCAGGTGAATGATTGAGGTCGGCCCCACTTCCATGTCTGGCGGCTACCAGGCTGTTAGGAAGAGTTATGGAGCAACTGGGCCACATACCTCTCAAGAGCCAACAGGCTAACATGGGTTTGTTTATGTGGCAGCGAATTTCCAAGAGCAGCAAGAGAGGAAGCTACAAAGCCTCTTGAGGCCTCCCTGAAACCTGTACATTGTCATTTCCAAAGCGTTCTCTTGACCAAAGCAAGACACCAGGCCTGCTGGAGTGACCAGCTGTCCCAGTTTGCCTGGGACTCAGGGGTTTCCCAGGACATGGGAGTCTCAGTACAAAAACTTGGAAAGTTCTGGACTGGCTGGGACAGTTGGTTACTCTAACGGTCAGCCCAGATTCAAAGAATGGGGAACTTTCCCAGACATTTCTCCAAAGAAGATGTACCAGCGGCTAGTGAACACATTGAAAGATATGTACTAATCCTTAGAACAAGGCAAATCAAGCCACAATAAGATACAACTTCATACCCATTAGGATAGCTATTATGCAAAAAACTGAGTAAGAGGTGTTGCAGAGGATGTCGAAACATCGGGACTTTGGTGCATTGCTGGTAGGAATGCAGAATGGGGAAGCCACTGTGGAAAACAGTGTGGGGAGTGATCAGAAAAATGAAACATAAAGTTACCATATGATCCAGCAACTCCAGTTCTGGATATATACCCAAGAGAATTGAGAGCAAGGGCTCAAGTAGAATTTGCATGCCCACGTCCACAGCAGCATTATTGACAATACCCAACAGGAGAAATTAGCCCGGATACCTAATGGATAATCCAATATGACTGAATCCCCAAAATGTGGAATGTACATACACTTGACCATTATTCAGCCTTATATAGGAAGGCAATTCTGATCCAAGATATAGCCTGGTCGAACCTAGACGACATTAGGCTCAGTGAAACAAGCCAGGCACAGCATTGACACCTACTGTATGATCCCACTCACACGTGGTACCAGGAGGAGTCAAATGCATGGAAATGGAAAGTGGAGTGGTGATTGTCAGGGGCTGGGGGGTGGAGGGAAGGAGTGACCGTTTAAGGAAGTAGCATTGCAGTTGGGGAAGATGAAAAAGTTCTTGAAACGGGTAGTGGTGATGGTCATAGAATGTGAATGGAGGTCAGGGCACAGCGCTGTGCATTTAAAAAGGCTTCAGATAGTGAATTTTATGTTAAATGTATCTTACAATTAAAAAAAAAAGGCACAGGGAAATAAGTTCCCCTAGAAATAAGAGGAACTACAAACTCTTGTGGACACTTTTTGCCATCTGTCAACAGGGGCGAGAAGGAATATAATCAAATAAGGTTGAGCTACTGCAGTAGACAGTTTTGTGGGGATTTTTTTGATTTTTATTTATTTATTTGAGAGAGAGAGAGGACAGAGAACATGACAGAGAGATGAGTGAGCTGCAGTGGGGGGCGGGGAGGGCAGAGGGAATGGAAGCAGCTGATGTCCCACTGAGCAGGGAGCCAGATGCAGAATTCGATCCCAGGACCCTGAGATCATGACCTGAGCTGAAGGCAGACACTTAGCCAACTGAGCCACCCAGGCGCCCCAGTAGACACAGTTTTTGAGGAAGTGTGCTGGGAGGCAGCAAGTAATGTCTTGATACTCTTCCCTCTGGGAGCCTGTTGTGATTTGTGGTTATTTGTTTGGGTGGGAAAAAAGAAGGAATGAAAGAAGATACATGTTGATGAGGCAACGGGGCGGCGAGGACATGTGGTAAGGCTTTGGAACTGACCAGAAAAGTCCAATAAAATAAAAATATGTCAGAGCCCTAAAGAACTCATCCACCTGTTTGGAGGGGTCCCACTTGCCTTTTCATGCATCCTCAATGCCCCTGGCAAACTGCCGCAGGCAGTGCAGGCTTTCGGTGAGGATACACCCAAGGTATCTGACATATCCGAGGGGCAGGGCTCAGTGCAGGCGGGCTCATGCGCTGCCTTCCCCTCCCTGTCCCTCTCTCTGTGTGGTGTTCAGGGGAGTATGTGTTGGTGGGAAACTCTGAATGTGCCTGATCCTCTGGCCCAGTGGTAGGAGAAGCAGACAGCAGGACGGAGTGAGGAAAGGGGGCAGTGCCCAGGGGTGGCCAGGCAGGGTGGGAGCAGAGGAGGCAAAGGAAGCCATGAGGCAGATGACTATGAGAAACCACCAGACTCCCCAGAATGCTGTAGTTAGAAGGGACTTGGAGAGCATCTCATCTACTCTTTCTGTCGGAGGATGAGAGAATGAATTCAGAAAGCTTCAGAGACTCAGCCAGGGCCAACCGCCCAGGTAAGCAGGAAGTGTCACAGTGTGTAGTTGGGACCCAGTGTTCTCATTTCTACACGGGAGCTCCTTCTTCTGCCTCCAGGGGCTTCCAGTTTCTCATTGAATCTTCTCCATGCTGGACACTGGCTGAGGGAGGGGTAAAGCCCAGCACATGGTGCCTTTACTGCCCTAGATGTGACCTGCAGCAGGGGAACCAGGTCCTCTGGTATGCACACACACACACGCACACACATCTTCTAGCTCCCTTGGCCCTGTAATGTCTGGTACAACAGTGTACCTGTCCTCTTAATCGGCTTTTTAATCAAGGTCTTCTACTATATTTCCCTGTCAAGTTCCCCACTCCTATCCAAAGGGAGAACTTATTTTTATGTGCTACAGAAAGTAGTACAGAAAGTGCAGATCAATTCTTTCTTCTCAGCTCAGTGACTAAGATTTAGCTTGCTCTGGGTTTGTTGCTTTAATACTTGAAGGTCAGGGGTGGGTGGGCATAACTTGTCTTGGGAGGCTGAAGTGCTGGGGGATTAATAGGGCTGATGCCATAACCTGTTCCCCCCACCCTCCCTTTTTTTTCAGGGAGGAAAATGTCTTGGAAAAACCCCAATTGAGAAGCATCTGGTGAATTAATTTATTGACCCAATTGCCTTTTCCAGCTGGAAAGGTTTCAATAATTGGTAAAAGCTAGTAATGAGCCCACTGCTCTCTGCGATGTCCAGGACTCACCCGTGGTGCCCTGGGAATCCCACAAATGTGAATGTACACATTGATTAGGGACCTACTGTGGGCAAGTTACTGGAGGCCTTTCAAGAGGGGACAGGCACAGTGCCTGCCCTGGGGGAGCTCACAGTCTGGTTGCTGGGAAATAAGGCAAGGACCCAACTCAAGACAAGTGGACAAGAGAAGGGCTCAGGAGGCATCAAGCACTTAGGATCTGAAACACAAGTAGTGGAGAAAACCAGAGAGCAAACGATCTGGAAATGCCACCATCCTTTCCCTAACGCTTGCCTTGCTTGCCTATCAGGGCAATGTCAGAAAAGGGATCGAAGGCTACGTTGAAGGATCAGGTCAGGCCCGGTGGGGAGGCACAAGCCAAGAAGCTGGGGGATGAAGCTGTGGGCTGAAAGTGGGAAAGGCAGGGAGAGAACAGAAGCAGAACAGGCAGCCAAGATTTAAGAAGATTGGAGCATTAGATTAGTAGGATGCCGATTTAGCTACGTGGGACGGAGACCCAGAGGAACCGTGGTTTGTTTAAACAAAATAGAAGTGTGTTTCTCAAGTAAACCCTGAGCTGATAAAATGGTTCTGCTCAGTGAATCCCCGGGGGCACAGGCTTCCTTTCTGGCTTCATCATCTCTGGGTTGTCCTCGTTTGCGTGGTTCAACATGGCTTACCACCGTGTCCACACTCCAGCTAATGGAATCCTGGGTAGGAACCCTCATTCCCTTTAACGGCAAAGAGATTGCCTTTGCCATTTCCACTCACATCCCATTGGCCGGAAGGGGGTCACATGGCAATGATTAGCTACAGAGGAGAAGAGGGAATCATCTTTAATGCAGGCAACAAGTGGTCTGCTAAGTTTCTACCACCACAGGAGAAGGGAAGAAGACACCAATTGGAGGACACCAATCACTCTCTCCCACAGAGACATGGGCTTTAGGCTGAGGTCACCTCTCCCCAGGAAGAGTTGGACCTCACCGATTTTACATAAGCAGGTGTTGTGTCCCACTCTGCTCTACGGAGCCTGAAAGCCTTGCCTTCTCTCCTCATTAAGTAGGTGAGATGGCTCTGCCCTCTAATGTCCCACAGAGACATCCTCCCTGTCTCCCTGAACCCTGGGGACAGATGCTTGACCCTGAGCCTTAGCCTGAGGCTCTGGTTCCCAGTGGGCGTCTCTATGGGGATGGGGAACGAGAACGGGAGCCAGGCTGGCATCATTCGGCGTACGTAATAGAGCCGGAAGAGTTGTGAAACCCAGGAGGCTCTGCAAGGCTGTTCTGCAGTAAATACTTGTTATAAAAATAAACCCTCTTGCTATTCAACAACAATGAGCAATACCCCAGGGTTGCCAGCACCAGCAGTACTCATACGTCTCTAGGCACACTGCTCTAGGATGTGAGCCAGCCCACGGCGGCACGCGCAAGCACAGCACTCTCCCTGACAGCCTTCTGGATCTCACTACGGACTCAGACCTCCTTCAGATTGTCAGCGGATGAAAGGTTAGGACTACAGCACTTGACACTCCTGCCTTCGGGTGTGAAGTCCTACCTTTGAGTCAAAACTAAAGCCTTAACAGTAACTGGCAGAGTAGGGGATGGGGAGTTTGACTGCAGTTGGGGTACCAGAAAGATTGAAGGGTTTTCGTGGACCCTGCCTTTAATGGGAGCCAATGGTTGGGAGTTAGCCTGAAAATGCTGCTGTGAAGCCAGTAGGGTATCCAGGACAAAGGGGGTTGTTAGCCCTGTTTTAGACTAGAGCAGCCTATGAGATACATTCAGGAGGAAGGCTCCAGAATGGTAGAACTCAGTGCTATGGAGATGACAGAACTGAAACCCTGCAGCCTGGGGGAGGCTCGGATGGATACATGACCATCTTCACATACCTGAAGGGTTGTCATGGGGATAAGGGAACTTGTTCTGTGTGGGCTCCGAGGGGAAGTTATAGCCTGGCCAATTCTGTTTCAGAATAGAATTAGAATTGTCTAGAAATGGAATGCTCTCTCTGTCATGAGAGAATAGTTCTCCATTGCTGGGATTTGAAAAAGCCTGGGTAAATCTCTATGTGGTTTGAAAATTCACGCTTTGGGTAAAGACAGGACTAGTGGTTCTCTTGAGTTTCTTGTGACTTTGAGGTCTTATGATTCCATGTATTTTGTTTTTTTTTTAAAAACTATTTAATTTATTTATTTGACAGAGACAAAGAGAGAGAGAGAGCACAAGCAGAAGGAGTGTCAGGCAGAGGGAGAAGCAGACTCCCCACTGAGCAGGGAGCCCAATGCCCGACTCCAACCCTGGATCCTGGGATCATGACCTGAGCCAAACGCAAATCCTTAACATACTGAGCCACCCAGGCATTGCCTGTGTTTTGCTTTTTAATTATACTTTTTATTTGGAGATAATTACAGATATATATGCTGTTATAAGACATAATACAGTGAGTGCCTTTATACTCTTTACCAAGTTACCCTCCATGGTAAGACTTGCAAGACTGTAATAGAATCTCACAGATAGGATATTGACCACTCCAACAAAGTCTGTCCTTCTGTGCATCAGTAAGCCCTGCCCGTGAGGACCTACCTGTGTAAAGGAGAGTAGGACACATACAGAATCAAAGATAGTGCAATCTGCGGTACCAGATAACCAACTGAGTAGGACCAATCAAATGCTACAGATGACCAGAGGACAAAGAGATCACATCTGCTTCGGGATGTCAGGAGAGGCTTTCTAGGGGAGCTAGGATGGAATTGAGCCTTGAAGGAAGAACAGGAACTTTACAGACGGAGGTGGGCATTCTTAGTTAAGGATCTGTAGCTATCCAGGCTCATTATGAGCTCAAAGATAAGTCTCCCTGTGAATGACTTCTTCTGGTTATAGATCTACTATATAACCTGAAAGTGCCAAAGAAGTGAACACAGAAGCTCAAAGAATCTTTTGCAGCATCCGGGCTGAGCTTCGTGCTGTTCCTTCTTCCTCTGTAGGGCCCACGCATTATAGATGCTTAGCATGTGCTGAATGAATGCCTGACTGAAGAAATGAAGGAGTAGATTTCTGCCCCTGTTGCCACAGTTCTGCTTTCCTTCCTGCTTTGCCTTGCTTTTCTCCCCCATACAGCATGCAAGAGCATGAAAGCAATGGCACCGGTTTAATTTGGGCGATTGCCTAAAACCCATGCGGCTTTTCAGTGTTACAGGGTGAGCATGTGACGCTGATTAGGTCTGAGGTCACAGGTGCCCCACAACCCCCCCAGAGGCCAGTGAATTTTTTCTCCTCTGTAGATACAGGTTCTACACTGCATCCAAGGTGCACCCCTGTTCAAAGGAGTCTCATAATCCGCAACTGGTCCTCTTTTCCTTACACATCGTGATAATCGAACCCAAGTCTCTGTACTTGGCTCCCTTTGCCCCACCTCAACCTGCCTCACCTCTGGATTTGTGGTGTGAGAAAGGAATGCGTTTCCTGGAAGCAAAGAATGAAAGAGCTTGGGGTGCAGAGGAGGGCAAGACTTTGAAATTTAGAAATCATCTGGCCCTACCTCCCCTATTTTAAGACTGGGCCATAGAGGTCAGGAGGGGGCATGTCCTGCCCAGCGTGATCCTGTGAGCCGCTGTGCAGAGGGGAGCTGAGCTCCAGCCTCTTGGCTCCTCTTCTGATGTTCTCTCCAAGGCATCCAGCTGCCTCCTCCTCTGACAAAGCCAGCCCCTCTCAAGCCTCCTACCCGTGGCCATGTGCCAAGGGTTTCTAATGCTTATGACAACACAGCACAGGAATTGGGTGTACTTGGTTTTCTGTATGTACAGAAGCGTAAAAAAGATCAAAGCATTTACAGTTTGATGATGTTCCCGAATGCAAGTCCAAATTGCTGAGTTAAACAGCCACAATTTTTTTTAAGAGGGCTTTCCGGAGTAATTACTCAAGATGGAATTAAACCATATTTGCATTTGGCTCTTTCCCATTCCCTCCCACTGCCTGGAAAGGGGAGGAGGGGCGTACCAACAAAGAAAACCTTGAGAGACTATTGCTAATTACCGATTTTTACCTGCCTGATGTTCTTTTGCTTTGCACAGTAATTAAATCAAGACCAGGTGTCTTGCAGATGGGTTAGCTGCTGGCTATCGGAAGAGATTAATAGATCTCAGCTAACGGGTAGGGGAAAGAGCTCTCGAGTTTTATGGGTCATTGATGCTGCTTCTCTCAGCAGAAATCAAGAGTGAGAGAGAAAGAACTTGAGCCGAAGTGGCCTAGTTCATTAGAGACGTCAGTATCTGCTCATGTGTTCACTACCTCCAGAGCCCCTGAGAGCAGGTTGATGCCCTCTGCCTCCAGATCTGGCCAAGCCATCCTATAGGAAGGAAGTCAGACCTCAAATTCTTATGCTGAGGGAAACTGGTTCAGGATCTGGAGGTTTGTGACTGGGACCAGGGGCTGCCAACAGGGCCCTGAGCAGTGACTGGGGCTTGTCAGCGATGTGATCAGGAGCCAAGGCTCCTGCCTCCCTACTTCCTCTACTGACTCTGAAAGGTTCCCCACTGCTGTCAAAGCTGAGAAGGAGGGGAGGCCGGAAACAGACTAGACTTTAAACGATGCTCCAACACGGCTTGGAGCACAGCTGTGCTCCTTAAGGCCACATGGCCTTTGTTCCTACCCGGCTAGGAAGGACTTTGGGCTAAAATACAGAATGACGTCCCATCTCAGCGGTGTCGTGGCTCAGGGTGCCTGATTCTATCAGCGAAGCCAGGTCAGGTTTCCTTCTGGAGGACCCAGGATCCATGCTGAGGCCAAGACGAAGCAGGGAGGGGGAGGAGGGCGGGCAGAGGGAAACAAAGGTCACTTATTATTTACAAAGAACGCATTTGTCCTAGCGTGTGAAGCCCTGAGTTTTTGCACCGTGCTGGGCCATTCACTGGAGCCCTGAGCTCACATGAACAAACTAATTGCTTCCAAATGCTTCTAAAAAATTTGTCTTCCATGGGGCCCATTTCTGATTCACTGCCATTGAGCCTGATTTCTGGGTGAGGCAAAGGATGAGCAACCAAGAGCGGGGCAGAGGCCCCCTGAGTTTCGCCCACACATAATTTGGAGGCCGGCACACACTCTGTCTTTGTGAGTGTAAGAGAACAGGAACACACATTGGTTTGTGTAACTTGAATCCCTTTCTGAGGAACCCTGGATCCAGTCCACCCTCCCCCACAGTGAGTTAACCACGCTGTCCTGGCTTCAGGGGGCTGGCAAAGATGACTAAGCTGTATTCCTCAGCCAATAGTCATGTCATGTCATTCTTGCCCCGGAAACCAACAAAGCGCTTAAGGTAATGATTTGGGCTGTTCATTCTTTGGTTTTCTGCCCACTCTCCTCCCAAGCCCATTCCCCAGCAGGTCTCCTGGCCCCATGACACTTTTGTCAGCAGCCTTCTGGGCCCTACCAGAGGACAAGGACTTGCGGCCTGAGTCACCCCTTCAAGTCAGGCCAGGGAAGGAACCTACCAAGGGAGGAGATGGAGCAGAGCCAGGGTGAGGCACGAGTGGCACCCGGGGCCATGTGGAAGCAGAGGTGCCCACCCTGCACCTGCCTGAGGGCAACAGGAAGCGCCTCCCTAGGTTTTGTGCTCCGTACGCAGCTCACTGCACTCACCTGTGTCCTGGCATTGGTGTGGAGGGTTATTTCTAACCCTGGAGGAAGTAGTTCAGTTCCCTGGTTCACAAGCCCAGGATTTTTAGAAAGATACCAGTGCCACAGTTTCACTCAAACAGATTAAATGGGAACCTTTGGGTGTGGAGCCTGGGTCCTCACATCCCAGGTGACTGTTGTGGACCCATGGTTGAGAGTGGCTGGTCCGAGAACTCCCACTGGGCTGCAGAGAACGGATGCACGCTCTGCTGATGTCTCCGGCAGTCTGGCTGCAGCTCAGTTATCTCTGGGCTGACTTGGCCCCTCCAGGATTTTCTCCGGCCCCACAAGACCTGAGGTCTGGCTGGACTTCCAGGCGGGCTTATCCCAGTCCAATCTTGGCTGCTGTATCAGGCACCCCCACTTCCAACTTCCCAGCCAGACTTTTCACCAAGTTCCTCTCGAGCCTCCTCACGGTGGTGCAGGGAGTATGTGAGGCTGTCCTTGAAGACTCAGCCAAGAGGACGAAGTGTTTTCCTCAACTTACTGAACGAGTGTCCCCCCAGACTGCATCCCGGGGTGGGGAGATGAGGCCCCGGGCCTGACTGACTACCTGGCCGCCCTCTCTGTCAGCTCTTTCCTCACCATCATCTGTCAGAAATAAGGGGATGGGCTTCTCCTCTTCCCCTTTCTGCCTCCTGGAGATGGTTCATGGGGACCTGCCTCATCAGGGACAAAATTCCAGAGTTGGATCATCCAGACCTTGAGAAATTCCTCTCTACTTAGCATTTGACTCTCAAGTCAAGCCGATTGTCACTTTGGGGACACCCAAAAACCTAATGTGATAGCGAAAGTTCCGGAACGGCAGCGACGAGCGCTTCCCCGGAAATGCTAATGTTCCCTGCTACACTGAGTGGGAAGTCCCAGAACAACAAGACTTAGAGGCATAGAAACACTTCTGAAAAGATTTCAGCACAACATTATCTCTACGCTACCCATTTGGTGCCAAGACTCAACATTTTATACAGAGCCTCGGGATGCGTAAGCTTCTTTTCCGGGTCTCCACTCCTTCTCTGGGCCTTGGAGAGGCAGGGAGGAGGGGGTGTTTTTATTCCCAACTCCTATTTGTACAAGGAGAGAGAGGAGGGAGTTAAGTGAATACTGGGGCCCTGAGGGCAGGGGGTCGGGTAGTCAGGCCAGGAGGACAGGCACAGGAGCTCTGAAGTGGGTCTCGAGTTTCTGTTATTGTACTTAGTTTATTAGCGTCCTTAAGCCTCTGAGTACATCTGGTATATTTTGAGAAAGTTGAAGTCTTTGGCTCAGCTATGAAAACTGGGAGATGCATAAGCCATCTCTTCTTAAAGCTGGGTGAGCAGTCTGGACTGATTTCATGGGTGTAAGCTTGCCTGACTGTTCCCCCACCTCCCAACCCCCACCCCCATATTCTGTCACTCTGTCAGTCCCTTCTGAATTTACTCCTGTCACAGGCTGGTCCAGGCTCACCCCTCTCGTCCTGCCTCTCACTGTTCTCTCCCACCCTGCCCAGCTCTCCCGCCCTCCTGCCCATGGCCAGGCAGGGCTTCGTGCCAGCCCACAGGCCCCGTGTCTAGAGCTGCACAAACACCACTAAGCCCTCTGGGCTTCTAGGAGCTGGGCCTGCCCTCCACAGGAGATTAAGGGTCCACCGTGAGTCAGCAGCCCCACTGGGCTTGACGCCCAAGACTCTTGACTGGGCCTCTGTCAGCTGAGACATTCCCCAGCCCTTCCTCCTACCCTCTCTCCTGTGGACCCCTTCTCCTCATTCCCCCGGAACTTAGGTGGACCTCTGCCCCACAACCAGGGCTGTCAGAGTCCCCGTGGGTCTCCCTCCCTACCCCAACCCAGCTCTGGAGCTGTCCTGCCCAAAGCTCTTGGCTTTGATGGTTGGCTGCGTCTGTAAGGCAGAGAGGCCTGGGCTTGCTGGCAAGAGTAGCATTCCGGAAGAATGGGGGTGTAGGGTATGCGTACCTCCTCTCCTCGGCTGTGAGTCTCTGGGTTCCAGGACGCAGAGCAGAGCAGCTGCCAACACTCACCCACAGGCCTTCAGTGCCTACACTGTGAATCACAGCTACTCAGTACGGTCTGCTGAGTCACCCCCAGGAATCTGGGGAGACAATATAGACCTATTTTTACAAGATTTGCTGGTGTACCCAGGCTCTTAGAAAATGCTTGATAATTATTGCCAAAAATAGGTATTGGCCCAGGGTCTCCCATGCTGTAGCCTGCAGCTCCTCTAATGAGGGGTCTGGACACAATATGTGTGACCTCACCCTGGCCACGGTCGGGGAGGGGGTCTGGATTTCAGCAGGTAGAGTGTCCCTTGCCACCACAGGGAGAGTGTCATGGACCTGACCTTTGCTGCTTCAGGGGGGAGGAAGGGGAACTGCAGGAGGAGCCCTCAGCTCCACCTTCAAGGAACAGGGACAGCATCTCTGTGCCAACTACTCTCTGAGTCACCTATTGCCATTCCCATTCATGGGAAGAGAGAAATCTTGTGCCTAAGAGCAACTGGTTCGAATTTCCAACTTCTTGGAGATCCCAGAATTTTTCGGTGTTGATAAACAGAAGACTCCTTCTTCTGGTGGGGGGTGGATCTCTTGATCTCCTAGCCAGTCCATGAGCCTCCAGCGGGCTCCGGACCGTACGCCTCAGAGCCGCCACGCTCCTGGAGATCACCTTGTCCAGCCCTTCACTTACTGATGAGCCGATGGAGACTCAGAGCAGGGACAGGACCTGTCCAGGTTGCAGAGCTAAAGTACCGGGCTCAGCCCTGGGGTGAACACTGTGGAGATGAAGTTAGGTTAGGCATAGCCTCTGTCCTGAAGAGTTCCAGGTTTGCAGGGGAAGCCGTCATTTGTGAATACAGTAATTATATAGGTAGACTATAATTAGATGCATAAAAAGTTGAAATGAATTTGCATGGGGGATCAGAAGTGCCAAGTCACTTCCACACAGGGAGTTAGGACAGGTATTGTGGGGAAGAGTATTAGAGTTGACCTTCCAAAGATGGGTTAGATAGACACTCAGGGATAGCAGAAGGGGGAGAGAGGAGTGCAGATGAAAGAAACACCTTGAGATGGGAAGTGCAAACAATGTAGACCATTTTGGCTGTGGTACAGGATGCTGAAGGTGAATAATGGCAGATGGGGATGGGAGGGGGTTGGGGGAGGAGTAGTCAGAGGATGGAAGGTCTGGAATGCCCAGGGTGAGAAATAGAAACTTTATCACTATTATTATTGTCTAAAAGCACCAGGTGGCAATATGCCAGGCATTTTACTGAGCAATATTAATCATATAATGCAGAGTCGGCACTTTCTAGGAGCTTAGAATTTCAGACAAAGAATGAAATTATGGAGAGATATTAAAGGCACATATTAAACATAAGCATAAATCAAAAACTGTTTAACATATAAGTATTTAAGTGCAAGTAAAGGAATAAGTGCATTTAATGGGCCAGTGAGGGAAGGAGCCATCTGGGGATTTGTTCCTGGAAGGTATCTCTCTGTCCTTAGCCTTCCCTGGGCTGTGCGGCTCTGAGAAAGATCCAGAAGGGCCAAGACATTAGTCTTAATATTAGACACTGGCTTAGTGTGGCTTTGTCTTCCAGATGGTTGATTTCTGATACAGAACTGTTTTTGGAGCCTCCCACTCATTCTCATTAATTGATCCAGTCTTCTACTATGTCCATTCCTGAGGTCCTAGCACACAGGTGACACAGCCTGGAGCAGGGCAGGGGATGGAGATCAGGGCCAGTGAGTACAGTGGTGCACGTTATCCACTGCACAAGAGGGAGAAAGTGGGAGCTGAAGTCCAAACTTCCCGATTGTTTCAAATCAAAAAAGTAGAGGGAATGTGTCCACATCGAGCAGGAAGTGCCTTTTTCTCATCCACACAAATGTGTCATCTGGGCTTGTGGCTCTGACAGGGATGTGGCCAAACACCTTCTTCAGATAATGCTTTCTGTCTTACTCTCCCCTCCACCTCCCACCATGGGACATGGGAAATATTTCCAGCCTGATGCTCTGGGCTGGATGCCAGCACAGAGATGACTCTCAGTGCCCCAGCTCTCCACACCAAACACCTAGCTCATTTTATGCTTCATTAGGCTGGAGATCTGAGAAAGGGCAGAATAAAATCTTTGCTTAAATATATCAAAGAACAAGAAGAACCCACATATGTGCTCTAAGCGCCTACTGGGTCAGACCCTTTCTGCAAACTGTTAAACAGACCTCTGGCTATCCTGGTGCGTGGTGGCAAACATGGCACTCGACACTTCATTATATGGTGAGTTGGAAGCCCCCTGAAGTCCCCAGTGAGCAGCAATTGCCTTCATACCTGTCCCCCACATACCATCCCTTCCTGGAGCGCCCAGCCTCTGCTGTGTGAGCATTTTAAATGACTTTGAGTTCACCATCCCCCACCCCCCCACAGCCCCTTCTATTGTGAGTGAGCTCTGGCTGTGTTAGCATCTCCTCTCTCTGTTTGGCTGCAGTTCGACCCCTGTAATTTCCAATGCTAGCTCTGGCTCTTGCCCTTGTTGCTATACAGATTTTGTAGATACAAAAAGAAAAAGAAAAAATCACACTGTCCCCCCAAACTATTTCTTTGTACTCTTCACTCATCTGTTTCTGTACCATAAGAAGCAGCCCTCAATACTCCCAGCCAAACCGTTGCCCATTGCCCATGCGATGTGCCATTCTTGGCCCTGTTCCTATTCTCAGTGCCTGACTCTTGTGCTGCTTTCCTGATTATAGGCTGGCAAGACTCATTTGGACCCGATCTCCTTAAGCATTGGTTCTTGACTTCCTTCCTCAAAGCCTCCCACCCCTTTGTTTCTGCTCCTCCAAGCAGCTCCTGATAAATACCTTGCCTGGATCAGCATCAGGGTTTTCAAGAACAGTTGCACAGGTTGTGCATTGCTCTGCTACACATCAGGCTCTAGACTCTATTTTTATTTCCTCAAGCCCCTGCCGTGGCAGTCAGTATCCCTGCTGAGTTTCCTGGGTCCCTTTTGAGGGGGCAGATATAGGCAGAAGAAAATAAGGTCTTTTCTGGAGTCTCTTGGTCCTCCAGCTACCCACTGACTTTTCTCAAATGGGTAGAGTACACAGACTCTTCTCAGAGGGCAGATTACACATCTTACCTATCTCTGCATCCTGAATACCAAATTCCAACCCAGGGCCCGAACCTCAATGCTCAAGAAGTGTTACTTGAACAGCTGGACAAATGAAGAGCTCAGTGAGTGACAGAAGAGTAAGATGTGACTGCTCAGGGAGCAGGAGGAAGATGAGAACGTGTACGCAGCTTAACCTTCCTCTGCTTCAGAGACTCTAAAGGCCAAAGCAGGGGCGCCTGGGTGGCTCAGTCAGGTAAGCAGTTGATTCTGGATTTTGGCTCAGGTCGTGATCTCAGGGTTGTGGGATTGAGCCCCACGATGGGCTCCACACTCAGTGCAGAATCTGCTTGAGGACTCTCTCCCTTTCCCTCTGCCCCTTCCTTCTCTCTCAGTCTCTCAAATAAATAAATAAATAGTCTTAAAAAAAATAAAGGCCAACGCACTTTCTTTATCAGTATTGGTAAGATTTCAGCAAAGGGCTGGATCTAAGACCCATATTTCAGAGAAGTAACTTTCCCATAGGTCAGCAATAACCACAATAACCAGCTACAGGACCCAGCAAATTCCCCTTGTGCCCCAGGTGTCCCCTTGTGCTACCCTGGGAATGTAGGCACAGACTACATTCAGCCTACCCCCTGCATTTTTGCCTTTTTCTGGCCCTGGCAGCCTGTATATACCCAGGGGAAAACCTGGGAGGTCTGAAGTTTCAGAGGAAACCCTCAAGCTGGAAGTTTTCTGTGAGGTTCTAGGACTGTCTGATGCCCTGAGGAATGACAGGCAAGACCTTCTCTGCCACTCTGGCTTTCTATTTTCCAGGTGAAAATAAAAGAATGCTGGCCAGGGCTGGGCAGTGTCTCACCATAGAAGCAGCCGAACCTAGTGGAAATGCCCTCTATAATGTGAATCCAGAAGATCCACTTCGGGTTTTGGTGCTGGCACTATTCACTCGAAGAAACTAAGGACCTTTCTTGTCTTCAATTTCTTTACCAAAAAGGAGTGCTCCCTACGGCCCAGGAACCAGGAAAGTGCTTTGCAAACTAAAGAACAATCGAAAGGGCAAGTGAGAGGGCTGCTATTGAAAAGGGCTCCCAGCCCAGCGGCTGACAAAGCCACGTGCAGTGCCAGCTCCCTGACTGTCCCCAAGGTGCATTGTAACACTATACGGAGGTCCCACACGCCTCAGGCTTTGGTGACCTAACCCAAGCAAGCTGCCTCATTCCCTGTGGACTGGTGTGGTCTGTGAAGGCAGGCACGGAATGCCATAATCCCACAAGGGTACCCAAGCTCTGTTTCCTAACCCATGGGTAGGCTTTGATGGCTCCAATGGCTTTGTTTAAATTTCAACTCTACTTCCTAGGGTCCGAGGGGCAGCCATTTTTAGATATCATCTCCCTCTCCGACTGAGAAATGGTAGCCCATCCCTCGGAGCCTTGAGGCAAAGCCTCGGGGTCCTTCTGGGGAATGGGTCTGGTCTGCCTGGCAACAGAGCTGGTCACTGCAGCAGGGCCCAGGGTGGAGGACCAGCCCCTGAAGAGTGTGGGGTGGAAGGAGTGGGCAAAGCTTGGGAGGGAGGAGAGTGAGCAGAAGGAGAAAAGCCTCCATAGTCCTCAGGCCTGAAGGGGAGCAGGCAGGAAAGGGAGGGACACAGGACAGGTCAGGGCGTGAGAACGAGGCAGGAGGGAGGCAGAGGCTCCGGGAATAAGATCATGGAATGATCTCGTAGTATCTCAGGTGTTTGGGGGGCTGTCCCTCTGCCCAGAGGCCCTGCTTCGGGGGCCTCCTGGAGGTCCCATGTTGAAACCAGCCAGATTTCCGCCGGACTTGGCCCCACTTTTTTGGGAAACTTGGAAATTCTGTGGTCACTGGCTTTAATGATTAAGTCCTCTCTGCTTCCAAGGAGCTGGTCCCCCAGCCGACCAACAAGTGCATGTTTCCATGGGCATGTTCCTGCCTGGTGGGGAGGAGTTTGCCTAGGAAATAAGCTGGCTGCTCCCTACATTCTGGAGCTGACCACAGAGGCCTATCCCCTTCCCCACCCCTCCCCAGCAGCCAGGGCCAGACCAGCAGCTGCTGGGTGCCAACCACCGGTCCCTTGCTGGCTTCTGACCCACGCATGCCCGAGTGTGCATGCACACGCTCCTCGTCCGCGGCTCCATCAGACCCGGCACCCGGGGAGGCAGGGTCCTTGTCCGTGTCTTGTGGGGAGAGCCTGCCTGAGCCCCCAGGTCCTGCCTGCAGCCTCAGCCCATGGATTAAAGTATTGACTGCTGTAAAGCCCAGTCACAGCCCAGCGGTCTCTGAATGCCCGCCCAGTCCACCGTCTGAAGTGTGTCATGTGCACAGGACTCCCAGGGGGTGTCTGCGGGCTGCGAAACCACCACAGTGGGAGGGCTCTTGGGGGCCAGTGGCTGCATCCCCCGCAGAGCTGCCATTGCCCTACACCCCTTCCCCCTCTAATCTGGCTTCTTTCTCTAGCCTCATTGCCCTCTACACTGTTTTCTCTTTCTCTCTCCCCGTCTGTCTGTAGTTCTCTCCTCTTGCTATAGTTCCGTCTTTCCATCCCCTTCTGTGGCTTTCTCCGTATTTCTGTCACTCTTTCCTCTGCTCTGTGTGTCTCTCTGTCTCTGTGTCTCTCGCTCTCTGCCTCTCAATCTGTTTCTGCGTGTCTCTCAGTCTCCCCCTGCCTCTCATACCTTTTTGTCTGTCCCTCTGTCTCTCTCTGTGTCTCTCTCTTTTAGACAGGGTCTCTTTGATTCTCAGCCTCTCTCTCTCTCAGCCTCTGTCTGATCAGTGCTCCCTGTCTCTGTCTCTCATCCTGGAAGGAAAAGTGTCCCAACCAAATGTCCAACAGGACCAAAGCCCTCCCAGGGGCCCCACATGACAGAGCAAGGTGCGCCACTGGGCGAGGTCCATGTCAGGTTGGTGTAACAGTTTTACTGAAATGGCCCCCCGGGGCCACAGGAAGCCAGTGTCAGGGTGGGAGAACAGTATGGAGCAATGTGGAGCAGTGGCTATCCTGGGCCTGCAGAGTAGGGGTCCATCCACGCGTACATCTGCTCTCCCTCCAGGGAAGAGCCGAAAGGGGATGACTCCTGTGTCCATTCACCCTGGGAAGCCCCGTGTCTCCCTCCGAGGAGTCCACATTCTCCTTGTTTGTGTTCTTTGGTCCTTCCAAGTGGTAGGAAAGACTTCTAGAAACCAGTGCCTGAACAAAATGCCAGCAGAAAAACCACAGGTTTCTGCTTTCTGAGTGGGAAGGGGCAAAGCTGGGGCTGAAAAATAGAGAATTAAGGAGCACTTAATAGGTAAAACAATGCAGGGTCCTACAACCTGAAAGCTTTTAAAAGGATAGCTGGGGGGCGCCTGGGTGTCTCAGTGGGTTAAAGCCTCTGCCTTCAGCTCAGGTCATGATCCCGGGGTTCTGGGATGGAGCCCCACATTGGGCTCTCTGCTCCGTGGGGAGTCTGCTTCCTCCTCTCTCTGCCTGCCTCTCTGCCTACTTGTGCTCTCTGTCTGTCAAATAAATAAATAAAATCTTTAAAAAAAAAAAAAGGACAGCTGGATCCAGGGCTTCTGAATACGCACACCTGTGGCCAAGTTAACTGCCCTCCCCACCAAGGTCCCCCGGGATGACCAATATATAAATCAGAGTAATACTAATATCCATTTGTCTTGGGTTAGTTAGCTACTCTTCCTATATGATCTTAGTCAATCTTACTGAAAATCCTGGGTAAGTAGTCATCTCTCCATTTTACAGAAGAAGAAACTGAGGCTCAGAGACGTGAAGTAACTTGCCCAAAGTTATAACTAGTGGGTAGAACAGCTAAGATTAGAACCTAGGACTGTCAGACTCCACATCGCATGCTTGCCCCATTTTTACAGGAAAGAAACATTTTTAGTTGAGCGGAGATGGTTCTTTTCATATCTGCGTGTCCTTTCTGTGGGTGGATCAGAACAGAGAAACACATGCACAAGATTAAGCATCAGGTCAAGCTGACCTCCTCTCCCTGCCTTCCAGGCAGCAGGTGGTTTCTGAGCATGTCCGGGAGTGATGCTGTTTCCAATTAGTCCAGGTAGCAAAGGCCCACACCGATGTCTGGGGAGCTTTGAAAACCACTCCCACTTGCTGTGCCTTCAGCTTACCCATGGTCAAAAACCCAAACCAAAACACAGACATCAAAAGCTTAAGAAAAATGTAGGGAAGAAAAATTTACAACTGGTAAAAATTCTATTATTTTTTTCCTTTTCTTATAATTGGGATAAAACTGATAGGATTCTCATTATTGTGGCAGAACACAGAACACTTTTTCCACTGGATTCGATCTCAGAGTCTAAGAAGAGAAGGGAGGGACGGCCTGGAGACTTCTCCCCATGTAGCACAGCTTCCGGTCGGCTGTGATTGGGTGGCTTGTATGTGCCTTCCAGTTCTCAGGTCAGAGAGGACTTCAGAACGAGAAGGCAAGGAGGGGGAAAAAGACATTTGATCCAACTATGTCTAGACTCCCCATTACTTCTTCCAGTGGGGAGAAAATTTGTGTTCACTATGATCGTTTCTGCAAACCAAAAGGGAGACAGAGCGGCCTGAGAGGAAGCCAGGCATGGACATGCCAGACACACTCAGGGATATTTAAACCTGCCCAGGCCCATGGAGTTAATCTCTCCCTGCAGTGACCTCATGGGGACAAGCTGTGTATATCTGGTGCCAGGATGAGGCTGTGGCTTCACACAAAAACAATTTACGAGGTTTGAAAGAACTCACGTCTCTAATCATATAGCCATGACTCGGAGAGTACACACCCAGAGTGGATTCTGGCCTAATTACCAATTTGGCCATCTTTACTGATGACATCAACCCTGTTCCATTCCATTCCACAAATATTGCTTGAATTCCTACTGTGTGCCAGCGCTGAATTATCCACTGAGGATGCAGACATTCCCTCTGACTCTAAAGAGCTCATTACCTCCAGGAAAAGAGATCGCGTAAGTCGCTTGAAGAAGGAATGCTGTTGGACAGTCATAAAATGTGCTTTGAGGGCCCACTAGGTGCTGAGCATGCAGAACTAGGGATTCCAAAATAGGGTTTGGGAAGGACGTATGATGACAAATTGACTCACTTCTTGATCATATAAACCATAGTCAGTTCAATTTTATGGACAAGTTCTTATCATTTAGGAACTTCTAAAAATGATTTAATACCTTTTATTTTTTATTTTTAATGCCTTTCTTGCCAGACTGTTAAGCTTCATACAGGCTGGGCTACAAATAAGCCCTGTGCATAGCATATCTCCAATGCTAAGACGGTGTCTGGTCTGGTGAGTAGTCAAGAAAATCATGAACCTGTGGCAGCTCGCAGACTGTGGGGATGGATAGGAGATGGAGAAGGAGTAAGGAACAAAAGTCCCACTCACCAATTATCCTACAAAACAAGAGTGAATAAAAGCAAAGTCTCCCCAGTTACACACACACACACACACACACACACTACAATCAATTAAGGGTATAGGATGAATTGTGGGCTTCATACTTCCATGGTTTCCAAGCTCTGAGCCATCAAATGGCAGATACCTTGGTTGGATCTTTCAGCAGCCACTTCAACTTCTTTTTTCTTGCCATCTCCAGCATAGAGCCCAGAAATCTAAAACAGTTTGCCATTTATGGCCTCTACGGATGGTTATAAGAGATGCAAAGGCTGGAGGTACAGCAGCCATACTGCAAATGGGAGGACCAAGCCACACCCAAGTTAGGCAGGTTCGGAGGTAGTAGTATCCCCCGGGGTCCTGAAAACCCTTTGCAGGTCTGCAACGCCAGCCCTGGACCATTCACCCCTGGGCATCTTATAGGTGCGAAAAGATCCCTTCATTGTTCAAGTCACTCTAGTTGGCGTATTTTACTTGTATTTGAGCCCAAGCCTAATACGTAGGAAGTGGCACTACTGAGCCCTTTACAGGTGCCAGAGGCTTTCATTCATCATCCATCACACTGAGAGGCACAACTAGCTACCTTCTATAGAGCATTTACTTTGTGCCAGAAACTATTGCAGGTTATTTACCTGTACCAACCTTTTACTCCTCATTTATTATCAATCCTATTTTAGAGACGAAGAAACAGGCTGGGGCAGGCTGGGAAAGGACAGAATCGCTAGCTGAGCTCTTTGCTACCCCCATCATCCCTGACATGTCCTCCCAATCCCAATCTGAAGGCATTCTCAGAGGGTGCCCCCCAGACCTGCAGCTTCAGCACTGCCTGGGAACTTGTTCGAGACAGTGACCAACTGAGTCAGAAATTGTAGGAGTAGGGCCAGCAGTCTGGAGTTTTAAGCCCAGAAGGACTTCCTGCTGTGTGCTAAAGCTTGAGGAACCACTGCTTTAGATTATGTGGAGAGCCTTTGTTGTTCTCTTCTGGGCATTCCTTGTTGCACCTGCTGTCAGTCTTCTCCTTAGGCTCCAGATCTTGCCGTCCTCTCTTGATCCTGGGTGCTAGTTGATCTTCATGGCCATCTTTATGCATGAAGAAAAAGGATTCTTTGCTGTTATGGTCCCAAGCCTACGTCGGACCTCAGGTCTGCAGCCGCTTAAACTCCACGGTGTCCCAGCTCCATGAATGCAAGGCCAGGAATAGCCCTTCTAATAGACATAGCCCAGCCCGGCACTGCCCCACACTGAATCAGCTCATTTGCTGTTCCAGGCCCTTCAGTCTCTTCTTCATTCATGCCAAAACACCTTCCAGATTCCATCTTGGGAAGCCCCACCAGGAGCTCCCCTTCCCTCTCTGCCCTATCTTTGGCCCCGGTGGCCTTGGAGAGTCTGAGTTAGGGCCTGGAGCCACACAGGTGCTTCTAAATTCCAGATTTTGTGACTTTCTTCACAGCCTCAGAGCTAGAAGGAGACTTTGGTGCCTGATTTTACTGGAAAACTGAGGCCAAAGGAGAGGAAGAGATAGGTCCCCATTTATCAGAAAGTGGGTGGGAGAACAAGGGGACCCCAAGTCTGCAGGGCAGGATGCTGCGACTCTGACACCCAAGAGCATCTTCGTGTCACCAGCTCAAGCCACATGCCTTCTAATTGTTCAGGGGGCAAAGAGGCCCCGTTGCTTTAGCTTCTGTGGGACAATGTTCAAGATCAAACCCTGGCCTAACTTGCACTTACTGATGCTCCTCTCAAGGGCAGAGAGAAATCTCGGGCCTGTGGAGTGGGAAAGAAGATAGGCCTATCGACCTGGCTGGGAAGAGACCCGAAGATTTCTGTAGCAACCATGATCTCCTTTGGATCTACACGAGCTCAAGTTTGAATCATCCACAGGAAGATAAACGGATATTTATGACGTTGGTGGGGTGAGGAACAGACAAATGGGGACCATAAGTAAAGGGGCCTTTAAGGGAGGGCAAGAATTACTGTGTTTGGTTTCTCCAAGGCTGCTCCAATGCAGGCCCTTTGAGAGTGGCTACTGCCTTGTTCCCTCAGCACAAAGTCCCATTTCTCAAGGTAACGAGAGCAGAGGGATACCACATGTCCAAGCTAAGTCCCAGCAGAGCGGGTCTGCCCTGGAGGACAGCTCAACAGGGGCCAAGTTAATTTGCTTAAATTAAATCGCCATACCCGGGTGCTCAGTATAATTTTAAAATGATATCAACCTCAGAACCCTTATTTCTGGGTAGGTTATCTAGTTGTGACGCCTCCTGGCATTCACAGGCAGCCAATTTCTTCCGGAGGAATTTCTACTAATCTCTTCTCCAGGAATAGACCTTGGCTCCCAAGGCAGTATCAGTGAGTTCAAGGCATAGCTTGACTCCAGCTTTCCACTGGCAGAGCAAGACACCCGGCCTATAGGTGAGAGGATGGAGATTTGCCGAGCCTTCTGCTGGTCTGCTGTGTGCTAAAGCTTGAGGAATCACTGGATTCCTCAACCAGGATGGTTGCAGTGGTCTGTGAGCTTTGGAGAACCCCTTCTCTGGGTGCTTGGGGATGTAAGGTTTGAAGGAGAAGAGGGTGACAGTAAGGAAGGGCAGATGTTCAGGCACACGTGACCAGCCTTAGCCGTATTATTTTCTCTCTCCCTCTGCCTGCTGCTCCCGCAGAGCTCCGGCGCGTGCGCTTTCTCATTCTCTCTCAAATAAATCAATAAAATCTTAAAAACATAAAAATAACACAAAACTTTACTAAAGGATATAAAAGAAGTCTTGAATAAATCTGGTTATCTTGTTTCCAGAGGAGAAGATGTAATCTCACAGCGATGTCCATCTTTTCTTTATTTATCTTTAAATTTAGTTCAGTTTTTCCAAAAAGTCAAAAGGAAGCCGTTCTGAGGATGATTCTAACATCCCTCAGGAAGAGGATATGCAGAGACAGAGCCAAGTAAATGTGAGGAAGAGAAGCAAAGGGACATGGAAAAGAGGGAGGCAAATCTGACTTTCATGCTCTGAAACTCCGAGGTGGCAGCACAGACACCAGGAAGCTCAGCGAAGAGTGAAGAAATGGGTTCTGGGAGCAGTTTAATGTGACTCCTTGCCCTCCCTACAGCTCCTGCTCCACCCACCCACCTCTTCTGGGCCCAGCAGCTGCGGAGGCCTGCCAGGCAGGCGAGGGACCGGAGGAAACAGGCCGGGTATTTGAGGCAGGGCTCTCTCTCCCTAAGAGAGCCTCGGGGGAGATTCTGAAGGAAGCAAGACTCTGGCCATGTGTACCCCGACAAGTCCCTACTGCATCCCACCTCTGTGAGCTGAGGGTGTGACATTTTTGGGACCTTGAGACCCAGAGAAGCAGGAGCAGCGAGTTCCTCCTGTGGCCTCCCCAGGGGCCTGTCTACCTGCTCTGGCACGAGCCTCCTCCACAACCACCAGTTTTCCAGTCACCGAGCCACAGGGAGCAGGCAAAGACAGGGAAACAACATACCCCGGACACCTGTAGCCCCAAGGAGAGGAACATCCCAAATACCCAGAACAGCCTTCTGGAGAGCCAGCAGAGGAGACAGATGACAACATTAACAACAAAACAATGAAAAGACCCCAATGCAAACATCCTGAAACCCAAACCATGCTTTTTCAGGAAAAAAAAAAAAAAGTGAATAATTTAAGGGAAAGGTAGATCTGAGACTCGAATTGGTATGGTCTGGAAGATAAAGTGGGAGAAATATCACCAACCAGAGAAAAATACAAAGAAACTGAAATTGTGAGATTTTTGAGCACAGATCTAGGAGACCTAACACGGGACTAATTGAGTCCTAGAGAACAAAATAAGATGGTGGGATAACATCTACAGACTCTTAGGGAGGGTCAAGAATAGCAGCCCCCAAATCCTCACTCACCCATGAGAGTTGAAATACATACATATATATTTTTATAAATATGCATGGATTCAAAAATTATAAGACTGTCTGAAAAGAACAGTTTTTAAAAGACTCCAACCAAAATCAGATGGATTATAATAGAGAACAGAGGAAAGAGGATGATCAGTAAATGATGTTTAACTATATATAAACATACACACACATATATACATGCAAATCTATGTACTTATGCACATATATGTGTATGTGCTCATAGATATGTACATATATATATAGTTCGATAGAAATGGATAATAATAGACTGTGTGAAAATGTGTAATGCTGAATAAGGAGTCTTAAAATAGAGGTGAAATACTGCAAAGAATATGCTAATAAGATCTAGAAAGAAAAGTACTGTGCAATTTCAGCAAAACCTAGCAGTTGGGGGCAGGGCATAAAGAGTAGAAGCATCCTAAAAGCTCTTAGGGTAAGGAGAAGAAAACAGGGAAAGCGAACATATTCTAAATATCTCATTGGTGGAGGGAAGAAACACCTAAATGGGAAAGATAATAAGGGAACAGAGTATCTAAGTGGGAGAAAAATAGCTTCTTCTCCTATAATAGCATTCCTATAATAGTAAAGAAGAGCACCAGAAAAGGAAAGGGAAGATAACCATTAATGAGATGGACAGAGTACAGGGGAATGCCCACATTAGCAAGGGTGAAATGGAATAGCAATTTGAGCAAATTAGCAAAATTAAAGGAAAAGAAAAAGAATCATCACAAGCATAAGGAGTCAAACCAAGGACAATTGTTGTTATACAAAGTGTGAATGAACTGAATTCTCTGTTTAAAAAACAGAATCTAAATTAATTAATTAATTAATTAATTAACAGAGTCTATAAGAGTGGGCTAGGCAGAGACAACAAGAACAAAACAAAACACCCCAATCTATCTTACTACTGTTTAGAAGAAGCATACCTTAAAGTGACAGTGAAAATTTAAAAGTCTAGGAACAGATCCATATAGATAGGAAATTTCACTGTCTGGTAAAAGAGACTTCACAGCATCAAAGGACGGATGAATATTTCATAATGAATGTTGCGACTCAGATATGTTTTAGGGACAATTTAAAGTTGGATCAAAAAGAAAATATCTGTAGCAAAGGAGGCACCCTCAAGAAAACTTAAAGGCAAGCAACTGATTCAGAGAAAATATTTTCAACAAAGAACTAATATCCAGAATCTGTAAAGATATACGAATCAGTAAGAAAAAGAAAACTGCCCGGTGCAATGGCGGGCAAAGGATAATCGCCAAAGCCAAATGGTCAAAACACCCGTAAGTGGAGGATCAGTATTATTTAGAGTAAATGGGGAAATGAACCTTATTACAACACAATACCATTTTTTCCCCATCAGATTGGCCAAAGTGTTAAAGATTTATAACATCAAACTATGGCAACGGTTTGGGGGAGAAGAAATACAGTCTCTTTGAAAATTAAATGGACAGTATCTAAAACAATATTTTGGGCTTGAATCAAATATAATTGCAAAAGTGCATTTCTTTTGACTCCAAAATTCTATTTTTTTATCCTTATTCTAGAAGAAGGCACATGTGTGCAAGAAAGCATGTGCATAGCAAAACACTGGCAATAATGTAATTATCCATAAATAAGGGAATGGTTAAATAAGCTGTGGCACACCACATCTATGGAATCTCTGGTGACTTAATCTTAATGGCTATTAAAAAGAATGAGTTGCCATAAACTTAATGTAAAGGCTACTTAATGTAAAGAAAGACAAAAAGGGGGGGCGCCTGAGTGGCTCAGTGGGTTAAGCCTCTGCCTTCGGCTCGGGTCATGATCCCAGAGTCCTGGGATCGAGCCCCACATCGGGCTCTCTGCTGAGCAGGGAGCCTGCTTCCCTTCCTCTCTCTCTGCCTGCTTGTGATCTCTGTCTGTCAAATAAATAAATAAAATCTAAAAAAAAAAAAAAAAGGAAAGACAAAAAGCTATTTGTGACATATTGTAAAGTGAAAGAAGTAAGCTGCAGAATTATTTATGTAATATGTCATTGCGGTAAGCAAAATCCCACAAAATTATTTTATAGCCTAGTGTATAAGTATGTAAATGGTAGGGCACACCTGGGTGGCTCAGTGGGTTAAGTCTCAGACTCTGGGTTTCTGTTCTGGTCTCGATCTCTGGGTCCTGGGATGGAGCCCACTTGTGGCTTTGTGCTCAGCAGGGAGTCAGCTTGGGGATTCTTTCTCCCTCAGCCCTTCCCCCTGCTCACACTCCCTCTCTAAAATAAAATAAATAAATCTTTTTTTAAAAAGTAGGTAAAAGTGCCTGGGTGGCTTAGTTGGTTAAGCGAATGCCTTTGGCTCAGGTCATGATCCTGGAGTCCCAGGATCGAGTCCCACATTGGGCTCCCTGTTCAGTAGGGAGTCTACTTTTCCCCTCTGATCTCTCTCCTCCCAGTTTCTCTCTCTCTCTCATTCTCTCTTTCTCTCAAACAAATTAAAAAAAAAAATCTTTAAAAAATAGGTAAATGGGGGGCACCTGGGTGGCTCAGTGGATTAAGCCGCTGCCTTCGGCTCAGGTCATGATCTCAGGGTCCTGGGATCGAGTCCCGCATCGGGCTCTCTGCTCAGCAGGGAGCCTGCTTCCCTCTCTCTCTCTCTGTCTACCTCTCTGTCTACTGTGATCTCTCTTTGTCAAATAAATAAATAAAATCTTTAAAAAAAAAAAAAGGTAAATGGGGAGGGGACTGGGATTGGGGACAAGCAAAGAGAATATTAGTTTCATCTATATAGTTTGAGTTTTTACAATAAAAAAGTAATCATGAATCATATATGTATAATTAAAAAATAGGTTTACCCATAACAAGAAGAAATACCTTCATGCTTTGAAGGGCAGACACAACCATTAATCCATTCATAAATGCCTACTATGGGCCGGGGGCTGCTGGGGAGAAAAAAATGACTCATGTGCAGCTGAGTCCCGGAGGCATTCTCTCTGTGGTAGAGGAGATGAGGCTTGTAAACCAGTATGTGAAATATGTCAGCAAAATATGATCCAAGCCAGAGGGGGGCATACAGAAGGAGTTCTGGGAGGAGATTAGCTCCAGGGGAGAGAAGAGAGGAGGAGAAGGAAGCAGGAAGTTCTTCATGGTGAAAGCAGAGTGTGTGTGTGTGTGTGTGTGTGTGTGTGTGTGTGTGTAGGAGTGCCCCAAAGGCACCTAACAGTGGTTGGGAAGGAGTGGCTGCCAGGTTAGGAAAGATCCTCAGTGGGAAACCTACATGCACAAGGGCAATGAGGAGAGAATTTGAGCAGGAGAGGTGGGAGAGCAGTGAGCACTGGAGTTTGAGTAGCCTGGGGGCAGTGGGGGGAATAGGGGGAGCAGAGGGTGATAAAGCTAGAAAGAGAACCCAGGGCCAAAGTGTTCATTTAGCTAACACTTCCTGAGTGCTGGTGAGTTTCACTGCCTGTTGAGGGGAGGGGAAGACATTGTCTGGAGCAAGGGATATGGGGCTGATGAGGTATTTACAAACAACTACAATGTCACTTCACTCTTCATTATCAAATAAATGTGACCAGGCTGAGAGCTTTGGGTGCAATTTACAAAGCATCCAGAACCACAGAAGGTTTCTCAGGAGAGGAGTGCATGATCTGTTGTAGGAAACTCACTATGACACCGTTGCGTGTGGATTACAATAGGTGTTTACAATGGGCTGGACTAGAGCACGTCAGAGCCCAGTAAGGGAGTGACAGAGAGTAAGGAAGAAGCACAAAGGAAGAATTTCCTTTGAGCTTGGTTTTGAACGTATTGTGTGGGAAATATTTGGGGACACTCAAGGAGAGGGGTATCAGCTAAAAGAGGAGGTTGGACAAGAGGATCTCGGCAAGGCCCACTGGCTGGAGATAGCAGATTTAGAAGTCCTCATTTCCTGGTGGAGGACAAAGCATTGGAGAGATCAGTCCAGGAGAGCACTGGTGTGGGATGAGGAGAAGGGAGTCATTCTGGAATCTCTTGGAATCAGAACAGAAAAGATCCAGGAAATGATGCCAGGATTTCAATGACCCAGAAAGGTCACAGAGGCGCTTAGAGGGGAATTCAGTTCTGACCTCTCCACCTCAAACTTGGGCTCGTCCTCTCCGAGGCAGGAGGCCCATCTGATTCTGTGTGGGTAGAGCGGCAACTGGGAGCTGACCGAGAGAGGCAGGGACAAGAAAGACTCAATCACAGTGTGGAAGAAGAGGGGACATAAGCTTGGCATTCAGGATGAAAGGGCTGTTAAATGAGAGGTGTTACTGTGGCTTCTGATTAGGGGCCCCAACCCTGGGGTTACCCGTTGTTCACTGGTCTCCCCTATAGCTTGTGTGGGGGCACAGACCATCCCCAAGCCACAGAAGAGAAGAACGGGAGCAGACTGCTCTTCCCGCCTCTACGGGGATGCAGGACTTTGCTTCACATGGGCTGCAGGTAAGTGGTAAATGACAGGTGTTTTACAACCCCAGAGTGAAGACTCCTTCAGTAAATACTTTTGTCTTCATGTCACTCAGATCTCACTTTTCCATGTGTAAAATTCAAGCTGGGTTGGCATTCCAGGCTTCCTAATCTGGTGTCATATGACTGAACTGTGGCCTCCCATTCCTCACATGACAAACCAGTGTTCTCCTTGCTACCCACATATAGCCACGCTGGGCCCCAAGGGACACATTTACATTACAATGTGACCTCTTTGTACCTTCAAGTCAGGACCTCAGAGGAGTGGGAGATCCTGGAAGCCATTTCTACATGAGGACCGCTAACAATGAATTAAATACATACACAAGTGACGGTGGGCGACCACATTATATCCCACCAAGCCCCAACTCATCTTCTCCCTGACCAGACCCTAAAAATGCCCACAAGCACTCCAAACCACCCAGCACATGAAGTATGTGGTGGAGGGAAACTGGGATAGAGAATATCCTACTTTTGCAAAATTTACCCCTCCATTTACAAAAATATGTGACATATGAACAAATCACTAGGACTCTTCCTTAGGCCTGAGAAGGGGTCTGTGCAAATGTGGGGTCCCCGTAGCTTAAATGTCACTTGCTTTGCTTAAATCTGCCTCGGCCTGGATCTTCCACTCAAGGCCGCCTCAAGCAGGATGTGTTCTTGACTGAAGAGCTCAGTTCCTTCTTCGGTAGCTGCCCTGCATGATTCTCCTCTATTCTGGTCACTGTCTCTGTGCCCAGAGCTTTTAACGCCTTGGCTCCTTATTGCACTACTGTTTGAGGTTCCCCTAGGCTCATACCTTTGCAAACAAACCCTCCTCAAAGTATCCCATTCCGGGTGTGCTCTCTGTTTTCTGTTGGGACCCTGGCTATTCATCACTCCCTCCTCCCCAGCAAGCACCTCTGTTCCCCTCCAGCTGCTCCCTGATTCTCTCCTTTATCCCACCCCCAGGTGACTCTTTCCCTGGGGCCTTGTCTTTTGTCACCTCCTAGCCCAAATGTCCTGAGCAAATCCTACCCATTTTCCCAGACTCCGCTCCATCCCAGCCTCCTCCCCCAGTCGGAGTGGTGCTCAGGAAGGCTGATGGGTGAATAGTTGCTGGAACATTGTCTGCTTCGCAGGCAGTTGGGGGGAGGGGGAGGGGCTCCACGAGACATCGATTTCCACAATTAACCCCGGAAAAGGAGGCTCTTTACAACATCTTTCCTGGAGACTAGAATCCCTGTTTACCCCACCACTTAGTAAGACCCTGTCAAAGCGAGGGAGGTCCCTTCCATTCCCCGGGTGAGCAGGGCGGGACTCCCTGTGACTGTGAGTATGTGAGTGATTAAAAGCGAAGCTGGCCGAGTGCCCTACTCAAATCATTTCCAGCCCCAGTGCTCTGGGGACTCTGCTGGAATGCAGGCCAGGAACACAAATGGATCCTTACCAGCCCGCTATGGGGAGGAAAGTCATATCAGACCTAGAAAAAAGGGATACTGTGCGAACAGGGTGGGGAGGGGGGACGCTAATCCCCAAGGGGGGGGAGTCCGGGTTTCCTTCTCTGGGCTCCGTGAAATCCCTCATTGCAGGAAGTGATGGCAAACAGTCTCCGCCTGGGTTAATGGGAACACATCAGGGCCCCCTCTTAAAACAAGGAGGCTGGGAGGAAGGTGGGCTCCTAGCCTTTTGTTCCAGAGGACAGAACAGCCTGGGTGGCTTGCTGGCTGCCCAGGCAGGAGATGGCCACTGCGCCATGCATATTTCTTGGGGGCGAAAGTAGGGGCAGGACTTTGACCAGAGAGGAGGAGATTCTTGTCATTGACAGTGTAGGGCAGGAAATCTGCTTAGAATTTGGGAGGCTTCATGAAAAATAAGATGGAGTTTGGGAGTTTGGGAGCTGACTCTGTTTTGACTTTCTGAGACTCGCGCTGAAAATATAGGGACTCAAAGCAGGAAAGTGCCAGATGTCTGGAGAACTGCTTTCCCTGGTTGATTTGAAAGAACATATTTTTATCTCTTTCATAAAATTGGAAAGGTATGCCTGTCTTAAGGGCAAGGAAGTAACTGATTAGCTCTTGACTCTCCCTATATGAGTATGTGGGGGTGGAGATACCAGAGTGGAGGGAGTTGTAATTCAGGGGACACAGTATTAAACCATCGTGGAAAGAATACCAAGCACGGGCAATGGATCTGTGACCTAAACCAGGCCCCACCAACAAAACTGTTGTGACCTTAGGCAAGTCAATTTCTTATTCTGAGCTTCAGTGTTCTCATCTATAAAATAAATTAATTGGACTAGACGATATTTACCATCTCCTCTAGTTGAAAAAACTATGATTCTTGTAAACCCAATCACAGGCCATCAAGAGCATAAACTGTTTTTAGTCCTCCAATTAAGTGAGTTTATTCTTCTTTGAGCAGTGTGGTAATAAAACTGGGACCTTGGTACTTGTGTTCTCATCTTGACTCTGCCTCTGTGAGACCCAGAGTAAGTCAACGTGCCTCTCTGAGCCTCAGCCATTTCCCCAAGGCTCATGAAGTCAGATCTCGTTTCTCATTCTCCAGCTTTATGGTACGAAACCCAAAATGTCTTGGGTCATACTGTATTGGTTCCAGCTAAAAAAAGCAGGCATTTCTGAGTCTTCTCTCTCCTAAATTCTATCACATATAAAAGTGAGCCTATCATATATCCTGACTTTTCACCTAGGACTTAAATGGAGCATAAATGTACAGAAGATGAAAGTATCCTGAGGTTTCCTACTTTTAGGCTCCTATTACCTTCTTAAGATGGATCTCAATCCTGGACACTATTCTCCTTGAATGCCTCAAGATTTCTAGAACATCCATGGGGCCATTTGAAGGTGGAGAAGACCCATCTCCTTCTGGTGGTTTTCTAAGACCCTGGACCCTGGAACCAAAATTATCTCCCCACTGGGTCTCAATTTCTCAGACAGCTTCCAGCCCACCCTTCCTGCTAATTCGTTGGTAACAGAACTTCCTTCAACACGGGGGCTGGAAAAAAGTGGTGCTTTCACAAGGTAACAAGTAGAACAGGGAACCATAAAGGCCCTGTATTATCACACTAGTTTTGGATCAGCAAATCTAGATTTGACTCTCAGTAGATTACTGTCCAGCTGTGTGGCCTCGTGTCAGTTTTTTAGCCTCTCTGAACTTCAGTCTCCTCCTCTGTGTATACCTACCTTCCAGCATGACCATGAGGGTTATAAGTATTATATATAGACAAATGGTCTCAGTGCTGTGACTCACCTGTATCTGGAGCACAATTCATTTTGGTTTCTCCTCCCTCCCTTCACAAAATATTATGAGAAAGTGAAAAGTTGATGACTGTTAGCTTGGTAGCTTCATGGGTCCATCATATCAAGCCTGTATCCAGCTCTCCATCTTATTACTATGCTACAACTTCCTGTCTTATCTGATCTGGTCACACAGAACCACTCATCTATCCAATCTCAAAACACCCCCCCCCCACATGGTATTGTTTTCATAATTCTCAGTCTAGACCACCCTTCCCAATCACTACCTCCCTAAGTGTTTCTTATTCTTCAAGGTTTAGGTCAAATGTCATGTTACACAGGAAGCATTCCCTGACTTCCACTGGAGCTCACCCCATCTCTTCCGGGTCACCACAGTGCTTTGGCTGTCTCACTTAGCATTTTTCCTTTCTACTAGGAAGAAGTAAGAATATTGCCCCCTCCCTCACCACCAGCAGCCTGTGAAGGATACACATTGTACATGCGTAATCGGGGGAACCCTCAGGGCAGTGACTGACACAGAGCAAATACTCAAGAACACATTCTCGATTAGGTAAGTGAATAGAGATGTATTTATTTGAGGTAGAAGATTAAGATAAGCTGTAGCTCTCCAGAAAAAGGAACAGAAGGGAAATAAAAATTAACACGATTTGCATACCTATGGTGTGAGATGGAAATTGCATTCCCCTGTTCACAGGGATAGACAATGAAGCTCATGGAAATGAAGTAATAATGTCATGGGGCCTTTCATGGGCACAACTATGTGTTGGGCGCTGTTCCCTACACTTTCATGTGCATCATTTCATTTAATACACACAACATCCCTTATGATTTACTGTGATCCGCATTTTCCAGATGCAGAAACTGAGGCTCAAAGAAGTTAAGTTGATAGTCCAAGCCTACAAAGTTTCCCTGCAGGTGCCGGTGTAATTCATACACTGTGCCTCAAGTATGCGTATTGGTGGGATCCTTCTCTCCCCACCCCTGGCCCATTACTGATCATTTTGTCCTCTACAGGCCCAAAAGCCACTGAGGAACAGGGGGAAAAAACAAAACAAAACAAAACAAAACAAAACAAAAACAAACTAGACAAGTCACAGCTCTCAGGAAGATTTTGTTGTTGTTTTTCTTTTTGTTTTCTAGTTTCTTTGTTGCTATTGAACAAGTATTCTAGTAATTCCAGGCTCTAACTTTCCTTACCAGGCTATTTCCCCTCCCCCTCCCAGGAAGGCTGGTCTCTGCTCTCTTCTCTGGGTTCTCACTGTCAAAACGGAGAAGCCCCCACTACGTTCACACCGGCCCCTGAAATCCTTGCTGCGGAAGCCTGCAGTGGTTATCTTGGCCTGGTTGGGCGTGATGCCCTCTCCCTCTCTCCTTCCTGCTGCTGGCTGGTGGCAGCCCAGCTCTTATTAGGACAACACACCTGGGTCTCAGCCTGTCCCCAAAGGTGCAGGCGGTCCTCTTCACCATCTCTGCTTTGAGTCACTTCCCCCTGGCCACAGAGGTCCATGGCAGGCAGATGGGCCTCAGCTCTCTGGGTACTGCGTTCCCCACTGGAGGCCGGCAGGAGCTTCAGGCCCTGCTGGAGAGCACCAAGCTGAGGGGTAGGCTCCGCCTCAGGCCTGCTCACTCCGGGTCAGTGCAGGTTCCTCGCTCAGTGCAGGGTCCTCTAAAGGTCGTCTCCTCAGAGTCTCTTGAGCAGGAAGGGGGTACAGACTACAGCTCTGGAATCCCCTTTGATGACACTGACTGCCTCTAATGCCCCCCTCTCACCCCTTTCCCCTCTCCTTCCCCTTGCTCTTCACTTCTCACTCCTCCCCTTGGTGAAAGGCCTTCCTGTCCCTCCCACTGTTTGACTGGAACCATCCCTGGATTCTCTCCTGTTCTCCTTCCTGAGGTACCATTCATCTTTTTTTTTCTCTCTTAGAGCCATAATGACACAATGACTGCAAGATGAATATGTAAGGAAGGCATTTTGAAAAACATTATCTGCATTTCACTTGTAGCTCTAGGAATTAAATCCAGTGTGTCCAATTCTAAAGCCTTGCTTTTAACCCACCATGCTATGGAGCCTAACACTACAAAACTGGAGTAAGGTAGATCTGGCATTTGAACCCAGGTCTACTCAAACCCCCAAATCCAAGCTTTCCCAAGTAAAATCGGTCAATCAGAGAAAGACAATTATCATATAATTTCACTTGTGTGTGGAATTTAAGAAACAAAACAAGAGCATAGGGGAAGGGAGGGGAAAATAAAACAAGACGAAATCGGAGAGGGAGACAAACCGTAAAAGACCCTTAATCATTGGAAACAAACTGAGGGTTGCTGGAGGAAGGTGGGGAGGGGATGGGGTCACTAGGTGATGGCATTAAGGAGGGCACATGATGTAATGAGCACTGGGTGTTATACAAGACTGATGAGTCACTGACCTCTACCTCTGAAACTAATAATACACTACATGTTAATTAATTGAATTTAAATTTAAAAAATTAAATGGTAAAAAGAAATCCAAGATTTCCCATTAAACCAGCTTTCTCTTACTTTGTCCACCAACAGAAAGCATCTTCAGGCCCTGTCCCTCCAGATAAGTCCTGGGACCTGCACTCCACTCCGGTGTTGGCTCACGAGTATAAGGGAGCAGAAATGCTAGAAGACCTGTCTTTGAAAGCACCTGTGGATTTGCTTGCCTGCTTTGGATCACTTAGGGCAGGCTTGAACAGCCTCTAATATAGGTTAGTTCTGTGGTTGGTGAATTCCTCCAGCAGGGTAAGTGGATTTCACTTAGCTATGCAAAGGAAGAAAGGCAATCTGCTGGCCCTGGGGAGCAGCAAACATCAGACCAAGCTGAAGGACTTTGAAGTTGCCCACTGGCCTAGAAACCCTCTTGAGAAACTGACTCTGCAGGTTTGGAGCACACCTTGTTTTATTTTGTTATCCCCTCAGCCAGACTCACAATCTGTTTCATTCACCTGGAAAGCTGCATTGTCTTGACAACCAGGAGGCATTCAAGAGATTGCTGGCCCCTGGGGCTGCTGTGTATTACCAGATGGGCAGAAAGGACATCCGCCTCTCAGATGGGCCTTCACTGGTGAATAGAAACACAGAACTGAGACGATTTTCCAGATTGTTCTGACAAATAGGAACTATATGTGCCCCAACTATTTGGAGTTATAATTTTTCGATAGAGGCAAAAGTGAGATATTCCAGTTCTTTACTACAGGCTTGGAGAAACTGTCTCGGGATTTAACTTGGCAACCATTTATGGAGTTTCTGATGCACAAGAGAAAGGGTCTGGTTCACCTGCAGTGACTCTCAGTTCCTTCCTGCTTCTGCTCCCTGCTTTAACTACCACGTTTATAGGCACTTTTAGTCTTTATCTTGCTAGGATTGTCATATTTAGCAAACAAAAATAGGGGACATACTTATACTAAAAAAGTTCATTCCTATCTGAAATTCAAATTTCACTGGGCACTCTGCATTGTATCTGGCAACACCGTGTCGTATAGTACTTGTCTGCCCACTCTTACCTAGCAGCTGTCCTTGTTGAAATGATTTCCTTCTTTAACAAATGCAACATTGACTGACATCGCTCTCTCCTGGTCTTTTGCCTTCTCTCTAGATCACCCCTTGATCTTTTACATGTTGATCTCCCACCTCTGTTCTCTCTCCCTCACTCTTCCCAGCATACCTTCAGCATAGTCATGGCCTCAGCAGTGGTCTTGTTATATCGATGCGTCTGCTTCCAGCCTAGAGAGCACGCTTACTGCACCCACTCCAAATCCCTATTCCTCGTGGCCTCTTGGGCAACTCCAACCTGTTGCAAACTCAACATGTTGCAAATTTTACTCATCTGTTCTTCTCTATTTCTGCTCCTATCTTAGTGCATTTAGAATAATCTCCAACCCACTGCCAAGTCTGAAACCCAGCAGTCCCTCTCGAGTCTGCCCTCTTCCCCTGCCACATCTATAATTTGTCTCCATGCATGATGGATTCTATCTTCTAAAGTTTCCCTGACTGTCCCCTACTCCCTCTCTGCCATTGCCCTATCATAAACCATCATCATCACTCACCTAGATCACCGCAGTAACCTCCCAATTGGTCTCTCTGCCTCCCTTCCTCCTCCCTACCATCTATCTTTCACACCGTCCACTGAAGGACATTGCTAACACAAAAGTTGCATTATATGCCCTTCATTGGTTTATTGGTTTCATGTCAACCACTGGGTAGCTTGTCCTATTGGCCTCTTAACCTCTGGTGAATTCCCACTTCTCCAAGTTTATCCACTGACACAAGAACAACCCCAGCCATAGTGAAGACACAGTCCCTTCCCCATGCACTTGTATGATCTCAGAGTCGGATTTCATATATGCCATGGCTCTTTCTGCAATGCACTTACTTTCACTTGAAGCCACAGAAAGCTATTCACCCTCCCAGCCTCAAGTCAGTATTTGTCTCTTGGCAGAAGCCTTCCTATATTCTCTAAGAAGACCTGGTTGGGGAGGGAAGCGGTGATCCCCACTCTGTGTTCTCCTAGCTACTAGAGTCTAGCACTTGTACTAACCTTTGTTAGAAAGCCCTCTAAGGCAATGACCTGTTTGCAAGGCTTGCATGTCCTGTAATAGTTTGCATATTATGTCAGATCCTGAGTTCTTGGAACACAAAAACCATACCTTTTGTTTGGCTTACATTTGTTAATATTTAGAACTTTAAAAAAAATCTGTAAGGATACAGAAACTAATACAACCAACAGCTGTGTTCCAATTGCCCTGTGTTGACCACCATTAATACCATGTTGTATTTACTGTCAATCTCACCCCGTTGATCCTCCTCTCACCCCTCAGAGGCCAAATTGGAAGCAAAAGAACCAGATGAAGGGATCCCATAGTAGGTATTTCAGAAGCGCCAAAGCAGGGCACGGGTGCATCTGGGAGGAGCAGGAAATGGGTGAAATGTAATCAGTTCTGGCATTCTTGAAATGAGGTGTGGAATAGCAGAAATCAGCATTTTTTCTTTAAAAAAACCCTATTTCCCCAGAGACTGATGGCCCACCTGAGCTGTACACTGGTGACAAACTGGAAACATTTAAATGAAAGAAAAAACCTTACTTTATGTGGTTTTGGCTTTTGGAAAAAGTGATTTTTGAAGAACCTTGGGAAACTCACTTTGACTTCATTTCGGTGGTTGTTCAAAAAATTGTTTCAACCAGCTGAGAAGACTGGGCATCCAAATCTTAACTGGGATTACCTTTGGATAGGAGAATTGGAAGTAACTTTTTTTCCTGTTTGCCAATCTGCCTTTTTTACAACAATGAAGAAGAAAGAAGTTGCTTTAGAAACTATACTCGAGGACAATTAGATTGTTTGGAAATTTTTTCATGAGAGACGTAGAGGATTTGAAGAGAGGGAGATTATCTGTTGACAGCCTAGAATTTGAAGCTTGAACTTTAATAAATTTCTCCTTGTCAGTGTTATGGATTGACTGACTGTACCATTCAGGGAACAAACAGCTGACCTCAAGTCACATGCCAATATATTCACAATTAAACAATCACCCAAGAAGCTATAGAGCACACCAAATGCGTCGTGGCTAAAAATAATAAACAAATGAAGCTTCTGTGTTTTCTTGCCTGAGAACAAGGGGCCTGTTCTTTTAGATTTTTATAGTGAAATAGTGAGACTCTGTGGAAAAAAATACAGCAGTTGGGAAATGTTCTCAGTGAAACATTGTGAATGCGTCATAGAATCTGAGGGCTTCTGACTTGACCTGTGATCAGCTAAGAAGGAAGGATTGGCTGTGAACAGGTGACCTGTGGATCTCGGGATTACCAATTCAATACAGAAAATGACCATTCTGAAATCTCATCGTTTTTCCTCCTTCGTTTTTTCCTTTCTGCCTTTTAAAACAGGAGAAGTGTTCCCTAAAGAGAAAGTCATTTATTTAGAGTTTTTCCACATACGCTCCTAAAACAGGTTGTGCTTTTCCCCTAAAGGTAGCATTCTGTTCTGGGACAGATCTCACGTGACAAAACGGTTCAGCAAGCCTTGCAAAATTTTGAAGCATTTTGAAGGCAGAACACTTTATGTATTTAGAGCTGTGCATTCGGCATAGAGAGAGCAACAGAGCAAAATGCCCAGTTTGGTGTCTTCTAATTAGATGCTCACTTGGGTTCAGTTGTTTTTAGTTCCCCTTGCTTCCTGGGGGAGGAGACTTGTGTTAATGCTGGCTGTTTGCACATCCAAATGGCCAATGGTGGGGGTAGTTTTTGGCAACCTCTGCGCTCACCAGTCCTGAAATACGTTTTAAGCATGGGGTCAGACATCCACATTTCCCTGAGGACACTTTCCTGGACAGCTTGCCAGGATGCCACGGGGTGCAACCAAATCCGATAGCGTGAAATGGTAGATTCGGCCGCGGCGTTGGTGTTTGATGAGCAGTAAACTGAAGATGGCAGGTCAGCCTGCCAGGCTCCATTCCAACAAATGCCCTTTAGAGAGCTGACCTTCTGTTTGCTGGGCTTCTCTCTACTGGATACCACGTGGAATTCTGGTGATCAGAGGAAATCATTTAAGATGTTCATTCGTTTATTCTGTCCATCAACAAATCTTTACCGGGCACCTACGATGTGTGTAAGGCACTAACAGAGACAAAGAATTTTACAAGAACAGAAACTTAGACAGGTGAAAGCAGTTTGTAACTTACACTGAGTTTTCTCACTTGTGTCGTTTCAAAGAAGATGACACAGACATAGTCCTCACACTCCCAAAAGTTCACAATCTAGTAGGGGAGATGAAGCCTGTAGATAAATTTTCTCATTGCAGAATAGAATATGGTACGTGTCATAAGGCAAAGAGCAATTCCCTGTTCTTTGGGAATGGACAGCTAACCCGGAGTCCCAAGCCAGCACATTCATGGTCCTCAGAGTTTGAGAGAGAGAGAGAGACTCCGCACCCTGCCTTGGGGTCTGGGCTGTGTCTGGGCAGTACCCCGTGGTGGAATTTGGACGTGTAAATATAGAGGACCAAGTGACTCTACTTTTGTTACCATCAAGGTATTTGAAGGTATGCTTTCTTGGTATTAAGGCTCAGCATCTTTTTCAGGATAACGTTCCTACCACTTTGATTGCCTTGGAGTACCTGCACTTTGAAATGTAGGAACATTTTTGGAGCCTAATAATAATTTATGGCCAATAACTCATGTAGAATTAAACCTACTGGTAGCAGGTTTAAGTCTCACTCTCGGGGCATTTCTAAAGCCACATAATTTAGAGGCTGATTTTTTTTTTTTTTTCAGATTTTGGGGGGAATAATTTGTGGATCTCCATGGCTTAAATTGTTAACTTAGTCCTAAAGTGTATAACTCTTGAATACATTCTCAAAAAGATTTGTCACACTGCCTAGGGAATGAGACCTCTCCTCACTGAAAGATAGTTATCCAGTGAACAAATTGGTTTCAGTGTTTTATTCTGGTATTTGTTCCAATACAGTGTAGAAAGATTTCTTGTTTTGATAATAAGTAGGATATTTTTTTTCTTCAATGATTCAATATCTTAAGGTGTCTCACATTTCTCATTCTGAATGCCAGTTGCCATTGAACAAGACTGTAAATAAGGAAGAGAAAGTATTTTAGGTAAATGAGTACTGACACCAGATGATTCCTTTGGGAAAAAATTACTAAGTCCTCCCTGTCCCCCAATATGAGAGAGAGAGAGAGAGAGAGAGTAATGTTCTTCTTTCTTCCTAAAAGTTAATTAAAATGAGAATTTTTAACATAAAAGTCTATGAAGGAGTCTGGTATTTTGCATTTCTTTCTTTCTTTCTTTTTTTTTTTTTAAAGATTTTATTTATTTATTTGACAGGGAGAGACACAGCGAGAGAGTGAACACAAGCAGGGGGAGTGAGAAAGGGAGAAGCAGGCTTCTGCTGAGAGGGAGCCTGATGAGGTGTTCAATCCCAGGATCCTGGGATCATGACCTGAGCCGAAGGCAGACGCTTAAAGGCTGAGCCACCCAGGCACCCTTTGCATTTCTGACTCTACATGCATTCATCTGCTTTTCATGAGTGTAAAGGGCAGCTTGTCAATGTTTAGGAAGCTGCTTTAGAAAGTCTTCCATACTCCTACACCAAGAAAAATGAGGGGACTTGCCAAGTTCTGAGGTTGATGCAGGCTTCTTTTCCCAGCTGATTGAAATAAACAAACAAACATGCTTCTTAAGAATGCATACAATAATCCGAAGTCTTAGTTGATTGAATAAAAAGTATAAATTAGTTACGTTTATTTCCAGACCATTTTCTTAAGCTTAAATGCCAAAATCAACTATTGTTGCCTGAAGTAATAAAACCATGTGGAATGGATTTTGTTCCGGTGAGTCCAAACATTTCTGTTAATCTCTAATGCTCCTCTGCAATGAGGCAGAAATGAAGATGAGACATAAACTTCAGTCTACTGACAAATATAGAAAATGTTTCACGTACCAAATGAGTGTGTCCATGTTTTTCTGTTTCCATCTGGATCCTTTTCAGTGTGATTACTTATTTTTAGGTTGGCATTTTAGAAGGAAGATGAAATGGCTTTAGGAAATGATGTGAAAGGTTAAGAAGATAGAAGAGAAAGGGGCTATCATGCTGGAAAATGTAGCCTCACAGTTTTATGTTCAATGTATTTCTTAGAAAAACAAGATACTTGTATTTCTGCTAAATCTAAATTTTGAAGCTTGTAAACTTGAGCAGCTATGCCAAGGTGTAAAGGACTTTAAGAAAAAATGTGTGACTTTAAGTCACATAAGCATAGAGGGAGGCCATATTCCTAAATAATGAGGCAGGTACAGGTTGACACTAATTTTTAAAAAAAGATTTATTTTATTTATTCGAGAGAGAGAGCACAAGTGTGAGTGGAGGGGCTAGAGGAAGAAGGAGAGAGGATCTTCAAGCAGACTCCACTGAGCTGGGAGTCCAGTGTGGGACTTGATCCCAGGACCCCGAGATCATGACCTGAGCCAAAATAAGAAGCCAGCCACTCAACTGACCGAGCCACCCAGGCACCCCAGACTGACACTATTCAAAACATAAAGCCTTGGAGTCCTGGGGTAGAAGGAGGTATGACCAAGAACAAGATGGTTATGTTACTTACGCTGAACCCAGTCAACCTACCAAAGCTGAATTACATAATCTTCAAAATGGTGTTGAGGAAAGAAGCCCTAAGAATCTGAATAAATATTAACTATTTTACCAACACTTTGAGGAGTCCAAGATAGTCTCGAAAGTTTCACATTCTTGTAACTCTTTTACAAAGTACGAAGTAGTCAGCTCTGACTGTATTTCTAAGTCAGCCATCAGGTGGGCACGTGGACAGAGGAGGGCAAGGAGCACCTCCCCAACTATGTAGATGCTCCACAATTGTCTTTGATCATGCCAGTCCAGTCCCCTCTAATTTCTAGTTGTAGGTTCCCCTTGGGTTCCACGCTGGACTTCTGAAATGGGTTTGGCATCTGCTCATCTTTGGCTGAATCTGGGCTCTTTGGCAAGACCTCAGCTCATATTTGTCCTTAAAATCTTCTGCTTCAGATGGCTTCAGTGAGTCTCTTAGGCCCTCCCATTCCCAGCCTGGCTCTAGGCTCCACACATGCAACCTCAGCGGGGCACTCTTGCCCGTGGGAGAAGGGAAGTCCAGCAGCAATTAGGATTCTCATTGTCTAAGGGTGCAGATGTTTGTTTACACAGAGGACCTTCTCCTTCCTTGCCTCTATTCCCTCCATTACAAGGAACTGGTTCTGTACCCAAATCTGTCATTAACTAAACCCAACCTTTCTACACTGACACGAAAGAGAAGACACTGTCTGAAGTCAATCAGAGGTTTCTTCCCTGTCTTTACCCTTCTGTTTCCCTCCCTCCCTATCTGCTCTCCTTCCAAAGGCTTTTCTGAGCTCCTCTTAGGAACCAGGCCTTATCCTAGGTGATAGAATTGTAAAGACAGTGTCCCTGACCTCTGTAAAAATTGCATTCTGGTGCCTTCTGCCTTAAGAAATAAGACCAGTCAAGACTACATGTTCGTAGACTTGATCAATGTTTGTTTAATACGGGTGGGAATATGAATTTGTTTGTTCTTCATCTCAGACTGACTAATTAAAGGTGTTTAGGAAGAACTCTGGAGGAGAAATGTGTCTTCAGGAGCTTTAACTTCACCAGCCGAACCTGAATTCTCCAGAAAAGTTTTTTGTTGTTGCTTTTTTAAATCTCTGAGATTTTTATTTTGAAATCATTACAGATCACAGAAAATTCCAAAAATAGCCCATAAGATCCCTTGAGCCCAGCTTCCCCCATGATGACATCTTACAGGACTGCAATACTATAACAAAACTGGGAAACTGATATGGGTACAATACTGTGAAGTAGACGACAGCTCTCATTCAGTTGGCATCAGTTTTTACATGAACTCATTTGTGTGTGTGTGTGTGTGTGTGTGCATGGTACTATGCAATTTGACCCCACATTGTGTAACCACTGCAACAATCAGGATACAAAACTCTTGATCACCACCAAGGAACTCCCTTGCGCTACCTTTTTAGATTCACAGTTCCCTAACCCTCCCCTGGCCCCTGACAACCTCTAATGTGCTCTCCATCGCTACACTTTTGTCACTTGAGTATGATTATAAATGGAATCATACGTATATAGCCTTTTGAGATTGCCTTTTATCACTAAGCATAGTACCCTTAAGATCCTTCCAAGTTGTTGCACATGTGAAGAATTCATTCGTGTTTATTGCTGAGTAGTTTGCCGTTGTATAAATGCCTAGAGTTCATTTAGCCACTCATCCTTTAAGGACATTTGTGTTGTTTCCAGTTTTTTGCTAATATGAATAAAGCTGCTGTGAACACTCATGAAGAGATTTTTGTGTAAACATCAGTTTTCATTTTTCTGGGAGAAATGCCCAAGAGTACAATTTCTGGGTATGGGAAGTGCATGTTTAGTTTTAAGAGAAATGGTCTGTTTGTTAGCTTTTGAAAAACAGCTTCATCAAGGTATCACTGACGTATAATAAACTGCAAGATTGAAAGTGTACAATTTTATGTTTTGACATAAACACCATCACAATAAAGACAATAAACTTTACCCAGCAAAAGCTTTCTTGTGGGTCTTCATAATCCCTTGCTCCTGCGGTACTTGCCTCCTTCCCCTGCCAACCCATCCCAAAGCAACCACCGATCTGCTTTCTGTCATGATGATTAGTTTGCATTTTCTAGAATTTTATATAAATGACATCATGTTCTTTGAGAGGATGGGGGGTGTCTGGCTTCTCTCATTTAAGATAATTTATTTTGCTGTTCCTCCATATTGCTGCCTCTAGCAATAATTAATTCCTTTTTATTGCTAAATAATAATCCACTCTATGGATATACTTCAATTTATTTATCCATTCTTCTGCTGAGGACCATTTGGGTGGTTTGTGGTTTGGGACTATTACAAGTAAGGCTGTTGTGAACACTGACGTGCTAAGTCTGTGTGTGAACACACTTTCATTTCTCTAGGGTAAATGCTGAGGAACAGAATGGGTGGGCTATGTTGTAGATGTGTATTTAATTTTTTTAAGAAACCGCCAAGCCATTTTCCCCACAGGCGCTATATTATTTTTACTTTCCCCTGAAAGTAAATAAGAGTTCAGATTATTCTATATCTTTACCAACACTTGGCTTAGGCCGTCTTTTTAGCTGCAGACATCCTAGTAATTATGGTATTTCACTGTGGTTTTAATTTCTATTTTCCTAACGATTATTGAGGTTGAGCATCTTTTCTTGTGCTTATTTGTCATCTACATGTCTTCTTTAGTGAAGGGTTTAATCAAATATTTGCCCTATTTATATTGGAGTGTTTGTTTTCTTAAGTTTTATGAATCTCCCAAGTATCCTTCCAATAAAAGTTCTCCCATCCTGTTTTTATTTTATATTTTTATCAGCATATTAAACTTCTGTTACTTTATTTTTTTGAAGATTTATTTATTTGTTTTGAGAGAGAGCACATGAGGGAGTGTGGGGAAAGGGGCAGAAGGAGAGGGAAGGAGAATCTCAAGCAGACTCCTCACTGAGCACAGAGCCCGATGTGGTGCTAGATCCCATCACCCAGGAGATCATGACCTGAGCCAAAATGAAGAGTTGGATGCCCAGGGGTTCCTGTGTAGCTCAGTCAGTTAAGCATCTACCTTGGGCTCAGGTTATGATCCCAAGGTTCTAGGATCAAGCCCTGCTTCGGGCTCCCTGCTCAGCAGAGAGCCTGCTTCTCTCTCTCTTGCCCCCCTTCCCCCACTTGTGTGCCTTCTCTCTCTCTCTGTGTGTGTGTCAAATAAATAAATAAGAACTTAAAAAAAAAATAAGAGTCAGATGCCCAACCAACGGAGCCATCCAGCTTCTAAGCTTCTGATACTTTAATGCAACATAGCCCTAACCAATTCTGACCCCTAATTTGTGAAGTAAAGAGAAGTAGCATCATGGAAGCTGAGGGAAGGAGGTGGCAGCAGATCTTGGAACCAGGTGAACTCAAGAAGATGCCTTCCTTGAGGAGGAGACACCTGTATGAAAGTTTTTTCCCCCTGCCTTCCATACCTGCTTTCTTGATCCCCTTTTTTGTTTTAGTCTCAAAATTCTTCTTGTTGTATTTGGCCTCAGCTCCTCAGGCTTCTCTCTCTTCATTCTCTGCAGTATTTATCAAGCACCTGCCAGGTGCCAGAAAATCTGCCAGAGACTGTCGGGAAAGCAATGAATAGGGCAGCATCCATGTCCTCTGAGAGCCCTTAGTTCTAGACTAGCAACAGGGATGCACACTGACACATTGCAAAGCCAACTGTGACAAATTCAGCAGCGGAGAAATAAACAACACCGGTGACGATAGAAAGAGAACATCATTCTGTTGGGTTGAAAGTGAAGGTTGTAAGCAGTGCAGAGATCTATCGAAGGTTTCCTAGAGGAGGCTGCAGGTGAGCTGGGCTTGGAAGAGTGAGTAAGATTTTAACAAGGTGAGAGAAAGAAGGTATGTTCTGACAGAGGGAGCAATGAGTGATGGTGTGGAGTGAGTAGGGATAGAACTTGCTCAAGGAACATCAGCCTGTGTGCCTGGAGTGTAGAGTCTACAGGAGGAGCCCAGGGGTGGAATGTAGTTTGGGTTGCCTTAAGCAAGGGCTGAGGCTGGAGATGGAGCGCTCAGAAAGCCCAGCAAAGAAGCCATCGGAAGTGTCTAAACAGGTGCTTACCATGGTCAGTCATATTTCCTATCTGCTACTCCTTTCAAGCTTACCCAAAATAAAAGAATACATGGAAACTTCAAGATACTATTTCACCTGCTGTTTTTCTTTAACGTTAAAGGAGAATGTCATTTAAAAAGTAGAGATAGGGGCACCTGGGTGGCTCAGTGGGTTAAAGCCTCTGCCTTTGGCTCGGGTCATGATCTCAGGGTCTTGGCATTGGGCTCTCTGCTCAGCAGGGAGCCTGCTTCCCTCTCTCTCTGCCTGCCTCTCTGCCTACTTGTGATCTCTCTGTCAAATAAATAAATAAAATCTTTAAAAAAATAAAATAAAAAGTAGAGATAAATCATTTCATGTAATTTGTAACATGGTCTTTTATTTTTCTTAAGGTTTTCTCTGAATGCTAAAGTGATACGTACAATGCGTAGAAACCTGAGAAGTATTTTTTACAAAGCACCATGACAGTTAGAAACTGGCCATAATCTCTCCTCTCAGAGATAACTACCATGCCTTGAAATTTTTCCTGTATGTTTCACCAGGACCAAGACCCCTCCGTGGCATTATTGTTGTATTCTACGAACTTTAGCTACTGCCCTCAAGTCAGGAGAATGCTTCCAAAGGTCCTTGATCTGAACCTCTGTGGTGGCATTTAGGCTTTCTACCCTATAGTGTAGTCCTTCGTGGACTTCTTGCTCCTAAATTGTGAACTACTTGAGGTGTGTCCCATCTTTGTATTCTCCCCACTCTCTGTTACCACTGCCCCCCACCCCCACCCCACTTCAAGGTCTAACACAGGATCTCACACAGAGTGGGGCTCAGTAAATATTGTTTGGATAAGAGGAAGGGTAAACAGATGTTTTAATTTTATTATACAGACCAGAGTTTCTCCCAGTTCTTTGGAGTTACAGGGCTCAAGATAAGGGCTTCGAGTTTACCATGTGAAAGATAGGGGATTGCCAAATAACTGACACCCTCGAAGCTCCACACTCCTGTCCCCACTGTTCAACTAGATCAGTTCCACTTTTATCTGTGTTATGTAGGTGGGCTCCACATAAGATTCTATTTTTAAAAAAAGGTATTCCTCTGACAAAAATAAAAAGTTTTAAAACTACTGATGTAAATACGGATTTACTGGTATAGTTACTTGAAAAGAGAGAAAAAAAATGAGTCCTAGTGCAATCTGTACTACACTAAGAATCAATAATTCTTAGACTAGACCATCCAAAGTTAGAACGAGGGCTGCAGTATACCAATGACGCAAGGCTAATTAATGGCCAAAGATGAGGTGGATGTCCCCGGATCATCATAAGACATCTGTGGACTCCTTGCTAATAGATGCCAACATGTTTATGAGAAAAGCACTAGAATCCTCCTAATCTACTACACAATGTCTTTCAGGCTCTGAGAGAAGCTAAGATATTAGTGGTGATAGCAAATATCCTTTAGTCTTCATACATAATTTACCAAAGGAATGGAGGCAGGTTCAAGAACCTGGGAGTCTATCAGGTTTGTGTGTGCCTCAAAATTTCTAAGCTTTTTTCTAAACACCTGAATGGAAGATGTCATAGGTGAATAGGAATGTTAACAATGGCTCTTAGACTTCTGAGCATATGTGAGTCTGGCCAAGTCACTTAAATATGTCTGAGCTCAGTTTTCTCACTTGTAAACTAGTGATAATAATATCTGTCCCAGTTTCCGGGAAAGAGTTATGCAAGGTAATGAAGGTGAAGGTGCATTGTGAACCTTGAAGTGCCAAACAGATGAAAGATGTTATTGCTGGTGCTTCTGCTCAGAATCTTCTTGTTCTTGACCTTTCTTTGACAGAAGCTTGCTTGCTCCTCCTTACTTCTTCTACTCCTTCTTTCTCTCTTTGCTCAGATTCCAGGGAGTCAGCCCATTCCTGAGCAGGCATCCATCTGACATGTGAAGAAACCAGAAAGTACAATCTATAACAAGGACAAAAAACAGTAAAGAGAGATGGAACCATAAATGACAGAGGATTGAATTAACAGACAAGGACCTTAAAATAGAGAACATAAATATGCCCAAAGATTTGATAGAAAATTAATGTCATGGGACGCCTGGGTGGCTCAGTTGGTTAAGCGGCTGCCTTTGACTCAGGTCATGATCCCAGCGTCCTGGGATTGAGTCCCACATTGGGCTCCTTGCTCAGCAGGAAGCCTGCTTCTGCCTCTGCCTGCCACTCTGTCTGCCTGTGCTCACTCTCTCTGACAAAAGAAAAAAAAATGTTTAAAAAAAAAAAAGAAAATTAATGTCATAAGAAGAGAAATGGAAGATACAATAAAGGACCAAATGGAACTTTTTAGAGTTGAAAAGTACGATATCTGAAATGAAATGATTATAATTTCCCATGATTGATAGCAGATCAGACATGGCAAAATAAAGTGTCAGTGAACTTAAAAAGTTCCCAACTTCCCAACAAACTTCCCAAGCTGAAGCACAGAGAGAAAAAAAGACTGGGAAAAAAAATAATCAAACCAAATCTCAGTGATCTATCAGGCAATATCAAGCTGTTTAATATACTTGTAATTAGAGCCCCAGAAGGGAAGGGAGAACATCACTGAAGATATAATGGCCAAGTGTATTTCAAATTTGATGAAAACGATAACCCCACAGATTCAAGAACTTAACAAACCGAAGATAGAGCAAATACAAAATAAGCTACACTAGGCCATATCCTAATCAAGTTTCTGAAAACCAGTGATAGTCTACTAGAGAAGCCTTTTAAGTATATTTTTTAAATAGTCAGCAGCCAAAAAGGCTACTTTCACTCTGAACTTTTCTGTCCCAGCCTCTTCCATGTCCCCTCCTCCTTGGGATAAAATAGAGGAACAGTATTATCTAGTCCTCAACACTAGCAATAAGAGCCCATATGTAGAAGGCAGTGAGCATGTGCTGGGCTCTCACATGATCTCATCTAATTTTCACAATAACCCGGTGAGCTGGAAGCTATTATTATTTGTCCTATGGGTGAAGCAACAGAAACAAAGAAAGGTTAATTTGTTCAGATCATGTAACTTATTCTATAAAGCCAAAGTTGGTGGCCTCCAACAGGCTGGCCCCAGAGCCCAGCATGCTTGACGCCACATATAGCAGCTCAGTGAAGGTTATCACACTATTCCAGGGGCAAAGGGAAATACTGTTTGTATTTCTGTACTATGTATCAGTCAAAAAATGGCTTCCTATTAAATCACAGCTTTCAGCCACTTTCCCCAAACCATTACCACCTCTTTCTCGCTTGAAAAATAAGTCTTAGAAACATCTCTTGACTACACTCACTCATTATGGTTATATGTCAAGAACTGGTAAATGAATCATCTGTAATTTGAAAAGCAATGAACGTGGAACCAGAAGACATTGATTATCAGCTCTGTGACCTCGGGCAAGTCACATCTCTGGGCCTCACTTTTATTTTATAATTTTATATTCCCTGGTGTCAACCAGGGAAAAATAATAACTAACTGTAAGGAATATATAAGAAAACATAAGTGGAAGTTGTTTGTAAACTGAAAGGTACTATACAAACTTGAGGGGCCTTTTCATGTTTACTTAGGGAGGACCATTTAAAAATGGAATTGAGAGGGGCCTGGGTGGCTCAGTGGGTTAAAGCCTTTTCCTTCAGCTCAGGTCATGATTCCAGAGTCCTGGGATCAAGACCCGTTTCGGGCGCTCAGCTCAGCGGGAATCCTGCTTCTCTTCCTCTCTCTCTGCCTACCTGTGATCTCTGGCTGTCAAATAAATAAATAAAATCTTTAAAAAATAAATAAATAAAAATGGAACTAACTGAAAATGTAGGCAGCAAGATCTGATCATTTCTTTTGTTTCTCAGGATTGGTGACTTACATAATGCCTTTCACTTCTGAAAAAGAATTTTAGTATAATGATATATTTTCTTTGGGAGCAAAGTTTAAAGAAACCACAGGATCCCCAAGCTGCTGCATCCTGCCCTGCTGATAAAGGATACTGGAAACAGAGGCTGACAAGTCATACAAAGGAGTCTTTAGAAGCTTGTGTGTTCACTGTAACACTGTGCATCATAGCCTGAAAAATGTCTACCCCTTAAACCAGTAATTCCACTTCCAAGAATTCATCTAATGAATAGCTACTCATCTAGCATTGTTTTTAATAATGGAAAATTAGAAGCAAACAATTAATAGAGTTAATTGATAAAATAAGAGTAATAAAAGTCATTCTGTAAATCAGTAGCTTACTATTAATCTAGGAAATCAATTGTACTACTGGGTATTTACCCCAAAGATATAAATGTAGTGATCTAAAGGGACACGTGCACCCCAATGTTTACAGCAGCAATGTCCACAATAGCCAAACTATGGGCAGAACTCAAATGTCCATCAACTGATGAATGGATAAAGAAGATGTTGTACACACACACACACACACACACACACACAGTGGAATGTTATGTAGTCAACGAAAAATGAAATCTTCCCATTTGCAATGACACAGATGGAACTAGAGGGTATTATGCTAAGCAAAATATGTCAGTCAGAGAAAGACAATTATCATATGATCTCATTGGTATGTAGAATTTGAGAAATAAGACAAAGAGGATCATAAGGGAAGAGAGGGAAAAATTAAACAAAACAAAACCAGAAAGGGAGACAAACCTTAAGAGATTCTTAATCTCAGGCAACAAACTGAGTGTTGCCGGACTGGAGAGGGGTGGGAGGAATCATGTGGCTGGTGATGGAACTGGGGAGGGTATGTGCTATGGTGAGCGCCGTGAATTTTTTAAGACTGATGAATCACAAACCTGTACCCCTGAAACAAATAATACATTATAAGATAATTTAAAAAAATAAAAATACTACTGCAAAATAAAGCACGGGGGGAGGTGGGGAAGCAGGCCGAGATTGGCAAAATGTTGACCACTCTTCAAACAGAGTAATGGAAATTCATTGTAATTCTCTCCACTTTTGTGTATGTTTGAAAATTTCCCCCCAGTTTTAAAAAAGTGTCATTCTGTAAATGAGTAGCTAACTTTTAATCTAGGAAATCATTATTCTGGGTTAAAGAAGTGTAAGAAAGCAAAGTTTTAAAAGGAGGTGACAAAAATAAAATTATCATCTGATCCAACAATTCCACATCCGGTTGTATGATCCCCCAAAATGAAAGCAGTATATCAGAGAGGTATTTGCACATCCTTCTTCATAGCTGCAGCATTCACAATAGCCAAAAGGGTGGAAGCATCACAAGTGCTTATCAGCAGGTGAGTAGATAAACAAAATATAGTATACACATACAATGGAATAGTCTTCAGTCTTCAAAAGGAAAGACATCTTGACACGTGCTACAAAATGAATGAACCTTGAGAACATTATGCTTAATGGAAAAAGCTGGTCACAAAAAGACAAATACTGAATGATTCACCTTACAAGAGGCATCCAGAGTAATCAAATTCATTGCGACAGGAAGTTGTTGTCAGAGGCTGGAGGGGAAGAGGGAATGGAGAGTTGTTCAATGGGTAAGGACTTTCAGTTCTGCAAGATGAAAAGAGTTCTTGAGATTGGTTGTGCAAATTGTGAATGCACCTAACACTAATGAACTCTACACTTAAAAATGGTGAAGATGGTACATTTTGTGTTACGTGTATTTTACTACAATTAAGAATTTTTTAAAGCAAAGAGGAGCTAATAAGTCATATGGGAAGGAGTGTTTCAGGTTAAAAAGTTTAAAAAATATGCAAGCACAAGAGAGCATGGTGCATTCTGGGAACTCACGTGATTCTAATATGGCTTCAGAGACCAGACAATATGGGACTTCATACGCCATGTTTCAGAATTAGGACTTCATCTAGAAAAGCAATATTGAATTGATTTGCTTAAGTTTGTTGATAAAGTTGAGGGCACAATATTGACAGGTTACTCCAATCTCCTGATTCCCAGGTTACCGAGTGTGTATTTGCATAGATACAGGATTTATGTTTAGTAATCATCTTAAATGGGTAAACGTCTATATGAAACACCAATACTGCCATGTTTAATGTTTAACCCATTGATTAAGTTGTAGCACACATTTTCCAAGGAATAAATGTCACTCATACAGAACCTTAATTTCCTGTTATTACCACTCATTAAGCCCTTTGAAGCTGAAAAAAAAATGTGTACATTCTCTAAAAACAGGAGGCCTCAAGATAAGATTTATGATACTATTTTTGTAAGAAAAATATAAATGCTTGACAAATACTAGAAATATCTACAACAATGCTGGTAGTTATCTTTGGGTTATGTGATTTTGTTTAATTTTTGTCAGTTTTCCTAGTGCTTTTTTGTTTTGGTTCTTCACTGAGCACATAAACCAGAAGAAAATGTTAGTAAAGAAAAATTAATTCTAAGGTACATTCTATCAGATGGCAAATTTTTCAAGAATACTTTGGCAACAGTGCCAATCAATTCTTTTGAGTCAAAAAGCCAATAATCCCCTGGCAGGTCAGCTTGGATCTGCAGAAGTTGGGAATGTCAGAACTTTCTAACTCTCTTTGGTCTCCTAACTCAAGAAGATCCCAGCCCACAGTGCCTCCATCTTCCCCCACTCCCTCCTTTCCTCCCTGTGCGATCCATCCCTTTCATTTCCTGCTCAATTAGGCTGTCTTTCGAGAACTAACACCTGCTCGATGGGATCACTCCTTATATAGCCTGCCATCAAGGTGTTTAAGGACACCTGGGTGGCTCAGTCATTTAAGCGTCTGACACTTGATCTCAGCTTAGGTCTTGATCTCATGATCATGAGTTTGGGCCCCACACTGAAAAAAAAAAAGTGCTCGAGTACTGTAGGAGCAAAGAGTGCTGGGAACTCCAAGGTCTCACCAATGAGGCCATGTTACAGACCTACCTTCAGCTCAGAATTCCTTGCCATAAAAAATGAGGTCATTTGGGGGAAGCAAAGGAAAGGGAGGGAAATAAGATTGACAAACCAATTTCAAAAGGCATGAGAAGCTTCCGGGGAAGGAAGGAGGAAGAGAGGATGAAGACTAAACCCCAGCCCTCTGTGCATGAGGGTATAGCACCTGCTTCAGGAGGGTCTTTAGTGAGATGCTGACCACTGCTTTTTTTTTTTTTTAAGGTTTTATTTATTTATTTGACAGAGAGAGAGAGAGATCACAAGTAGGCAGAGAGGCAGGCAGAGAGAGAGGGGGGAAGCAGGCTCCCTGCTGAGCAAAGAGCCTGATGCGGGACTCGATTCCAGGACCCTGAGATCATGACCTGAGCCAAAGGCAGAGGCTTAACCCACTGAGCCACCCAGGCACCCCTGACCACTGCTTCTGATCATGAAAGCTATCATGCAATCATATGCGGCCAGGAAGACTCAGACTGCTCTTATCAGAAAACAGAGAAATCTAGAATTCTAAATCCATAATAATAGAAAGGACCCTCACTGTGTCTAGCTTGGCCCTGATTTCCTAAGGCCCCACTGCTGGTTTTCATCCTCCTCTTTCCAAACTGGAAATGTGTTCCACCTTTCTTCCTTTGGTTAAGTTATCCTTCAAGGCTCAGCAGGTTTGCTTTCTTGTCATGAATCACATTATACTTAAGTTCTCTGTACCGCCTTCCTTCATTTAACCATAGCTCCTAAGGGCAAGAACTGGGTTTTATTCACCTTCGTGGTCACAGTGCCCAAAACACAATATTAAATATTGCTTGGACAGAATCGACCTGATTGAAGAATTATGGCTCTCTTGTTGCTAACACTTCCACATTTCCTACTTGAAAGTGAGCAACAACTTCACTGACAACTGAGCTTGGTACACTGACCACCTTCCAGAACCTCCAGAGACCCAGCCTCCTTCTAGAGCCACCAACAGTACTATCCATTGGTACCATTCCAAGAGCATCCTATACTGAGCCCTTTGGACAGAAGGGTTTTCCTTGGGGCAGAAGGACTCATGCAGTTCTCTGGCTGTTAGCGTTAGCTCTAGACTGTCTACAGTTCGTTATCCCATAATATAAATCCCTGACCCAACCACTTCTCTAGAAAGCAATATTTTATCTTTAAGAAGACTGGAGTTAAGAATTTTAAAGCAGCCTGCTCCTTGAATATGGAGGGTTCTAGGGTAAGACTTTTCTCTCAATAGGAGTCTCCCTTGCTCACTTCTGTACAGCCTTCTCACCATGACCAGATTTAGAAGGTGCTCAATGAGATTCTGTGCTCATAGCCCAAATCTACCCCGCACTATAATTTGCTGACCAGCCATCTGGTTAGGCTTTGGAGAACCGTGCTACTGATCCCCAGTAATCTGTGATCCTCAAGTGATCCCAGTCTGGAAAAGGACAAGTGAATAGGCTAACCTCAGAGTGGACCTGGCCTTGAACTTGCCCTTGACCTATGATGAACTTCCTGGCACTTTGGGCCAGAACAGCACTAATCAGACCCAAGCTTCCAGTTCAATGTCACCATGTGAAAAAGGGAATCAAAAGCCCTAGTCTCAGGAGATCTTCCTTAATGCCATGCTATGTTTGTTTTTATTCTCTCTTGATTTGTTCACAGTTAACTTGCAAAGTTAAGTGTGAACAGGCAACTTCATGAACAGAGATAATGAAGCCTGGAGACCAATTATAAGAATTGTGTACTCCTGCAGCGTTTCCTTGGAAGATCCTTCAAATTAAGCCACAAGCTGCTTTTCTTTCTGGCTTTAATGTAGAGTCACCAAACTGCAGAACAAGAATTATTCACCAAACTTCTGCCTTTCTTTTTCTGGTGCTTCATCTAACTGGCTTATGCCTCAGAGTAAAGCTATTATAATGACATTATCCTTCTAATGAGCAATGGTGCAATGCTTTGCTGATGGCAATACCCAGAATTATGCAGTGTTTAAAAGCCACCATGACTTTAGGGAATACTCACTAATTTTTCTATTGCAAATACTGTAGTCATGTTCAAAATGAATGAGTGTAATTCTTTTGGCGTTTTTTCAAACTTTTAATTCTTCTAATAAATCACAGTTCCCCAAAGGAATAAGCATAGTTCATTAACAGTGCTAATGAAAATGTCATCTTCAGTAAAACTTACTAGAATATCACTCCCTGGATGTTTTCAGATGCTTTTGTTTGCCAACTTTATTAATGAAAAACTTTGTGGTCTGCATTAGTAAACCGAACGTAATTCTTTGGTGGGTGGGAGACAATCACCCTTAGACAAATCATTACTTCTATAATTTCTAAAACAACTCTAACAATAACACAAGAGTGTTACCAACCTTCAGGGGTACTAAAAGACTTCTTAAAACTAAGACTAGCATGAAATGCATTATAGTTAGTAATTCTTTTCTGCCATTATATTAATTGCTGAGGCGTTTTCTTCATTCATGTTTAATGAAGGTACATTGGGAAGTTTCAAGTAAATAATTTGCCTTCTTCAGATCGTAAACAGTGACTGAAGACTAAAAAATTTCCAACTCCCGGGGCACCTGGGTGGCTCAGTGGGTTGAAGCCTCTGCCTTCAGCTCCGGTCATGATCCCAGGGTTCTGGGATTGAGCCCCACATCGGGCTCTCTGCTCAGCGGGGAGCCTGCTTCCTCCTCTCTCTCTGCCTGCCTCTCTGCCTACTTGCTATCTCTATCTGTCAAATTAAAAAAAAAAAAAAAAATTCCAACTCCCAAGGCTTCAGCTATGTAGTGTCCTTCTAAATACAATTTACTTTAGTGCCCGGTTCATATGAGCATGATACATACTAGTTGAACGAAATAAATGAAGGTTCTATTGAAGTAGCAGACTAAACAGTGATTCTGATATCATTTTTGCTCCTTTTGGGAGCTTCTTGTCATTGAGGAAATAAATGATGGCCATCTAAATGAGAACAGTGGCCAGGTATTCCGAGCTCACTATAGCTTGGGAATCAGTTACTATTACCTTTGTTTGGCAAGGACTCAAAGGTAGACAGAGGAGTGGGAAAACTTTATAGCAAAAAAGGGGAAAGCTTCAGCTACCCTTTAATTGGAGGTTATGGACATGGAAAAGCTGAAAGCAGGATACCTAGAAGCAGGACATTTTATACTAATTCAGAGAGCATATTTGGTTGTCTCTGGTTAGTCCTGAGTTAAAAGCAAGGGCAGAAAATAGGGAAGCAGATAGTCATTGAACACGTCCCGATCATTCTCGACCAGTTGCTGCCGAGATTGTCATTAGACTCTCTGGACTGGTTGCTGCAGAGGTTGTGGGTCAGAGATCTATTATCATATATAGTCTAGCAAGTCTGTGTATATATTCATTCTCTCATCGTATATAGTACTCAATTTCTCGAGTTGCTTTCTTACCTCCATCCTTCTTGAAATCTCAAAATGTAGTAGGCATGTAAAGTGATACACCAAGCTATGATACCCACTCCTGAAGAGCGGAAGTCAGAGAAGGGGGACAAAAAAAGGAATAAAGGACAAATTTTACGTGAAGCATACATGCTTCTCAACCATTTGATATTTTATTTTTTTAACCATAAACAGATTATCATTTACATGATTTTTAAAAATTGTATATTTATTTAAAATATGTACCTATAAAGAAAGCACCAGAATATGAACTAAGGAATACTAATATTTTATTTTGTTTTATTTATTTTTGGTGGGAGGAGATATAGAGGGAGAGGGAGAGAGAGGATCTGACACAGGCTCCACGTCCAGTGCAGAGCCCAATGAAGGGCTCGCTCTCACGACCTGAGTTCATGACTTGACCTGAAATCAAGAGTTGAACACTTAACTCACTGAACCACCCAGGGGCCCCAGGCATACTAATATTTTGATACATGCTAATAAGGACTGATTTTACTTGGAGTTTTTATGACTTAGCAGGGAAGATATGTCATCTTCACTCTCCAAAGATCTTCTATTTGTTTCCAGGAATTTTAGAGATTTACGCACATATTAAGTTGGAAAGCTTCTAAGAAGTGATTTTACAATCTTTGGCAAGCAGAACTGCATTTAAATCTTTCTCGAGAGAATATCAGAGATCCCTAGAAAAGAAAATTCTGTACTCTTGTCATTCTGGTCCTGTGATGGCCACTTCCTCCAGCAGCCTCATTCTTTAGGAGGAACGGTTGTCACAGCAGTGACGGCAGCTGCAATTGGAGTTACCAGATTCTTTTTTTTTTCTTGAAGATTTTATTTGACAGAGAGAGATTACAAGTAGGCAGAGAGGCAGGCAGAGAGAAAGGAGGAAGCAGGCTCCCTGCCAAGCAGAGAGACCGATGCTGGGCTCAATCCCAGGACCCCAAGATCATGACCCTAGCCAAAGGCAGAGGCTTAACCCACTGAACCACCCAGGCACCCTGGAGTTACCAGATTCTTTACATCAACCTTTAGTAATGGAACTCTGCTGAAGGATTCAATATGGCATGGAAGTCAGTTTCATCATTTAACTTCTCTTTATATAAATTTTAAATAATCTTTATCCTGAATTCAATTAGTGCATGCAAATAGTTTCTTCAAGTTCAAAGAGTGCTGAAGCTTTACAGTAATAATAATAATAATAATAATAATAATAATAGTAATAGCAGCTCCTTGCCTTCTTCTCCCCTCTCCACTGCCTCCATTCCATAGTAACAACAATGACAACAACAATAATAATAGCAGCTCCTTGCCTTCTCTTCCCCTCTCCGCTGCCCCCATCCCACTCTAGAGAAGAATCTTCAGTTCTTCTAGCTGTTTCTACTGGAATCTACTTCTATGTTATATTTACTTCTGTAATTCATATAGGAGACTGAGACTTGTTCGTTGGTTGAAATTATCAGTTGCCTTTCTGGCTATCTATCTATTATCTATCTGAAGCTATCAGTTTATGGATTTTCATTCTCCTATCACAATTCTCTTTTTGTTGTTGTCGAATCAGTATATTATTTTCATTACTAGGGCTACAAAATTATTGCACTTTCTATAAAAGATTTTATTTATTTATTTGACAGAGAGAGACAGTGAGAGAGAGAGAGAACACAAGCAGGGGGATTGGGACGGGGAGAGGCAGGCTCCCTGCTGAGAAGAGAGTCTGATGTGGGGCTCATACCCCATGACCTGAGCTAAAGGCAGACGCTTAACAACTGAGCCACCAAAATATTGCATTTTTGAGCCAAATAGTGTATGGTCATTATATTTTCTTTCTTACATGATTTATTTTCCTGGAGTGAATAGATGTTTCCCTTTGTTAGTTCTCTTTCAACATCTCAAGTTTTCCCACACCCTCTAACAGCTCTGAAACACTCTTGATACATTTTTCCATATGACCAAAACTGTTTACCAATTCCATGTCTGTCTTGGATACATTGATCCTGAAATCCTCCAACCTTTCAATCTGTATTGCTTCCTCTCAATGTTCCACTAAGCAGCTATGGGCCTGAAATTGCATTAAACCAATATCCTGAGAGTTCCCCTACCCCCATTCCATGTTGGATTCTGTTTCTTGGATCCCATGTCTCCTTCCTTTTTGCTTTACACCCCTGTTTTACTAAAGCCCATTCATCTAGAAGGCTCCTAAAAAACATGCATGATTCATGGGAGGTCAATTTTGTGAGACATGGAAAAACACTTTCTTTTCAAAATTTACTCAAGATTGGTAATCTGGCTAGATATATAATCCTGAGGAAAAGTAATTTTTCCTTAGAATTTTAAATGCATTGTTTTACTGTCTTCTAATTTCCAGTGTTATTGAGAATTCTGATGCCATTCTGATTTCTGATTCTTTGTACATGGACTGTTTTTTTGTTTGTTTGTTTGTTTTCTTCTCTCTGAGAGCATTTAGGATGTAAATTGCATTTCAAGTGTTTCAAAATATCACAATGTGTTTTGGTGTGGGTCTCTTTACATTCATTATTGCTGATGCTCAGGAGATCTTTTTTGACTTAGAGACTCCTGTCTTTCAGTTCTGGTAATTGTCTTATGTAATTTGCTTAACTTCTTCCCCTTATTTTAGTCATTTCTTATATTATTTACTTAATTTCCTCCCCTGATCTCTCTTCTGGAATACCTATTATTTGATGTCCCTTGTTCACCAAAACTCTCACTTTCCTATATTTTCTTTCTGGAAATTTCTGTGACTTTGTCTTCCAACCTTTTATTGAATTTTATATTTTATTTTCAAATTTAATTTCAAAGAACTTTCTTTTTGTAGTCTTTACTTCATGGGTTTGAGATCTCTGAAGATATGAGTTATAATTTCTTGTTTTTTTTTTCCTTAGTCCTCCCAATAACTCTGAAATTCTGTTTTCTTTGAGTTTTTTCCCCCTGGTTTGTCAGTTTTTTGGTCTCCATCTGTCATGACAGAGGCACTCCCCAGTTGTATGATGATCTTTGGTTGCCCCTTGTTGTTGAAAGCTGAGCTGATGGAAAGCCCCTGCTACATGGGAGGGCTTTGTTGACTGGTCAGCATTCTTGAAGGGCAATAAGGTGACCAACCTGATTAAAAAAAAAAAAAAAAGCTTTACTGAAATATAATTCACATACCATACAGTTCACCCATATGAAGCATACAATCCAGTGGCTTTTCAGTATATTGACAAATGTGTGTCCATCACCACAATCAATTTTAGGACATTTCCATTAACCTCAAAACAAAGCAAAAGAAAACAATCTGTCACCCCTTAGCCTTCCACCGCCAACCCCTCCCCTTTCATTGTCCCTCAACTTTAGGCAACCACTAATCCAGATTTGCCTATTCTGGACATCTCCTATAAATAGAAACATATAATATGTGGTCCTTTGTATCTGGCTTCTTTCACTTAACATGATGTTTTTAAAGATTATTCATTTCATAGCATATATGAGTACTTCATCTCTTTTCATTGATGAATAATAATTTGTTGTATGGACATATCGCATTTTATTAATCCATTCAACAGTTTGTGGACTTTCACTCTTCGGCTCTTATGAATACTGTTACTATGAACATTTGTATACAAGTTTTGCATGGACATAAATGTTCAAATCTCTAATACATACCTATGTGTGGAATTGTGTCATATGGTAACTATGTTGAATCATTTGAGAAACTGCCAGACTTTTCCAAAATGGCTGCACCATGTACATTCCTACCAGCAATGTATGAGAGTTCTGATTGCTCCACATCCTAGCCAGCACTTGTTATAATAATATGTATGTCTTAACAGATACTCCTTTTTGATTATGCTAGCCCAGTGGGGGTGAAGTTGTGTCTCATTGTGAGTTTGACTTGCATTTTCTTGACAGCTGGCCTAACTTTTGTTGTGACTCTTTCAACTTTAACTATGCATTGGCAATTCAGTTTTGAGCCCAGCCATGGCTCTTGGGGATAGGGCTTGTGAAGGAGGAATGGGGCTTATGAAGAAACCTCTCTATGTTCAGTGTGCAGATTTTCCCTTAGTATCCTGGTTTCATACTGTAACCACCATCTCCCTCCACACCAGTGTCCCCAGATCTAAAGCTTCTCATTTTCTCCAGTAAATAAACTCTTGTCTTTTGAACAAAAACAGAAAGGTGGTCGCCTGAGTGTGGGGGAACCTAGCATCTCAGTTTTCCTTATATAGGTAGTCATTCTCTTGTTTTTGGATCCTGTCCTACCATTCTTAGTGGCACCTCATTATCAGTGGTATCTGGAGTCTTTATTTCTTTAACTTTAACTTTATTTCTTCTACTTTTTAGGGTTCTCCAAGACAAGTATATGTGGTTTTGGGAGGGGGGAGATTTAAATTTTTAATTAAGAAATATTTCAAATATTCAATAATCAAATAGTCACAAAATACAGAGGATAAGTAGAAGAGACAATTTTGTATTTACCATGAACCTGCTAACACCACACACACACCCCACACACATTTTTTCCTCCCTACTTGGTTGTTGGGTTTTTGAACCTTTGGGAGGGAGTATTTACCACTTCCCCAAATCCAAATGCAGGCACTTGAATTTGACCAATTCTCCAACTACTTTCAGTCTTGGTGGGGTTTCTAAAAATTCTTATTTTCATTGAAGATGGAGGAACAAGTTTCTTCTTGTTCTAACATTTTGGGAGTGATTTTCTAGGGGAAAAAAAGAATAGAGACATAGATTTATTCTGTTCCCTTGAATCAAAGCATCTCTAAATTATTATGGCAACATTTCTTATTAAATATTTGTTCCTCCCTTGTTCTTAAATTATTTTATTCATCTTCATTAGCAATTGATTATGCCTCCCCCTTTTTATTTCTGTTCTTGTAGTTATTATTTTGTTGTCTCCCACCAGTCTTGGGTCTTACTTTATTTATTCACATAGCAATTTACAATTTAAGATAATATCCAGCTGGGGAAATTTTTGCAGGATTTTTAACAAGCATATTTGGAAGTTTCCTCAACTGTAGCCCAATTTATTTTTAAAAGGTAGAGAATGTTTTGATTGTCAATAATTAATCTCAGTTGATAAAATTATTTTTTGAAATGAATTAATCTAATTTAAAGAAAATTTAAACAGAAAGTAAGACTTAAATGATTCTTTGCTTTTACTGTTCTTGTGAGCTTAAAAGAAAGGAATAATAAAAAATTCAGGGTTACACAACATGAAGAACAGGAAAATTATAGTTCTAGTGAATGTCATTTCCCAAAAATGAAAGGCTGGCACAGAAAGCTTTTGGAGGAATGTAGCAGTTTTCTGTGCTACAGGAGATTGGTCACTGGACTTAATTCATGTCCAATTATGAAGAATCTTTTGGTTTCTATTGCTTATCAGAATTCTATTAGCCACGTCACATCTCAAAAATCGAATACAAATGACTTCCTAAAATTCTAATAGTGTTTCTTCAAATTGCAATTAAGTTTCCAAATTTGTGTTCTCTGCCTATGAAAGAATAATCTGGCCCAGGGGGGCTACCCAGAACCTTCTTTGAATAGACACTGGTAATCCTCTTGGCAGGGAGTGGGGTGAGGAGGCTGTCTCATGTAAGCAGATTTGAGTATTAATCCCAAGGATTTCAATATGGGATCCCACGGTTCTGTCAATATCCCAAGTTCTTCAAAAGCATAATGGCAAATTTGGTTAAACTTAGAAATGTATCTTTAGAAAAGATTACTAATTCCCATTCCGTCTCCCAGTCAAGAGAAAATTGATTATTCCTGAAATGCTGGTGGCATGCTGCTTTCACTAAAAAGTCTGTCGATAATTGTGTGTTGCTACTGTCTGGGAGCTCTTCTGGAGCTTACTTCACATGTCTGTCAAATGAGAGGATGGCATTAGATAGTGTCTTGAGGGCCCTCCCAGGTCAGATGTCCCATACATTTGTGAAAACTCTGGTTTATACTCAGGAGTACTTGTCAGGGTAAAGGAAGGAGAGAAAGAAGCTGCAGTTATTTAAATAAATGCCTTTGCATTGAAAAAAAACAAAAACAAAACAAACCCCCCCGACTCATTTAGTCATAACATATAACTAGGGTGTGCATATTTATTTCTTTGTGGTTAGAAATAAGTAATATCCTATTTCCATCGGAATTGTCTCAGCTGTGAAAGGCATTCAAATATATGATAAACAAGTAAAGATTAGCCTATTAAGTGTGCTTTATTCTATCAGAACATCTCTTAGTGCCTTTATTTCTTTTTCTTAGTATCTTTCTCTGACTTTCAGACCCTGTCTCTTATACATATACATGCACACACACACTGTGTGTGTGTGTGTGTGTGTGTGTGTGTGTTTAAGAAAGCTGTCAGGTAGAGAAAAGGAAACAGTCTAATGGAAAGAACAGTGAACTAACGTTCAGTCCCAGCTCCATTACCAGCTAGCTTGGTGTCCTAGACAGCTTTCTTTCTTTCTTCCTCAGTGTCTTCCTCTGCAAATTGGGAGATCATAGCCAATGAGTTTATCTCACAGGTTGCTGTGAGACTACAATGTGTTAAAACTGCCTTTGAAGTCTATATGAAGGGCTATACCCATTTAAAAGTATAACTGTTTTGTCCTATACCCACTTAGGTACCCATTACACCATAATATTGTGTATTACACCATACACCATGAATTCAGGGACTAATTGTCATAGAGATGAGTAACTGCCCACATTTCAAAGGGAATTGATTTCAACTTGTACCTTTTATTCTGGTAAGAATTATCTATACAGAAGAAGATCAGTCTCAGTATCACTTAAACTGGATAGAATGGATTCTTGATGTAGATAAAATGGTACTAATACCACAGTAGAGACTGAGGTTTCAAATGCTTAGAACTGTGGCCTTAGAGGTCACTTAGTCCTGCTTTCTGTCCTGAGTATGTACCTCCCTCCGAAAAGGCAGCTTTGCTTGATTCTTTTGGTCTCTGCTTGATAGGTAACTCTTAATATCTTGGGGGCAGCTCTTAGGAATTTTGGCAATTTCTGACAAATCATGTTAAAGAACTTCTTGTTGTCCCAGTGACTTTAGTCCTGCCCCCCAGATACACAGACTAAGCTTCTTTGAAGATTGAAATCAAGCTCCCAGATCCCTCTCTTTTCTCAAAGAAATGACTCTAGATTCTACAATCATTCCCCCTTGGGTTAAAGCTTCATATCCCTGATTGTTCTGGTTACTTTCTTCTTTCCTGATGCTGGTTTGGGTAGACTCTTCTTAAAGTTTGCTGCCAGGAAATGACCCCCTGAGCAATATGTAGAGATCTGACCACCATGGTTACTTTCACATTCTCAGCACTGTTCTTCTTTTGCAGCCTAAGTTGGGATAAGCATTTTTGACAGCATCACACTCTTTCCTTTCAGTGACTGGCTTGGCACACAGTGAAAGAAAATGATGCAGTAGGGTCTGGCAAGACCTGAACACCGTTACAGAGGGTAGGCTGGGGACCTGAATGGGGAAAAGGAAAAGCCAGAGACGTGAAGCTCATGGGTGGCTTGGGTAGAAGGATAGTAGGGGAGGGAAAGTTTAGAACTGAGAGATAATATTCTTAGAGATCAACTCGCTGACAACTCAAGAGAAGAATGTGAGCTTCAAGCTTTACCTAGTGGTCCTCTGACTCCTAAGTCTTCTAAGTTATTTGAAAGAAAAGTTAACATGGGGCTGGAAAGTTTGAGGAGTTTGGAAAAGTAGTCAGACGCTATGTTGGATCCTATTCAATGGCAGCTGCTACCTGTGTAAAGTAAGGAAGCCTTCAAGGATATAAAAGTTGTTTGGGGAAATCCAGATGTTACTGCTTTGTCTGTTGTGATGATATGGCAGGCAGTCTCCAAGATGGCACTTTTAATGATTCTTGAGACTGACCTAAGTAACCAGTAAGATAGTGTGGAAATGATAGAGTGTTACTTCTGAAGTTAGGTCACAAAAGATGGAGCTGCTGTCTTGCCCTCTTGGATCACCAGCTCTGGAGGAAGTCAGCTACCACATCATGAAGATATTCAAGCAGCCCTGTAGAAAGAGCTTCATGGTGAAAAAAGCAGGCCTCTTACCAACAGTCATCATTGAGTTACTAGCCATGTGAGTGAGCCATCTTGGAAGAGCCTCCCTTAATCCCCACTAAACCTTTAGATGACTAGCTCTCGTAGACATCTTGACTGTAATCTCTTGAGACACTAAGCCAGAACCTTCCAGCAAAGGTCCTCCTGAATTCCTTATCTGCAGAAACCACAAGATAATGTTTATTGCTGTTTAAGTTGCTAAGCTACTAAGTTTTAAGCTACTAAGCTTGAGGAATTTGTTATGCAGTTATAGATAACTAATACAGGTGACTAGAAAGGAGAAATAAGGAATAAAGACCTCTCATTCTAGGCCTGGCCTTGTCCTGGCTCCTAAGGATGAAAGAAGTACTAGTTTCATTTCTGCTTTTGGACACTGCTGACAACCAACAGAGCTAGAGGATGACAAGATGGAAGGGCTTCATGCCCTCTTGTCATTCTCTTTATCCTCTCCCTCACCTTTGTCTTTAGTGGAAAACTAGGATGACATTGAGAACTCACACAAATTTTGCTTTTGACTTTGCAGTGGCCCTCAAGAAAAGCTGCACTGGCCTTTATCCCCTCATTAATAGGCTGTGGCTCCTTGAGAGCAGGGCTTGGATCTTAACTGTTTCTATCCTCATTGCTTAGCAAGTGAACATATATGAATAATGAATGATATTAAGGGTGAGGGCAAAATACCTCCTTCCTCCTCAATTCTGAAGATATTCCATTCTTAGAATGCTTCCTTAACTGAAACTATTCCATTCACTGTTCATCAATGAAGTCTTGATAATAATAGCATGCATACCATTAGTCATTTTCACTATTACAGACATCCCTAGTTCACTATTTTAAAAATCTCTCCGTTTAAGCTCCTTGCTTTTAGGAGCTTCCTTTCACTTTTTCATCCCATTTCTTCCGTGGAATGTTGCTTTAAACGGTTGCTCAAGCTCCCAAGGTGCTTGACCTAGGGGAGCATAGGCATCTGTTGCTAAGATACCAACATACCAGTGTCAAGTTGTCCAGAACCACAGTGGAAAGAACCCTATCTCCTGTATTGGAGACAGGAGAACCAATTCTGGGCTGCTGTCACTGAGTAGCCTATATGCCCTTGGGCAAGTTGCTTCCCCTTTTTGAACCTCAGTTTCTTTATCTTAAACTGAGAGATTGGGTTTAGATGAGCTCTAAAGTCATTGTTGCGTTCTCTCAAGTTAGAATTCCAAGGCGCGGTCCGAAAGTGAACCCTGGTGGTCAGCACACCTCTGAGTAACTGCTACTGTTACAGTAGGTTTTCGGGGCTTCCCTTTATTAGCCCAAGCATATGGCCTCGGGATCTTCTCCTTTCCAGTTTTGCCACTAACTCTGAGTGACCTTGGGCAAAATCTCTCTGGACCTCAGAGGAGGGAGGTCCCTGTTATCCAGACAACGCTCGAAGACCTGAACAGTGACTTTGAGAGCTTTTCGCCATTTCTCCTTCTACCACCTGGGTGTCTCAGATCCAGAGCCGGGTTCTGGCCGACCCGAAGTCCCTCTCTGCCTTGCAGTCTAAACTAAAACCCGCGGCGCGTGCCAAAAGCGGCTCGGTTCCGTAGGAGGTAGCTACAGGTGAGCTCTTAAAAAGGCCGCCAGAGCTTGGGGAATACCTGAGACTGATGGCTGCGCGGAGGGGCTCAGGCAAGGGGGTGTGAATGAATGTGCGAGTGAAAGGAGCAAATGTTCTCTTTCCACCCTTAAATACATTCACACTTAGACTTAAAAACCCTCTGGTAAACCCCTCAAACTCTTAATCTATTTTACGAGCCTTTCTTTATTCACCGCCCCACCCCACCCCCAGACTTTTACTGAAAGTCTAATAATAATAAAAAATTAGTACAAAATGTTAAGTGCAGAGATTACATCCCCAACCCCCGCCCAAACTCCTCCCCCTTCCCCCGTTCCAGGCCCCAGCCGCCGCCGCCCCCGCCCCCGCCGCCGCCCCCGCCCCTAACGTAGTTGGTGCAGTCGGACTACTTCCCAAGACCGATTTTCCCGGTTGGGGATCCACCCCCGGGGGCGCCAGGCACTCTCTCCAGCTTCGGAGTTGGAAACAGCACGTGTTTAGTGAGGTTAAAGGGTGTCTCGGAATGTCTTGGATCTGGTATAGGTGAGGTCACGTCTCTCTTCAGACACCCGGACCCTTCCGGGCCTGGCGCTCTACTCGCTCTGAAGCGCGGGACACACCGGTGGGCTAGGGCGAGGTAAAGGCGGGCTCTTCCAGGGCCACCACGGACCACCTGTAGAATCTGTGTGTCAACTCCTTTGTCCTCAGAGCCACTTCGATGGCCGCCCCTTTAAGAGAGGAGGTTCACTTGGGATGGTCCCCGGGTCCCCTTTCCCGTTCCCCAGCCCCCTTCAGGCCCTCCTCCCCCTTCCAACCCAAAGGTAGCAGCCCAGAGAGCCCGGGGCTCGGCGCCAGCCGCCTCCTCACTTCCCATTGGCTGAGAGCGCCGGGAAAGCGGTCACGTGGGGGCGCGGCAGTCCAGCTCCGGGGCCGCCATCTTGGCGGAAAGTTTGGGGGGAGAGCGGTTGGGGGCGCGGAAGGAGGCGAGGTTCCGGGGGTGGGGCGGCTAGGAGGGGAAAAGGCGAGCGGGCTAGCCGACCGCGGCGAGTTAGGCGGCCGCGGCAGAGGAGGAGGAGGAGGAAGAGGCGGCGGGGGTGCGGCCGCCAAGGGGAGCTCCTCCCCCGTTCCCTCACCCCCCTCAGTTCAGCTCCTCGAGCCCCGGGCGGGGCGGGGGGACGTGGAGCGGGGCAGGGCGGGGGAGCCGCCCCGACTCGGGCCGGAGCGCACCCCAGCTTGGAGCGCTCGCCGCTTGGTGGAACTTTGTGGTGGCGCCGCAGGTGTGGGGGCCCGCGGAGGTGTGCATGTGGGGCGTGAGGGCGTCGCGGAGAGTGGCCGCAGACCTGTCCGATCCCCGCTGGAGTAGCCTGGAGGAAGCGAGCAAAGAGAAAGGCAAGCTAGAGGAGGGGGCCCAAGGGGGGTGGGGTGATCTGCCTAGCTAGTCCTGTCTCTGCGCTGTACGGTCGTTACGGGCTTAGGGGCCAAGGGTCGGAGCGCTTCTGCACCGCCACCCCCCCTCCCCCCGTAGCAGGTGGGAAATATGCATAGTTACGCCAGGGGAGCGGTGGCCCCACGTCTAGGCATTTTTAGTACCCTTTGGAGAGGGAACAGCTTTCGAGGAGAATTTGGAAGCAGGCTTCTCTGTCTGCTCTTAATTTGTAGGGGTACCCACCCTTAGGTAAAAGCTTTCTAGATTGACTGACACTGCTGGGTTTTGAGGCTCTTTCTTTCGTTTGGGAAAACTTCTCCAGGTGTGGCCTTTTCAAATAGGGCTGGGAGTTTTTCGATGTGAGATTTAGGGGGAAGTGCTAGTTTAACCACGATTCTGTTCTTTGCTTTAGTTGTTTCTTTTCTGTTTTTAAAGGTGTGTGCCCTCTTCCTGATACTGGAGAAAAATGCCAGTCCGGAAGCAAGGTGAGAATTTATTTCGGAACTCTCCTGTGTGTGTTTCCTGTGTGTGTTTTGTGATTGCTGGTTTTAAAAGTATTTAACTCTCATGAGACAGCATCTTGTTAGCCTTACTACTTAGGGAATCTAAGCTTCATCATATCTTTCAGAAGAGGGAAACATCTAAATGTTTTTCAAACTTTCTTTTTTGAATCTCTCTAGTGACTCCAGAGGCAGTTAATTTTCACTCCACTGAAATGTCTTTTTAAAAACTTTGAATTGGTGTTTTAATATTTTACTTTGTTATTCTTCCTAAACACTCTGTGAGCAATTGTAGGATCCTGGCTAAGAGCTAGTATTTTGAAACATTTAAGATTTATATTATAATAACAAATAGTGGGTAATCCGCTTTGCATATCAGATCAGTTGAAGCTATGTTAACTAATATCTTGATCAAACAGTCTTTTATTGTGGTAGACTACTAGTGAACATTTATTAGCAATTGCTTGTCTTCCTCCTTTTTCTGTGACATATTTTTTTTAAAAATTTTGGTTATTCTAGGGAATAAATATGTTTGTGAACGTAGTAGCATTGGTTGAGGTAGAGGATTTGGAGAAGTGTTTAGATGTCTTGCAGAATTATTTGCTGTGTAAGGAATGTGTAATTTTAATCAGACTCTTCTTTTCTTCTTAGACACCCAGAGAGCATTGCACCTTTTGGAAGAATATCGTTCAAAACTAAGCCAAACTGAAGACAGACAGCTCAGAAGTTCCATAGAACGGGTTATTAACATATTTCAGAGCAACCTCTTTCAGGCTTTAATAGGTGGGAATTAAAACATTATTTGTGACCATTATGTGTTAGCTAGACTTAATGCACTTCTGAATTCATTTATTTTAAACTTAACAGAGAGTGATGTACTTGGTTCTCTATAAGACATTCAGTAACTTGAACATTCAGTGACATGTGTGTTTACAAAAGTATCTAATAACCAAAAAACTTTCAGTATGATTATTTCAGTGGTCTTTGGTGACATGTTTTATATTCTCAGCATTAACTATTAAAAGGTGGAGAAGTTGCAGAAATGTTTCAGGATCCAAAAAATAAAGAGCAAATAACTTTTAACTTGTTTCTATATTTTACTTCTATTTCTCTGAAGTCCCTGAAAATGTTTGAAGAGTTCTGCTCTGTTTAAGGACATACATGCCCTAGTGTAGACTTCTGTTTAAACTTAGCATGCATGGAGTCAGAATTTTAGACCTGAAAATTATCTTAGAGATGATTTTGTCTAATATTATTTTGTAGCCAAGAAAATAGAAACAATGTTATTCATAACTAACTTAAATTTAAGGTGGTGCATTGTTTTAAAGTAGAACTGGGCAAGTGAGTCCTAAATTCTCTTCCTCACGCTGCCACTAATTGAATGGTAATATATGTCATTTAACCTTTTTTAGGTCACTATATTTGCTGTAGAATATGAATGTAATAGAACAATGATTTTTAGCCCTTCCTCCAACCTGATTTTAATGCAGCGAGATTCTTTTTTAAAACAAAATCTCTTATTTTGTGCACAATTCCTGATTTATCAAACAAGATGATTTGTCTCTGGACTCTCCTCTAGGTATCTAGAAAATGTGTAGACCACTGAACTAGAAAATTTGTCCCTTCCAATTCTAAGAATAAAAATTTTTAATTAATCATTGACTGTATAAATAGGACATGAACTTCATTGCATTGCATTTATTTTCTTAGTAACTTCCAAGTGGATATGACCTAACATCAGTTTATTAATAGAGTAACTTTTGATGTGTTTGTGGACTACACAAGTTAGTGTATTCTGTCAAAAAACTTAATGCTAAATTGATACTCTCTACTAAATTTTTTTAAAATTAAAGATTTTAAGGAAGACCACTCAGTACACCTGAATAATTTTTAAATCTTAGTATTATTATAGACTTGAAAAAACCTACGCAAGAATAGAGAACAGTATAATTAACAGCTCTATCTAATTAACAATGTAATTAACTGTAACCCATCTTCAAAAATTATCAACATTCTGGTTTTTTTTTAAGCCGATGGACATTTTTTACATTTGAATTTCTAAGCTCTGATGTTTAAGGTACAAATGGATGATCAAATTGGATTCCTCTGAAAAAAGTAGCCAAAAAGGAAGGGAAGTATTTTTAGTTATTTGGTTTTCTAAGTCAACATCAAACCTAAGAATGTTTTATTTAGTAGAGTCACTGTTTAGAAAAAAAAAATAGTATGACTTGTATGTCCTTGTTTACCTATAGATGTAGATGGGTGTAGTCCTTCTCTGTGTGAAGTCTGCAGCTTAAAATTAAATGGTCAGTAAAGTGAACATAATCTACACTTCTTAGATTTCTCTGTAGATTGGAGGTAGATTTGGAGGGTATGTTTGGAGGGATTTTTAAAATATATTCTGCCTTGCCCCTTTTGACTGTTTATCTGTTCTTATACATAATTGAATTCTAAGAGAATTAGTCTTTTAATAAGTTTGTCAATCTTCTTAGTACTGTATAATTTCATTGGTTGTCAGTTTACCTTGATATTTAGATTTACATATATTTTAATGTTTTATAGGATATGATAAATTTTGGTGTAAGAAAAGTAATAGAGTTTAGGAATTTTGAAATGGGTAATTTTAGTAGAGATTTTTATGTGTTTCCATACTGTAATTGAATTAATTGTTTACTAAATTATTAAATGCATTCTTTGGTATTTATTAACTTTTGTCAGTTTTTGGAAAATTTTTAGGTCAGTAAGATTTTCTTTTTGGTTTGCACCTGTACCGTTGTTCTTGAAACAAATAGTAGTGTACTTTAAACCTGTACCTCTTCCTAGGCTAAACTAGAGTCTGTTGTGTTCATAGTATGTGCTGGAAAATCCTGGATTAACTGTTTCTTCCTTTAGTAGGTGGCACTCTCTTTTCTGAGCTATTATCAGCGGACCACTAGATTTAAGGAGACATGGGTCTTGACCATCTGAATTGTTTGAAAGTCATTTGGTGCTTAGGTTTTTGACTGCCTGAGTTTGGAAATCATTTTCTTAGGCTGTAGTGAATTATGTAGTTACTTCTTTGGATTTGGTGTCTGCGTAATTATTTATTGATTGTTTGAGCTGGTAGTTTGTACTGTTTTCGTGCATTTAAAAGAAGTTTGTGTAGGGCTCTGGGATTTTGGTGTTATAGAAATGTTGATTTATTTTTTCCTTTCCTCCGTATTTGAAATGTGTTAATTAGATTAGGTCTGTTCTGGTTACCTGGGGGTTATTCAGAGGAATAGGCATGTATATATTGCATTATGTCTGTTCTGAGATAACAATTTTTAATTTATTTTAATATCTTTGAATTTGGGATACATTTTATGACTTATGTTATGGAAGTGATTTTACATTCTTAGTGGCACATGAAATAATGGTGCATCAGAGAATCGATATCGTCAATTTAGTGAAACATGGCAATCATTGTCCTAGTTCTGATGTTAGTGACATTGAAAGCTGTCTTGAAGATTTAAAAATTATTGAAAGCAGAACAGTTTTTATTAATTTTGAGTTTCAGCTGACAAGTTACTTCTTTAGAGATGAATATTTAAAGTTATATCTAAAAAAAAAAATCCATGAGCTATATATACTTCTTTAAAATTTGTTCCCCAAGTATGTGGTGATCATTTTTATATAAATGGAAGATAAAGTCTGCCTAATTTTACTCCGTGATTTAGGTGAGAACAATTTGAAAACTTAATATATTTGATTTTGTATTCTCATTTTCTGTACTTATATTTGAAAATTTGTAAGTAAAGTAGACTTGATATGGTTTGATTACAGGTCAGAGCCCAGGTGTTCAAGTCCATATTGGTTTGAGGTCATTTAGGTTTGTCTGGAATCTCTGAGACGACTTGGTAGTCTTCAAAGATTTCTTACTAGTCTAGATCCCTGGAGTTACTTATGGGGTCAGAGAATTTATCTGCTTTTCTTGCTCACCTGTGCTAAAGATCAGGCTGACTTTAGAGATTTGAGTAAGTTGAATCACGAGATTTGTATAGTTTGTCTGCAATAAGTAACATGCTTGTCTGCAATAAATAGCAAGCTTACTTTAATACATTTTTTATTTTAGTTCTAAAATTTTTCAAGATGAGTTGGATTATGTAATAACACTGACCATTTCTGAGATATTTGGCTAATTCGTTTTTTGCTACTCTATTAACTGAATTTGAGTAGGCCTTGTAAACATGGTAAAGGACATTTAAATTTGTAGATACTGGGTTTCAAAAGTATGTCTCCTTTTTTTTTTAATTGTAAAAAGAAAATAACATTTATCATCTTAGCCACTTTTAAATGTGTAGTTTGATAGTGTTAAGTATATCCACATTGTTCCAAAAACAGTTCAGAACTTACTCCTCTTGCAAAAGCAAAACTCTACCCAGTAAACAATACTTCCCTTTTCGTTGTACACCCAGCACCTGGTAACTACTCTTGTACTTTCTGTCTCCATGATTTTGACTACTGTAAGTAGCTCATGCAAGGGGAAATCATACAGTACTTATCTTTTTAGTGGCTAACTTAATTCATTTAATGTTCTCAAAGTTACTCCATGTTGTAGCATGTGACAGAATTTCCTTCCCGTTAAGACTGGATTTATTTTACTATATGTATATACCACATAACAAAATGTGGTATATACATATACTATATACAAATACATATACATATCAATGTTATCCTTTGATCCATTGATGGACATTGGGAGTGTTTTAACCTCTCAGCTGTTGTGAATAGTGCTTCCATGGGTGTGCAGATATCTCTTTGAAACTCTTCTTTCAATTTTTGGGATACTCAAGAGCAAGACTGCAGGATCATATGGTATTTATATATTTAATTTTTTGAGGAACTGCCCTACTGCCTCACATAGCAGTTGCATTATTTTACGGTCCCACCAGCAGAGCACAAGGGTCTCCATACTTTTGCCGACACTTGTTATTTTCAGTTTTTTTTTTTTTATAATAACCATCCTAATGGATGTGAGATTTTGACTTTTTCAAGTGTATGTAAAAAGTGTATTTATTTATTTATAAAAGATTTTATTTATTTATTTAACACAGAGAAATCACAAGTAGGCAGAGAGGCAGGCCGAGCAAGCTCCTTGCTTTGCTGAGCAGAGAGCCTGATGCGGGGCTTGGTCCCAGGACCCTGGGATCATGATCTGAGCCAAAGGCAGAGGCTTAACCCACTGAGCCACCCAGGCACCCCTGAAAAGTGTATTTAAAAAGCACTTCTCTTTGTAATACAAGTGTCTCATTTAGTCATCATAATCCTATGAAGTCTATATTCACCTGTAAGGTGATTATACTCTTTTATAGATTGGAAAACTGAGGCACTGACAAATTATGTATCTCGTTCAAGAACCCTCAGGTACTAAACTGTCGAGCCAGAAATTGAATTCAACTAATCTGAATCCAGAGCCTCTCCTCATGTTCAGTTATTAGGATATTCTTTATCATAAGTTGAATATTTTAATTGGTAAAGAACACTAACAAGTGTGTTTAAGATAGATGTTGATCTGTAGTAGCAGTGGTTTTTTTTTTTTGAAGTTTTTACTTTGAAGGAGAATATGATGGAATGATGCTTGTAATTACGGAATTTACACATTTTGAAAAATGTATTTAGTAATTAAGGTTTGTGAATTTCTAGCTGTAATAGTAAAATGTCAAAATTTATTGGATTTTTTGTTTATTATTGGTTCCCGTCATATTATATATATATATATATATATATATATATATATATATTTCAAATATCTATTTATTTGACAGTGAGAGATCACAAGTAGGCATAGAGGGAGACAGAGAGAGGAGGAAGCAGGCTCCCCACTGAGCAGAGAGCCCGATACGGGACTCGATCCCAGGACCCTGAGATCATGACCTGAGCCAAAGGCAGTGGCTCAACCCACTGAGCCACCCAGGCGCCCCCTGTCATATTATATTTTGTTGCTAACTTCATGTGTGTGACTTTGCAGGCTAGGTTTTAGAAAAGAAAACGTTTATGACATTATATGGATCATTCTCTTGACCAAAACTTTATTGGAGGAAAATTTTATTAACTTTTCAGTTGGTCATTTTGATTGAACCTGGATTGTTATTTATTTGCTAGTAGTTTTGCTTACTACTTCTCTGATGTAGTGCTTTGATTATGTTGAATCTGGTTGAATTCTCTTTGGAACCTTGTAATCAACAGAGCTATAAAAGCATCTGTAAATAATTTTTCTAGTTTATTTCATCTGTGTAAGGTCAGATTTTTTCCACTATATTTTTTCTTTCCTAATTATTTTTTTCAGTAACCAGTCTAACACCAGGTATTTCATTTATTTGTCATGTCTCTGTAGTCTCGACACATTTCCACAGTCCTCTTTGGTCTTTTATGACATTACCATTTTGTTTCTAATTTTAGGTTTGTCTGATGCTTTCTTGTGACTAAATTCAGGTTATGTATTCTCTAGGGTTCTGTACATTCAGAGGTACAGATGTCTTCTGCTCTTTATTGGCATTGTTAATTTTGATCACCCAATTAAGGTACTTGATTTCTCTATAGTTAGTGTTGTTTTCCTTGCATTTTGTAAGCAATATGTGGGAGAGACTTTAATACCATAGGCATGCCCTGCTCTTTAGCAAAATTTCCCTCTAGACTTAGCATCCATTGATGATGCTTGTCTGAACCAGTTTTTACTATGTTGAAAATGACAATCAAAAAATGACATTTCATAACAGTAGCAGTCTTTTACATTCTCCATTTAATACCCGCATTTTAGTGTAAGAGCTCTCCTTCCCCATGTATCTATGTATGTGTCTGTGTCATTTTTCTTTTAATCATTGATAGTGTATTATCAACCTTAATGTTTTCGGTGCTCAGACTGTTTTGTTTTAGATCATCTGGTAAGAACTCTTTCCAGCTTGCTTTTCTGTCCTTAAGACGTGCCACTATCACTTTGAGTACTTTCTCACTTTTTGACATAAAAAGATATTCCAGGTTCATCTTGTACATATATTGCCCCAGCCTTGGAATCAGCCATCTCTCTGAGAAGGTCTGGTTTCTGTTGATACCTTGTTCTCAAAAATATGTTTGTGAAAATACTCTATGACTGTTAGTCAAATAGTATTTCAGATGTGGAAGTAACTTTTTTGCACATTGGCTTGACATTTTTCTTGTTTCTAGTGTGCAAAACACAAATTACGATAATGTACTTAAAAATTTTATATGATACTCTTTTAGGGGATCAAAATGGCTTTTTAAATGTACTTAAGTTTAGACGAAAGCAGAGTATCTATTTTTGAGTATCTGTTTTTAAGTAGACTTGGCAATTGCATATTTTAGTTTATGAAACATTATACTTGCTTTTAGTCAAATAACTGATAAAATTCCCTCTGAAATGGCCAGGTTATATTTCTGTGTTTTTCAGCTTTCTAGTTGCTTTCTTTCTAAGTCCAAAACAGAATTTATTACAAAAAAAAAAAAAAAATGGCATGTTCCATGTAAAGAATTTAAGATCAGTTAAATATACTTTATATAAAATACTATAATCAAGAAAATTCTCACAGCAAAGGTAACCTACTTCTTCCATAGGGTGAACATCCATATAGAATATTATTATTTATGTATTTATACACACTTTCTTTTTGTAAAACAAATTCCTTACACAAGTAAAACATAATGGAATTGTTTCCTACATAAGGAATTGATACTTAAAATCAGTGTGTAAAATGAAAAATCCCATCAGATTAAAATTACCCTTGAAATTCCTTCTAGAATTTAACACTCTCATTAAGTACAGTATAGTTGTTTTTTCTATAGTGGAAAGAAACCTTTGTTTCTTTAGTTGGGCAGCAGACATAGTTGGCTTGTGTTTAAGTGATCTCTTATACTAAAAGCTCATAATTCTGGGGCACCTGGATGGCTCAGTGGATTAAAGCCTCTGCCTTTGGCTCAGGTCATGATTCCAGGGTCCTGGGATCGAGCCCTGCATTGGGCTCTCTGCTCAGCGGGAGCCTGCTTCCCTCTCTCTCTCTTTGCCTGCCTCTCTGCCTCCTTGTGATCTCTGTCTGTCAAATAAATAAATAAAATCTTTAAAAAAAAAAAGCTCATAATTCTAGAATCAGACTCAGTAAATAAGGTCTGTAGAGATGCTCACATTAGAGGCACATGGAAACGGAGGCTACCTGAGGGAACAGTTTCCTTCCTTCTCATTTTTTATTTGTGATGTTGACTTAAAATTGGGTAGACTGATAGATAGAATTGCCTTTTTTGGTGAAGGGAGGTGCGGAAGTTAGATTTGCCTAAATGTATGTAATGTGCATACACAAATTAACTATTTTTATCCCAAAATTTAGCATTGGATATCTTCCCATGTCAGTATGTTTGTACCATCTTAAATGACTGTTTACATTCTATAGATGTGGTGTTGTCTTACTAATGATTTCCTAGGAGCACTTAGGTATATAATTTTTCTGAATTTTGAACAACATTGCAAGTGTATATGCCTCTTTGTTCTACATTGTTTGTTATAACCTTTGGATAAATTCCTAGAAATTAATTGCTTGGCAAAAGGGGATTTGCATTTTAAAAAGGTTTTTAGCGTAATTTGTTAAATTACTCTCAGAAAGGTTATATTCAATTTAATTTTTTAGGCAGTATGTGGGATAATGACTAATTCCCTATACCTTAAGCAATCTACGTATCATCCTTTTTAATATTTTTTATTCTGATATGTGGAATATACCTTTAGTCCTTTTGATGTTTTATTATATATTTATTTGGTTAAACAACCAATGATAAAAGAACTTTAAACTATGTAAGAATTTTCTTATATCATTTAAATTTCTTTTGTGAATTATTTGTTCATGTCATTTTCCCCCTCATGATATAAGAATTTTCAGCTATGTGAGAATTTTCTTACATCATTTAAATTTCTTTTTTGAATTATTTGTTCATGTCATTTCCCCCCTCCTACAACTTTTTTTCTCCTTTTTTTTAGAAGTGTAAAATCATTCTGTTAAGGTCTTTTCTTAATATTTTCCCTATGAAATAAGGCTATTTTCTCATAGATTAGAGATGTTTCCTCTACTGTGTTAAATTATTACAAATTCTGGACTATTTAGACTTCCTACTCTGATCCTTATTTTTTTAATTTGAGAAATGTGTGTGAGTTTTACTGTTTAGGATGATAAAAATGGTAACTAAAAGCTAAAAAACTTCCCAACCTCCTTTGAGGGTGTTTCTGGAATTTTATATTTCCTTTACGTAATCCCAGTGTTTGCAAACTTTGAATTCTGCAAGAAAAGAACAAAGATAAAATGAAAATATTTTACTTAAAGTTTTATTTAAACTTGGAGAGTTCTGAAATATGTGATCCTAAGAGACTTCCCTGAAATACGTATTTTTTGGTAGTAGGAATGAGTCTTCTCTGTTTCATTGGACTAATTGTGTCTAAGTTTAATTTAGAATTTCCAGTTCTATAGAAAATTTCTGTTGTTCCATTGTTTCTATATTTCTTATTACACATATTGTAACTGTTGTAGCTTTTATAACAGATCTTTGTTCAGGAGCTGCACCTGAGGAAACCCATTTTAGTTCAAAACAGAGAAAGCACTTACCAGACTATAAGCAGCAAATAGGAATAGACTGTGTTAAGGCTGATCCAGTAGGCTCAACAACATTAATGTTTTCAATTGTGAATCGGCTAAAGGTTAGTTTTCTCTAATAAATGTTTTAATATTCCACATTTTCTCATGTTCTTGCTTTAGTGCATCATTATTTTTAAAAGGAAATAAGCTTTTTCAGGGTAGTAAATAAAAATATAGTCATTTTAATTCCATATGGTGTATATCTGGGTGAACTATATGGATTTTTAGATGAGTATGGAATTACCTGTCTTAAGTGGGAGTCATTTTGACTACTTCTGTATTCTTCCCATTTTCTGTACATTTTCATATTAAAGATTTAAGTTTAGAGTTGATGCAAGTGAAATGTTTGCATAGGTTTATTGAAAGACTCTGTCATTTTTTTAAAAGACTTTATGTATTTGTCAGAGAGAGGGCACAAGCAGTGAGTGGGGCAGGCAGAGGGAGAAGCAGGCTCCCTGCTGAGCCAAGAGCCCAATGGAGGACTCCATCCCAGTATCCTGGGATCATGACCTGCACCCAAGACAGTTTCTTAACCAGCTAAGCCACCCAGGTGTCCCAGGACTCTGTCATCTTACATGTGATAGTAAATTTAGCAATTTTTAATGTAATAGTATTGAGAGAGATTTGAGAGAGATGACTATTGAAGTATTATTTTGCTGTGATTACATTTTTTGTTGTCTATATATTTTGGTATAACTATGAGTAGCCATTATTAGTGATGTTGGGTATAATTGGCGTAGAAATATATAAATCAGAATTATAAAAGAATTTTTCATTGTCAGAGCTGGTTAATTTTACTTTCAAAAAATTTAATACATGTGCAGTAATAGAAATTTGAAATAGATGTGTAAGGTTCTATAGCACCTTAAAATATAGCCATCAAATTTTTATAGAAACGCTACCTTTTTAAGTGTTTCTAAATGGTGTTATTTGATTTTTAAGTGTTAATGTATTTTTTTCCTCAATTTTCTCCATCTCTCAAAGACATTGTTATATCTCATTTTTTAATTCTTTTATTCCTCTTTAAAATGTATTCTCTCTATTAGTATTCATTGTTTGAATGTCTTAAGTATTCAGGGTGAACTCATTAGTTTAATTCTTTATTTTCATGAAGTTTGTTGAGAATAACTTGGAATTTGAGACTTGAGCATTTTAAACAGATTTTGAAGAACTGGGAGAAATGGGGATTATACTAGAACTTGTTTTTGTTTTCTATTTTTGACTTCTGTTAATATAGTAGCTTCGATTTTACTTTAGGCTCATTAGCTTATGGAACTCAGTATTATACTCCCCAATTTAAAAAAAATCTAAAGGAAAAGAAAGTAATGTTTTGAATCTTAGAATGTTATTGTAGAAACACTCCTGTCCCAGTAATAATCTTTTTTCTTTGCTAAATCTTTATGGTTATGATCAGTGATTATCTTCTGACATATAAAATGTAGATTATAAAGAACAATGACTGCTGATACTATGGGAAATATAAAATATGAGTACTTTGGACTCAAAAAGAAAAGCTCTGTCCAGTTTTTCCAGAGTACCCTTTTTGATGAAGTGCAGCTTTGAAAAATCTTTACTGATACACCTGAGTAAATTTGTGATAGAGAAATAATTTCTGAATAGGTATTCCTATGTTACTGACCTTTATAGTCTTTGAGATACCCTAAAGATGAAGCAGTGTGGTGGACAAGTTAAATAAAATGTGTGGAATGTTGGTCAAAATGGGATATTGGTCAAAATTAAAGGGATGTGTATATTTATAAGCTGGATATGTGAGCTTATTATCACTTTCCTTTAAAATATAAATAAAGGAAAATGATAATAAGCTGACATATCCAGCTTATTTTTTTATTGTGATAAAATGTAGGTAACAAAGTTTATCATTTTTTTAAGTGTACAGTTCAGAGGCATTAAGTACATTCACATTATTTTGTGACCATCACTCATTGTGCGATGATGAAACTTTTCATCATCCCAGACGGAAACTCTGTACTCGTTAGAAAATAACTCTCCATTTCCTCCTTACTCAGTCCCTCCTTAATCCATTCTTATCTTACCCCAGTAACAACTGTTCTTCCTGCCTCTATAAATTTGACTCTTCTAGTACCTCATGTAAGTGGCATTATACAATATTTTCTTGTGTGTCTGACTTACCCTAAACTTAGCATAATGTCTTCAAAATCCATCCATCCATTTTTTAGAATGTATCAGAATTTTGTTCCTTTTAAAAGTTGAGTAGTATTACATTGTTTGTATGTTCCACATTTTGTTTTTTAACCATTCATCTGTGGATGAATATTTGGGTTGTTTCCACCTGTTGTATACTGGGAATAATGCTGCTGTGCTTATTGATGTACACATAATCTGTTTGAGTCCCCGCTTTCACTTCTTTTGGGCATATATCTAGAATCTCATGCTTGATTAAAAGGTGATTTTATGTTGTAGTATTTTGAGATATCACTGTACTGTTTTCCACAATGATTATATCATTTTCTATTCCTACCAATAAGTGGACAGGGGTTTAATTTCTCTACATCCTCATCAAAGCCTGTTAGCCTGTTTTGTTGATAATAGTCATTCTAATGAGTGTTTACTCAGTTTATGTTGTCTTAAGCCTGATATAGTTAAAATAATATGAATATTTGATTCATATTCAGTCCATAAGAGCTCAGGCACTGCAAATTAGAAGGACTTTTTAAGAGATGAGGCATTTCAGTTGACAGTAAGTAGCAGGATGTGAGTGGACTTTTGAAAAATTCACATAGGGAGCATTTTATTCCTTGATCTTCCTAGATAGTAAAATGTTACTCCAAATTATACTAGTCTAGATCTCTGTTGTCCTATATGATAACTACTAGCTGTTTGTGACTATTTAATTATACATAAATAAAATTATAAAATCAGTTCCTCACAAAAATGTGACACTTGTCACATTTTTAGTGCTTAATAGCCATGTGTAGCTAGCTAGTGGCTACCATATTGGAGAGTGCAGCTATAGAACATTTTCATCCCTGTAGAAAGTTCTTTTGGACAGTACTGATAGAGATATTTGTTAGAGATATTATTGAAGGATAATACAGCAGTATATCTGTTAAGGGTAGAATAAAAGGTCACAGAAGGTAAACATTTCAAACTCGACTTGTAATAATGGGAAATATAATGAAGTTTTTTTATGGTGATGTGGGCTATTTACCTTGAGATTGGTAATCATCCAATTACTCAAATTACTCAATATTCAGCACTTTTGGGGAGCATAATTACACTAGGAGCTCTGATATCTTTATTTTCTTGCAGAAGATATTTCTCCTTCTCTATAGATCTATGAATATATATCCTCTGTGTATAATAAATATGTGTTTCTTATATATGTAGAAGTGTATGTCCTGCCACAGAAATGTATACATAGTCTCATATATATATATACACACACACACACACATCTCCTAAAAAAAATCTGTAGTATTTTTGGAAAATAGTCCATATTTAAATTTCCCTAATTATCACAATGTCTTTTATATCCTCCTGCCCCTTCCTGCCAGTCAAGCCTCACTTATTGCAGTTAATTGCTGTGTTTTTTTCATTTCCTTTATTTAAAAAAAAAAATTCTTCTCAAATAATTTCTCTTCCTTTTCATGACATTGACTTGGTAAAGAAACTGGCCATTTGTCTTATGGAATGTCCCCTTCTGAATCTGTTTTTTTCCCCCTTGCTGTTTTGGTGTCATTTTACTTGTTTCTCTAGCTTCTTTATTTCCTGTGAACTGCAAGTTGGTTCTGAAGGTTTGATTTAGGTTCAGGTTAAGCAATTTTTGGTAAGAACACTTTGTAGCTGATGCTCTTATTTGTGTTTATAATAATTTTTTTCTTGATGGTTATGTGAACAGTTTTTTGTACTTAACTCATGGTTTATAAAATACTTTCATATGCAATTTTCTCTAGTAATATTCTTAACACCTTGTAAAGTGGGTTGATACTATCTTCACTATGCTGATTTAGTTTTTATGAGCTCTTTACTTAGAAAGTTTTACAATTCTACTGGTTATTAAAAGAGAGTTATTTTGTCTCTACTATTTTCTGACTGTTTTTTAAAGGACATATTAATCTTTTCATCATAGAAATAAGTAAAAGTTATTCTGTTTAAATGTTACTTCTGTTTAAATGTTATTCTGTTTAAATAATTCTGTATAGGATATTCTCCCACCTTTGCTGTTAAAACAATAATTTCTCCCATTTAAAAAACTAACTCAAAATACACAACTAGGTGAATAAAGAACTGATAGTGGTGAACTTAAGCATTATGTAACTGTCACTCAGAGCTTTCTGAATGGCATGAAAAATCAGTGTTAATATGCTAAGTTTATATAATTCTAGTTGACAGCAAAGTAAATTGATCTTTTAAATTGTCCTGTGCTACTTTAAATAAATTTATGATTTTTTAGTTTTGTTATGTTTAATTGATTATTTCTAAAATATAAAATATTTAATTTAGTATTTCACTTTCTTGTTCATGTTGGTTAGAAGGACAGTTAAAACTATGTGAGGGGGCTCTAGCTCCATCTGCGCCTGCTTTCCCCCCTACCCGCGACCCCGAGATTTTCGAGGCTCGTACTCAACGGCCGCCCAGTGCATCCAGCGCGAGGGAAGAAGCTGCGAAAGAGGGATTGTGAGCACTGAACGGGGGAGTAGGAGAAATCATTGGGATTCAGAGTTCCTTGTCAAGAGTTTAGCAAGTGCTGAAAATAAGACCTAAATCCCCCCCAGCCTGGGAGTGCGGGTGGGGGGAGAGTGCGTTTGTGTACAGTCACCGCAGTATGAAGTATACGGGTCCACTCTGTGTACGGCCCAGAGCTAGCACGCTCGGGCGCGGGGTTATTAAAAACAGCTCCAGAATGTTTAAAAAAAAAAACTATGTGGGGGGTTTATATTGAGGAGATATTGGTGGTATGAAGATAAAATATCAGTAATGACTCACATCTTCAAAATTCATAGTAGTGATATTAGCTGCTGTTGGTTAGGAGCCTGTTAGGTGCCATTGTGGGCTTCATATGTATTATACTCAGTACTTTTTACAATTCACATGATAAAGAGGCAAGTTATCAGAGGTTAAATAACTTGCCTGAACAGGCAGCTAATTTATGATGAAATAGAGATTTGAACTCAGCACTGACTTTGAAGTGTAAAAAGCCTGTGACTTTTACACTATGCCCTGCAAGTTCTGATGTAACTATGACAAAATAAAATGAGAAAATATTCACTGTTTAAGTACATTATAAGATGGGGCTTATTTTACTTTTTGAGTTAATGCTGTTTCAGCAATGCATAGTTTAATTAGAAAATCTAAATACTTTGATTTTTTTTTTTCTTTTCTTCACTTCTAGATATTCAAGAATTTTATGAAGTGACCTTACTGGATAATCCAAAATGTATAGATCGTTCAAAGCAGTCTGAACCAATACAGCCTGTGAATACTTGGGAAATTTCCAGCCTTCCAAGCACTACTGTGACTTCAGAAACACTGCCAAGCAGCCTTAGCCCTAGTGTAGAGGTAAGATAAATTTTTTCCTGAGGCTGTTTTTTAATAATCAATTTATTGGGGCTGCTAAGTTTTTTCACTTTATTAAAATGGATATTATGTGGAAATATGAGATTACAAATATTTTTTAAGAGAAAAGCTCAGAATCTCTGATGCCCCTTTCTTAACATGTTGTAAATGGTTTGAGGTCTGAAATACTTGGCTTTAGATTATTAAAAGAACACTTTGCATGAGATACCTTAATGAAATTGTATTTTGAAAAGGTGATTTTATTCTGTTTTTTTGTTTGTTTGTTTTGTGCTGGGCCGATTAATTGCTACATATACTCCAATGATTCTGTTTATTTGACTTGAAGATTGCATTAATAAAATTCACTAAAGACTGATCAGTAAATCTTAAGGTTAGCATTGGTTTCAGCATTTTTCTGTAGTTAAAACTATATTTCTTTAAGTTTTAAGAACTGTTTTAGTAATGTTCTTTTTTTGGTTGTAACGTACTGTTGCTGGTAGAGTTAGATAGAACAGAGATATATGAAGCATTTTGTAATGAGGCTTCTATCTGACAAACATTAGTCATTTGAATGTGGTTGTCTGACTGAATTTGATTCTAGTCCCTTCTAGTTTGTTTGTACTAGAGAAATGCTTGGAAAATTGAATCAGCCTCTGTTTGGTGAGTAATAAATCAGGGAAAAGTAGTGGTGGGCAGCAACCAGACAACCCTTTGGTAATGAAGCAGACAGTTTCTGAGTTTTCTTTTTTTATATTATGTCACATAGAACTGTAAAATTTTAAAGCAGGCAACACATCTGATCCCTCTTTTTCATTTTAAGGATTTGGAAACTGAGATCCAAAAGAAAAGGAATGACTTGACCCAGCTTATTTAGCTAGTTTGGGCAAGTCTACCCTTAGATTTCAGACCTTGTAACAGATCATGGTTCTCTTTACTGATCCTGTTCTGCACTTGTATGTTTATTGTTTCTGTGTCTTTTTTTTTTTAATCTCTTTTTTATCACTCTTAGATCATTTCCATTTTCATTCCCTTTTGTTGATAAATCATTTGCCCTTATGATCAATTCCAAATAGATTTTTTTTAATGTTAACTATTAGTACAGTTTTTAATTTCACATTTATTTTCCTAGCTTAAAAATTTTGCATTTGAGGAGACATGTTAAATTTTAAGAGAATTGAGTTTCTTATTTAATTACTTAACTATTGTTTTCTATTGTCTCATTGATTATGTTCAATTATGAGTATAATGCATAGAGTTCTTATAGTTGATTTGCCTATTTTTATAGGAGATTGTTTAGATAATGGCTGGCTCAATGTAACCAGTAAAATAAATGTTCATTAAGGTTAAATAAGTGGATAATACTGCACAGTGGAAGTTAATTTCTATATAGTGTTCAGTCAGAAAGATCAGGAAGGCGTTGAATTCCATTATGAGTAGTATTAGAAAATTTCAGGGGTGCCTGGCTAACCCAGTCAGTGGAGCGTGTGACTCTTGATCTAAGGGTCATGAGCTAGAGCCCCACGTTGGGTGTAGAGGTTACTTAAAAATAAAATCTTAAGGGAAAAAAAAAGAAGAGTATCAGAAGATTTCAACTTGTGTAAAGTGAGGCACTGGTATTTAGAAAGACCCTTTGCAATACTGGTTTCTGCATCTCCTAAAGGGTGTAGTATGGACATGTTAAAGGAGAATAGGAGAACAAGAATTTTCAGACTATAAATGGGAGGTCTAATTAGGAAAATGGATGAGAAGGGATTATGATTAAAATGTTGCTTAGGGCTTGGCACATGAAAATGCTCTAGTGTGCTTGAAATTTACACCCATTCACATTTAAACTTAGTAATGGGATCATGGAGATGTGTCCATCAAGTCCCAGATTTTTTTAAAGAAGGGAAGATCTGTATGTGTCAAATCTATAGTGAGCTAAGTTTAGTTCAAAAGAAGTACTGTTTTGTAGAGAGGACAGAATACCCTGATAGATGCTTGCCTGAAAATGTAAATAGTTTTGAAACACACTTGATGGATGACAGTCCTAAGGTCTTAAAAAACAAACAAACAAACAAACAAACAAAAAACCCTGTAATGTTTATAGGTTTCATTTCTACTTTTTTGAGAGTAGAAGGAAAGTATATTCCCCTGTTCCCCATTTATGTATGCTTAATTTGGACAGAAAACTTGGCTAAGAGGCATTTGACTTGATTGCTTTAGACACTTGGAGGATGATGTTTAGGACTGAAAAGAGATCTCGAACTTTTAATTCACCTTATTTAAAGTTTTGTAGTTGAAGAGAGTCCACTGACCCAAATTAAAACAAATGCAGAGGAAGTTTTTATTTGACTATAACTTAAAAAATAATATGAAAATCATGAAAATATTTTATCTCATACAAATTTTAGGTTATTATGGCACTTGTGCACTAATTCTTGGATAAAAAAGTAAGGTAATGCAGGCACCTGGGTGGCTCAGTTGGTTAAGGGTCTGACTCTTGATTTTAGTTCAGGTCATGATCTCAGGGTTGTGAAATCCAGCCCCTAGTTGGACCCTGCACTGGGTGTGGAGCCTGCTAAAGATTCTCTCTCCCTCCTCTTCTTCTCTCCCCTCCTCCACCTTAAAATAGGTTGGTAGGTAGTAAACAGAAAGGTAATGTTTTTGTGACAAAGTTGTATGCCACACAATCTTACTATCTCTTTTACTTCATGTTCACTTTTGTAGGATTATCATAAAGAGGGTTTGTTTTTTTTTTTTTTTTGCAAAAGAAGTATTTGAGATAGAGCAATTTCCAGGGCATGCTTCTCTTACTTTCTTAAAGTGAAAATCTTTGTCTTGTAGACATTTGTTCACTTTTCTTTCTTGTCCTTTTTGTTTTGTTATTAACTGATCTAACTTTCCAGATCTTCATTTGTCAGTTAATTTGTGGCCTTGTAACTTCATTTCCTATATTTCTTCTGATGTTGTAAAGTGAAAATCAATGCCATTTATTTTTGCAGTGACATGGCAGCATCCCATTTTTTTTTTTTTTTTAAGATTTATTTATTTATTTATTTGACAGACAGAGAACACAAGTAGGCAGAGAGGCAGGCAGAGAGAGAAGGGGGAAGCAGGCTCTCTTCTGAGCAGAGTGCCCAAAGCAGGGCTCCATCCCAGGACCCTGGGATCATGACCTGAGCCAAAGGCAGAGGCTTTAACCCACTGAGCCACCCAGGCGCCCCAGTATTCCATTTTCTTAGAACTTTTTTGTGTTTGGTATATCTGTCTTCTGTTTTGAACATATACCTAGTATATTGTTTGGAATGATGTTTGCATAATATTAATGATTGTTTCTGGGTGATGGGGACTTTTTTCTTTTTAGTACTTTTCTCTGATACTTAAAAAAAATAATGAATGCATGTCATTTTTATGGAAACAAATCTATCCTAAAATAAGAGTGAATTTTAGAGATGGTAAGGAAGAGTATTCAAAAGGAACCAAGAGGCAAGAGTAGGAGAAATAGTCTGATTTAATGAGAAATTCCAACAGAAAAGGATGCAGTATCCTATTTTAGTCCTTTTGGGCTCCTGTAGCAGAGTATTACAGATTGGGTAGCCTATAAACAACAGATTTATTTCTCACAGTGTGGAACCTGGGTAGTCCAAGATCCGGTCACAGGTAGATACACTTTCCTGGTTCCTAGTTGGCCCTTTTCTTAGTGTGCTCATGTTGAGGAAGGGTGAGAGAGCTCACCATAGTCTCTTTTATAAGGACACTTTCATAAGGACACTAATCCCATTCACAAAGCCTCCCTTATGGCCCAGTGACCTCCCAAAGTCCCCACCTCTTAATACCATCGCATTGGAGTTTAGCATTTCAACATGTGAATTTTTGTGGGGGGACACATTCAGCCTATGGCAGTTCTGTTTTTGATAGTACATTGCAAGCACACCAAAGAGTCAAAGGCTTGGTTTTCTTTTTTGATGTGAAACCATAAAAATCACCATTTTAATGATTTTGGAATAGGAAGAGCTTTTCTAAGCATGACAGCAATCAAAATCCAGAAGAATTAAAAGGTTAAGAAGGCTGAGTTTGGGGGCACCTGAGTAGCTCAGTCAGTTAAGTGTCTGACTCTTGATCTCAGCTCAGGTCTCAATCTCGTGGTCATGAGTTCAAGCCCTGCGTTGTGCTCTACTTAGTAAAATGGAAGGAAAAAAAAAGAATGCTGACTTTGTGGAATTTCTTTGTGATCATCACCAAGTTTGATTATTTGAAGTTTAGTTAGAGAATTATATCTTGAAAAGGTACATTAAACAATTGAGAAATGGGGGAATTTGTTACATTTATAAAAAGGGACTAATTTTCCCCCCTCTCAACTCAAAAAAACCTCTTTACAGAACAGTAAGAAAAACATCAACATTCAATAGAAAAGTGACCAAAGGAAGTGAATGGGCAGTTTAGAGAAAAAGAATTACCAATGGATCAAGTAAGCCTTTGAAGAGATGCTCAACCTCACTTCAAAAGCATGCATATCAAATTGACGAGGGGAGTATTTTAACTAATTTGATTGTCAAAGATTAATTAAATGTGAGGAAACAAACTCTTTAATACTGTTGGTAGCAGGTACAGTGGTGCAACCTTTCTGCAAGACAACAGTATATATTCATATCCTTTGATCTAGCTACATGTTCCAGATATAATTACACAAATTAATATGTATTTATATAGATATATATGTTCGTTGTAGTATTATTTGTAATATTCATAAAAACCAACAGGGAAACCATCTAAATTATTATCAGTAAGAAACTGGTTAAGGATGCCTGGCTGGCTCAGTAGAGTATTTCCAGCTCTTGATCTTGAGGTCGTGAGTTCAAGCCCCACATTGGGTGTAGAGATTACTTTAAAAAATTGTATAAAAAAGGAAATTGGATAAACACATTATGGTACAGCCACTTAATGCAATATGAAAAAGCAGTCATAAAAATATAGATTCCATATCCTCTCTATGTTATTAAGTGATTACATATCAGGAGGTATAATATGACTGTAAAAAGAAAAAGAATATTGCCAGGTATATATTTAGAAGAATACACACTTAGTCTTTTCAGTAATGTACTCATTTTCAGTTATCTCTGCTATCTCTGAGCTCCATGTTTCAGCACTTCTGAGTTCATCTTCAGGGGAAGGAAATTCTCTGAGTAGGGAATATAGATTATTTTCCTTTCTCTTTGACCTTTTGATTTAGTGCTTTAAAAAAATTCTATCTGCTTTAATTTAAGTAAAATTTCAGGAGATAGTAAAAAGCATGTATTCAGTCCACCCGGTTGAATCTGAACATTGACTTAAATTATTGAAGTACTGGGTAGTATTTATACATAAAACTACGCAAATCATAAATGTATAGCTTGATGAATTACTGCATTGTGGATATACCCAGTCAAGAAAAAGAAAATGGAATGACTGCTAATGGGTTCTGGAATTAGATAGTGATGGTGGTTTTACAACTCTGAATATACTGCACACCAGTGAATTGTACGTTTTAATATTTGGTAAATTTTCCTGGTATGTACATTATGTCTCATTTTACAAAATGATACCTTTTTATTATTTCTTACCTGTATCCTGTTCTTCAAAGAACCATCCTGATTTCTAACACCATGGATGAGTTTTGCCTCTCCTAAAACTATAATTTTAACAGATTCATACAGTATGTACTCTCTTACGTCTAACTTTTTTCTTATATTTGAGAATTTCCTCCAAGAGTGGAAGTTTTTTTTCTTCTTTGTGCTGTATAATATTCCATTGTAGATATACTGCAGTATATTTATCCATTCTGGTGATGGCTGTTTGTGTTGTTTTCAGTTTTGTGTTAGTGCTGCTTTAAACATTATTTTATAGTAAGTTCTGCCATAGCACAACATATATGTTCTTAAAAATCACTTCAAAATGCAAAATTGTGCAGTAAAAACTATAAATGGAGTTAGAGACTCAAAGCTCAAAACTTGGTGAGTAACATATAAAAAAAGATAATATCTTGATAAAAATGGCAGCGCAATTTCTAAACACACTTACAGGAGTGTGTGTTAAGATTTAACTTGTGAGTTATTGCCCAGTGCTAGCCCAGGAATTTATCTGAAATTGGATGTAGGGTTATTAACAGGTGTGGGTGGCTATGAATCCTAACATTCAATAAGCTAAGGTCTGAAATGTGTGCTTCTGTGTATTTCTTTATGGTTTGTTTCATCTGGGTGCAATTTTCTGTTCTCACCTAGTGTTTCACATGGATGAGATTGGACTTAAGCAAACATGAAATTAGCTACCGTTGTTCCCTAATATGTCAATTATATTGGAACATATTTGCTTTTTCAAAATGTTATGGTAGAACCGTGTATATTTTTTGGTGCATATTTTTTTATGTGTATATTTTTTGGTGTACCTGTGTATGTGTTTCTGTTGTTTATATACCCAGTTGTGAAAATGATATGCTTATGTTTAATTTTGGACACAATAACAGCAGTTTGGCAAAATGGTTATGCCTGATTTTTATAATTACAACCAGTACATGCAAGTTTTGGTTGCTTTACAAGTTTACCATTGCTTGTTATTGTCAGTCTTTTTATTAATAATTTATTTCAGTAGGTGTGCGATGGTACTTCATATTGTTGTATTTGCATTTTCCTTATCTTATCAAGATTAATAGTTAACACCTTTTCATATGTTTATTCATTTTGCTATCTTTTGTGAAGTGTCTATTTAAGTTTCTCATCCCCTCCCCCATTGTTTTTCATCTTATTGATCTGTAGGAGATCTCTATCTGGATATGATTCCTTTGTTGGATATATGTATAATATACATTTTCTCCCACTCTGAGGCATGCTTTTACTAATGATACCTTTTTATTATTTCTTAAATCTAATATATGGTTAATGGTTAATGCTCTTTATGCCTACTGAAATGTTTTTCAGCTTCAAAGTCATAAAGTTATCCTACTTTATTATTTGTTAAAAACTTTTTTTTCACTTTGCACATTTACATCTGTAATCCATATTGCAGAATTTGCAAAATTTCACATGAATTAGCATTACAGCGCATCTCCATTCTTGCACTTTAGTCTAAACAACCCTCATTTCTTGCCTAGATTATTGTAATGGTCTCTTTGGCCTATCTGTTCACACTTGCACCTTTTCCATTTATGACCACTTTGCCTCCAAGATTGTTTTTATAAAATGCAAGTCATTTCATCACCCTTCATTGGCTTTCTGTTTCTCTCAGAATGAAGTGGGAGATCTCTAAAGAGACTCAGAAATTCTAATTATTTGACCACTGTTTTTCCACTCTTGTAAAACTCTTTCATTCTTTGGCTACTGGTTTCTCTTCGTTCAGGGTCCCCACATAATTCCTCTGCATAGGAAGTTCTTTCTTGCCAACTCTTGCTTATTTTTAGCATTTTATTTTAAGTGTCAGTTCTTCCAACAAATAATTGAGCATCTGGTATGTATCACACATTGAACAATGGGGTTGAATAAAGGCAAAGATCCTTGTCCTCATGGAGCATATATTCTAGTGGCCATGCTGGTAATAAACAATAAATTATTTAGTATGTTAGAAGGCGATAAGTGATACGGAAGGGAAAAAAGAGCTGAGTGAGGGTATGAGGAATGTCATATTCCTTTCCAGTTTTACAAAGTACATTCCCGTACACTTTGCAATTTTTATTAGGGTTATTCACGATAGGCCTGATTTTAAAGAACATGGTATTTGTACAGAGAGTTAGAAGTTGATGCAGCTATTTGGGGAAATAATCAGTGCAAAGATTATAAGGCATAAGGCTGAATTGTATGAGAAATAGCAAGATGGACAGTATGTTTAGAAGGTATTAAGTAAGGGAAAGAGTAGTGGGAGATGAGGTCAGAGGGTAAGGCAGAGGCAGATCATGTAAAGCTTCTTCAGGGTTTGGGACTGGAGGAATGACATTTAACCTAATCTTTAAAAGGATCGCTTAGGCTGTTTTGTTGAAAATAGTTTGTGGTAAGAGTAGAAGCAGGAGACCTGTTAAGGAGTCTGTCTCAGTGATCCAGTTAAGGATGCATGTAGGCGTGAACCAGAGTGGTGATAATGGAGGTGCTAAGTGGCTGAATTATGGATATTTTAAAGTAGAACATGAGTATTTGGGACAGATTGAAAATGGGTTGTGAGAGTAAGATGGAGATCACTGCAAGAGAATTAAGGATAACTATGTGGTCACTTCCTGGTAGAAGCCTTTCTTTACCTATCAGATTATCAGAGCCTGTGTTATAGTACTTTCTGCTTCTGCTTGATAATACTCATCAGTATTGTAATTAAATGCTGTGAAATTACAGATTTTGTGTTATTTTGGTCTCTACTAGGCTGTCCTTCAGGCTAGAGACTTGTGTTTACTAAAATATATGTAGTACTTATATGTAGTAGCTATTCAGTAAATACTTAACAAATGAAGTGAGAATTTTGGTTCTTTCCATACTGTTATTATGTAACAGGCTAACGGTGGCTATATTTTTTTCTAGCTTTATCATAAAAATCTTCCAACTCCAACAAAATCAAGGGAATAGTACAACGTCCATATAGTACAGCAAACCTCCGAATATCTATAAAGTCAACAATTACTAACATTTTGTCATATTTGCTTTCTTTGTGTATGTGTATTTTTGGTACATTATGTGAAAATTAGTTCCATTCATCAAGCACTTAAACTATGAAAACTTCAGTATATGTTTCCAATGAGTAAGAACAAACATCCTGATGTCTGGGTGGCTCAGTTAGTTGACATCTGCCTTCAGCTCAGGTCATGATCCCTGAGTCCCAGGATCAAGCACCTCGTCGGGCTCCCTGCTCAGCAGGGAGTCTGCTTTTTCCTCTGCCTCTCCCCCTGCTCGTGCTCTGTCTCAATCTCTCTTTCAAATAAATTAAAAAAAAAAAAAAAGTTAAACATTCTCCTATGTAAATAACCCTAATACTGTTATTACTACTAACAAAATTAATAATATTTTATTTTCTCTTCAGTTCATTTTTACTACTGTCCCCAGATAAATAAGCTTTTTACCCTGCCCTTGTAAAGGTTCCTTTTCCTTTTCCAGGGAAAAGTATTTTTTTACAGAAGAATAACAGCTAATAAATACAAATGAGATGATAAAATTGGGGTGTGGGGAATCAATATTTTGAAACCTAATGAAATAAGTGATTTAGGGAAAGATCATTAATGAGTCAGTCAGATAAAAATTTATTCAATATGAGTTGCTGAAGTGCCTGCCTACAGATACTTAATAATTACAAAGAAAAAACATACCTCTACAATGGAATGGTGTGCACTTCCTGGTGGGATACAGTATGAAATTCAGTATATCATTGTGAATTTTACCTACCAAAAATAAGTCTAATCATCCTTTATGTCTAACTTCCTGTTACCGGAAATACAGGACTTTGTGGAATGACTTAGTGTGAGGAGACAAATTCAATAAATATAGAATATGTGGTATTCTGTAAGACAGCTGATGTGGTCTCTTCAAAAAGTAAATGTCATTTAAAAAAGGAAAGAAAAGATGAGCAGGGTAAAGCTTCTATTTTCTTTTAATGTTAGTATATAGAGTAATATTCCCTTTCAAAATTGGCTATTAAGTCTTTTCCTTTTTTGTTGCTCTTTTTTTTTTTGTTTTGTTTTTAAAGATTTTACTTATTTGAGAGAGCACACGAGTGGAGGGTGGGGCAGAGGGAGAGAGGGAGAAGCAGACTCTCCACAGAGTGTGGAGGGAACCGCAGCCCAGTCCCAGGATCCTGAAATCATGACCTGAGCCAAATTCAGACACCTAACGAACTGAGTGCTCTGTTGCTCTCTCTCCTTTTAAAAAATTATCACTAATGGGGCGCCTGGGTGGCTCAGAGGCTCAGAGGCTTAAGCCTCTGAGGTCAGGTCATGATCTCAAGCTCTTGGGATCAAGCCCCACATCGGGCTCTCTGCTCAGCAGGGAGCCTGCTTCCTTCTCTCTCTCTCTGCCTCCCTTCTGCCTACTTGTGATCTCTATCAAATAAATAAATAAAATCTTTAAAAAAAGTTATCACTAATTTAGTGACTGAGAGATTTTTATTTATAGGTTACTCAAATTACTCCACATTTGGGGAATCCCTTGAAGGGTCTGGGTCCTTTTGACATGACTGCCTGAGTTTTTGAGCATGTCCTTGCTTTCTGGCACAGTTTTCCCAAGTTCATTTTGAGCTTTCACTGTCTCAGAACTAGAATCAGCCAGCAATAATGGCTTCTGTTTCTGTGTTTCACGAGATTGCCTTTCCTTTTGAGGCATTATCTTTGAGAGGTAAGCAAATATAGAGGCAGATGACAGTCTTCTAACTATAGCCTTTTGCCACAGAACTGGTGAAATTAAATTTGAGAAGTACTCCTGTTCTAAACACATTATGATATTAATAGTTTAAAACTATTTAATATATTCTTTCTTCCTTTCTTTGAAAGACCGTCATGTATTCCATAAGAATGGGTAATAATAATAACCTTATTTTCAAATTGCATAATTTTAAAAAGGCACATTCACAGACATGATAATATTGTGAAATGCCATAGGAGCATAGATTCTTATCCTATCGTATATGAGACAACCAGGGTTTGTTCTTTAATATTTGGAGCTAATACTCACTTTAGAGTTCAGCGCACTGTTGTTCAGAGATGTTGTGAATGCCCAAACTTACATTGTTACCATATAGAAAAAGATTAGAAGTCAGAAGTTCAGGTTTCAAGGCAGGTGTTTCTGTCTTTATTTAATAACTTTCTTGGGAATTGGACTTGTTACCTAGGCAAATGAAAATACCATAATAACCCTAATAAAGTAAGGAAAGAAAAGAACTAGTTAGAATAGAGATAGAAACATAACAAGATAGTTTGTTTAAAAATATTTGCAGAGGGGCGCCTGGGTGGCTCAGTGGTTGAGCCGCTGCCTTCGGCTCGGGTCATGATCTCAGGGTCCTGGGATCGAGTCCCGCATCGGGCTCTCTGCTCAGCAGGGAGCCTGCTTCCCTCTCTCTCTCTGCCTGCCTCTCTGTCTACTGTGATCTCTCTCTGTCAAATAAATAAATAAAATCTTAAAAAAAAAAAAAATATTTGCAGAAATATTTGACATAAGAAAATGAAATCCTCTATGCACCAGAGGCTGCTGAAAATGGTTTGGTGTATAATAAATTCTGCCATGTTTTTCTTTCCGTATATTTATTATTAATTTTTTAAATAATCATACTAATACTTGTTAGCTTGTGCTTTTGCAGCTTTGTGTTTCAGCATGTCTTAATAATGCTTTAACTGGCTTTTTATATCTAGCCATATTTGTCACATTCTTATTGATTGCTGCCTGGTATTCTTCTAGATACTGGTCTTTTTTGATAGACATTTGACCTGTTTAATTACCAACTGCTGAAGTTGAACCTGGAGCCAGTTACTTAACAGTATTTGAGCCATTAAGAAAACTTGAGCATTTTATTCTAAGATCTTTTTCTGCTAATAGACATTAGACTGATTTAAAATACTTATTTTAATCTCTTTTCTGAAATAAGGTGGGATTTTTTTTTTTTTTAATTTAGCTTTTAAAGTTTTTGCTTTAAAAATACCCAGGGGCACCTGGGTGGCTCAGTGGGTGAAAGCCTCTGCCTTCGACTCAGATCATGATCTCAGGATTCTGGGATCAAGCCCCACATCAGGCTCTCTGCTCAGCGGGGAGCCTGCTCCCCCCCCCAACCTACTTGTGATTGTGCTTTCTCTCTCTCTCTCTCTTTCTTTCTGTGTCAAATAAATAAATAAAATCTTAAAAAAAAAATACCCAGAAAGCAAGAACTATTTTATTTTTAATCATTTATCACTCTTTCATTTTTCTTAACGAAAACTACTTCACTGTTGAGAGCTTGGTCATTAGTTTACAGTAATGTTTTTAAATCTCATCAAGTTCTGAGCAGGTATAGATAAATTCCAAAAAGTTTTCATTAATTGTTAAGGTTTTTAGTTGTTAGTTTACATCACGAATGGGGAATATATATTCACTTTTTACTGCCTTATTTTTCACCGAAACATAGAATTACTAAATACTGTTCAGGGTGCCTGGGTGGCTCAGTCAGTTAAACTACCTTTGGTTCAGGTCATGATCCCTAGGTCCTGAGATTGAGCCCCATGTAGGGCTCCCTGCTCAGTGGGGACTCTGCTTGTTTCTCTCCCTTTGTTCTTACTCACGTGTGTGCTCTCTCTCTCAAATAAATAACTAAAATCTTTAAAAAAAAAAAAATGCTACCCATAGACTGATAATTTCTATGTTAGAGTAAACTGCTGTTTTGGTTTGTTTTCAGAAAGAATGAAAAAGAAAAGTTTTAAATAGTTACCTCATTTGCTTTATTCCTTTTTAAAAGGAAATAACTAATTGCTCAACTCCTATTTCCTTGGTAGAAACATTTAAAGTTATACAAACACTACCAGCACTACCTTTTATAGATTTACTTTTGGGTTGAAGTAGAGTATTTGTTTTTCCTGAAATTCTGTTTCCAGGTCCTTCTTTATGCCATTCCTTCCAACTGGAATGTCCGTTACATTAACTCCATCTTGCATGGCCCAGCTCAGAAATCTTCCATGTGAGGTCATCAACCCATCTTTTGGCTAAAACTAATCTCTTCTGAATACCTGTAGCACTTTGTACTTTTCTTATGGGACTTAACATTTGACTGTTATTTGAGCTCTATTTCAGTCCTTTTTTAAAAAAAATTAGTTTTTTTTTGTTTTTTATAATTTTTCTTTTGAAGATTTTATTTATTTGACAGAGAGAGAGACAGCAAGAGCAGGAGCATAAGCAGGGGATTGGGAGAGGGAAAACAGGCTTCCCGCTGAGCAGGGAGCCTGACACTGGGCTTGATCCCTGGACCCTGGTATCATGACCTGAGCTGAAGTCAGACACTTAACGAGTGTAGCCACCTAGGCGTCCCCCCCCCCCCAAAATTTAGTATTTTGAAAACAATTTCTGTCTTTGGAAAAATTGAAAGAATAGTAAGATAAACTGCCATCTTGTCACATTTTCTTATTTCTGTACGTAAACACGCACATATGTATAAGCTTTTATTTTTGCTGACCCATTTGAGAGCAAATTGCAGGCATCGTGAATCTTTTACCCTTAAGTACTTCATGTATCTCCTATGAACAAGGATATTGTTCTAAAATTTTTTTATTTTTTTATGAATATGTCTAAAAATGCCTAGTATGCAATTACAAGACAGGATATTTAAAATTAATATAATGCCATTATTTATACAGTGCTATTATCAGTTCATATTCAAATTCAGTACATTTTTAGTCTTTGGCACTACCTATCCTATAATTCTGTATCCCTGAAGCAGACCTCCACTTTGGTTCTTACTATGGACTTTGGAAGAGAGCTGACAAAATTTTATAATACAGCTTTATGAACTGTCACAATTTTGAATTTCTGCCTTTGAAATAATTGGCAATCATGTATTGGTGGTTGGTGCCTTTTCCTGTTCATCAGAAGAACTCAAGGTTCTTCTCCTTGACGTTCTATTTTTCTAGCAGACGTCTCTCTCTCTCTCAGAGGTAATATGACACAGAGACACTAGTTTGACCTCTCCATCACTCAGCCCACCACCAAATTTAGTGTTTTCTCATTCCAATTTTTAAGCAATATATTATGAAATAGTAAATAAAAAACACAAAATTTGAAATAATGCAAAACCCCTGTGCAGAGCCCTTATAATGAAAAAATTATTAGGTATAATAAGTGAATTGTACATGAGATATCTGCAGGTGATTTCATTGACCACTCTGCTGTTATTTTACATTCACTATTACATTATATTTTCATGTTTATATCTTAGGACAGTCTTATCCCAGCATTTAAATGATACTTGCAAGTACAAGAACTGAAGGACATACCCCTAAGTCAGTAACTTTGAAATAGAAGCAAAGTATAAAGAAGTGCTGTGAAAGAAGTGAAACAATTGCCATATTATGTCACACTGTTAATCTAGGAGAAAGCTTGGCAAAATGTTATCCAGTTACTGAGAAAATAAGTCTTCATTAAAGTTTAGGTGTGCCACAGTGGTTATAAATTTATATGCTGCAAGAAGGCATCCCAGTATGTCTTGAATTATGAGTATGATTATATGATGTTTCCAATAGCTAATTTAGGTAATTTTGATTGTTCCATACCTGCGTTGGTGTCTGTTACTATTTTCAGTATTAGAACAATATCTCCTCATGTGCTCTTAAACCCTACCCACCCCCTTTTTGAACTGGCAAAGTGATACGTGCTTATTGTAAAAATTCCTAACTTAATAGAAGTATGTTTTCAATTATGGAAAGTCACCTTGCCAGATAATTAGCACTAATTCTGTTTTGCTCTTGATCCCTTTCTCTTTGGAATCTCATTCTTTATTCTCATTTAATATTTGTAGCTTCTTTCTCTTTCTCAGGCCTTTGTACCTGTTTTTATCCTCTAAATATATTCAGATATTCTCCTAAAATAAAAACAAAAAGGTGCTTCTTAGTAGGACCTGATAGCTTACCTTCTCTTCTTGAAAAAGTAATTTACCTTTTTTCTTTCTTTCCTTCTCATTCTTAATACACTGTAACCTGGCTTCTGACACCCCTTTTCCAAAGTTACTGCTCTCTCTCATTTTCAGTTATTTACCTTAAAAAAAAAATCTGTGATTACAAAATAATTCTGGCATATCTTAAAAACACACACACACACACACACACACACACACACACACACACACAGAAAGGTTATTGACATCTGTACCCCAGTGTTTATAGCAGCAATGGCCACGGTCGCCACACTGTGGAAAGAACCAAGATGCCCTTCAGCGGACGAATGGTTAAGGAAGATGTGGTCCATATACACTATGGAGTATTGTGCCTCCATCAGAAAGGATGAATACCCAACTTTTGTAGCAACATGGTTGGGATTGGAAGAGATTATGCTGAGTGAAATCAGTCAAGCAGAGAGAGTCAATTATATGGTTTCACTTATTTGTGGAGCATAACAAATAGCATGGAGGACATGGAGAGTTAGAGAGGAGAAGGGTGTTGGGGAAATTGGAAGGGTAGGTGAACCATGAGAGACTATGTACTCTAAAAAACAATCTGAAGTGGCGGGGGGGTGGGAGGTTGGGGTACCAGGTGGTGGGTATTATAGAGGGCATGGATTACATGGAGCACTGGGTGTGGTGAAAAAAAAATGAATACTGTTATGCCGAAAATAAATAAAAAATTAAAAAAAATGAAAGGTTATTGAAAGTCTTTTTTAAACATTTTTTCTCTGAGATAATCTCTTTTAAGCATTTGATGTATTTTTGTTCAACTAATCCTATATGTTAATGTATTTAGCTCAGACATGCATATTGAAAATGAGAGATATATACATATCAGTCTGTAACTTGGCTTTCCAAATCTGTATATTTAGAAATATTGTACTACATTATATAATGTGGAGCAAATTGCTTAATTTTGCTACTTTAGCTTCATCATCTGCAAAGTAGAGATGATAACAGAGCTCACCTCATATGGTGCTTGTAGTATGAAATGGGGTAACTTATGCAAAACTTAGATCAGAGTCTGACACACATAGTAAGTATCAATAAATGGTAGATTTAAAAAATAAAGAACCTTTATGGTATGCTGGGTGGCTCAGTCAGTTGAGTGTCTACCTTCGGCTCAGATCATGATCCCAGGATCCTAGGATCAAGTCCTGCATCAGGCTCCTTGCTTGGCAGGGAGCCTGCTTCTCCCTCTGCCTGCTGCTCCCCCTGCCTGTGTGCATGCATGCACACTCTCTGTCTCTCTCTGACAAGGTCAGAAAGATAATAAAATCTTGAAAAAAATAATCTTTAGTTGTATTAAAATGTTGCATACTCATTAGTAATTTATTGATGTAGCAAGGATAAAGAACCTCTTATTTTAGTCTTTTCCCTATGTGTTACATTTTGGACAGCAACTTTTCATCTGTTAAAGTTTTGTTATAAGGTAGCAGTTCAGTCATATCTGCAGGGTTCACTTGTAATTCTAGTTCTCTTGCTATTTCCACCACATCTTCAATGATTTCCTTCACTGGAGCCTTGAACCCCTCAAAGTCATCCATGAAGGTTGGAATCAACTTCTTCCAAATTCCTCTTAATGTTGATATTTTGAACTCTTTCCAGGAGGAGTGTTTTTCTCATGCCACAGATATTCTTTTTATTTTTTTAAAGATTTATTTATTTATTTATTTGACAGAGAGAGAGAGAGAGAGAGAGAGAGAGATCACAAGTAGGCAGAGAGGCAGGCAGAGAGAGAGAGAGGAGGAAGCAGGCTCCCTGATGAGCAGAGAGCCCGATGAGGGACTCGATCCCAGGACCCTGAGATCATGACCCGAGCCGAAGGCAGCGGCTTAACCCACTGAGCCACCCAGGTGCCCCATGCCACAGATATTCTTAATGGCATCTAGAATGGTGAATCCTTTCCAGAAAGTTTTCAGTTTACTTCGTTCAGAACCACTAGAGGAGTTACTATTCCTTGGCACCTATAGCTTTACAAAATACATTTCTTAAGACTTGAAAGTTCAGATTACTCCTTGATTCATGAGCTACAGAGTGGATGTTGTGTTAGCAGGTATGAAAAGAACATTATTCTCATGATACATTTACATCAGAACTCTTGGGTGACCAGGTGCATTGTCAGTGAACAATTATATTTTAAAAGGAATCTTTTTTTTTCTGAGCAGTAGCTCTCAACAGTAGACTTAAAATATGCAGTAAACCATGTTGTAAAAAGATATGCTGTCATCCAGGGTTTGTTATTCCATTTATAGAGCACAGGCAGAGTAGATTTAGCATAATTCTTAAGTGCCCTAGGATTTTCAGAATGGCAAATAAGCTTTAGCTTCAACTTCAAGTTACCAGATACATTTGCCCCAAACAAGGGAATCAGCCTGTCCTTTGAAGCTTTCAAGTCAGACCTTTCCTCTAACTATGAAAAGTCCTAAATGGCATCTTCTTCCAATAGAAGGCTGTCATTTACATCGAACATGTGTTGTTTAGTGTGGTCACCTTCATGAATTACCTTAGTTAGATCTGGATAACTTGCTGCAGCTTCTATATCCATATTTGCTGCTTCACCTTGCTCTTTTATGTTATGCAAACATCTGCTTTCCTTAAACCTCATAAATCAGCCTCTGCTAGCTTTAGACTTCCTCTGCAGCTTCCTAACCTCCCATACTTCACAGAACTGAAGAGAGTTAGGGTTTTACTCTGGATTAGGTTTTGGCTTAAGGGAATGTTGTATCTAGTTTTCTCCTATATCCAGACCATGAGAACTTTTTCCATGTGGCTCTTTTGCTTTTATCATTCATGCGTTCATTGGAGTGCAACTTTTAATTTTCTTTAGGAACTTTTCCTTGCATTCATGACTTCGCTGTTCAGCACAGGAGGTCTAGCTTTCAGTCAGTCTTGGCTTTTGGCATGCTTCCTTCACTAAGCTTAATCATTTATAGTTTTGATTTAAAGTGAGAGATGTGTGATTCTTCCTTTTACTTGAATGTTTAGAGGCCATTATAGGGTTATTATTCGGCTTAATTTCAATATTGTTGTGTGTCAGGAAGTAGGGAGGCCCAAGAGGAGGATGAGAGATGCAGGAAGTAACTGGTCAGTGGAGTAGTCAGAACACACACAACATTTATTGTTTGCTGTCTTATATAGGTGCAGTTTGTGGTGCTCCCATACAGACACCAAAGGTCACTGATCACAGATCACCATAACAAGTGTAATAATAAAGTTTGAAATATTGCTAGAATTACCAAAATGTGACACAGAATCATGAGGTGAGCAAATGCTTTGGGGAAAATGGCGCCAGTAGACTTGCTTGACACACAGGGTTGCCAGAGACCTTCAATTTGTAAAACAAACAAAAATCCATTGTAAAGCAAAGTGCAATAAAATGAGGTGTACCTACACTTTTCTGACTCTCTTAGGAGTTTTTCCATTGTTTTTGGCCCTGTGGGAATTCTTGGGATTGTTCTGCCTGTTTCTTTCTATAGTTCTTTCCCCAAGTGTCTTTATAAGTATGACTGATCAGAAATAATCTGAAGACTTGAGAAGAATTATCAGGATCTGTTGAGCTCTCTCTGTGTAGTTGTCTTCTCCCTGGTACTCTTACCTATGAATATTAGACACCTTAGCCTTCCTGAATTCTCATCTCTCTCCTTACCTTAGATTGCTGGGCTTTGTTTATTTTCCCCTTCCCTCTGTGGCAGCCTGGAGACTTTTTTCAGGTAGTTAGTTACCTGAGGCATTTATGGGACTCAACCTCATTTGTTTTCTTCTCACAAGGATCACTGTTTTGCACTGCATTTGTTCAATATCTAAAAATATATATTTTTTTCTTATATGTTCTGTTCTTTAGTTTTAAGGTAGGAGAGTTGATCCTTTCTCTGTTCTGTCATGGTTGAAACAGTTGCCTATATATAGAAAGCTGTTAGTATTCTAAAATACTGTTAATTATCTTATGTGCCCGAATATTAGGTGAAGTGTAGCCATCCCCAAATGCTTATATTTCAGACTTTCTGAAGTTGCTCATTTTATAGGGTAACTTCTAAATTATTTTGCACACAAATTACAGTTTAAGAAGAACACATAGGCTTGAAATGTCCTTCATGCAAGTTTGGATGTTTATAGAAAATACAGTGAGTGTAGAATATAACACATTAAATAATCATGGTTGAGTATGACCTTAAAAATCATCAAGCATGCCCTATGACCCAGCAATTGCACTATTGGGTATTTACCCTAAAGATACAAACGTAGTGATCCAAAGGGGCACGTGTACTCGAATGTTTATAGCAGCAATGTCCACAATAGCCAAACTATGGAAAGAACCTAGATGTCCATCAACAGATGAATGGATCAAGAAGATGTGGTATATATACACAATGGAATACTATGCAGCCATCAAAAGAAATGAAATCTTGCCATTTGCGACAACATGGATGGAACTAGAGCGTATCATGCTTAGCGAAATAAGTCAAGCGGAGAAAGACAACTATCATATGATCTCCCTGATATGAGGAAGTGGTGATGCAACATGGGGGCTTAAGTGGGTACGAGAAGAATAAATGAAAGAATCTGGGATTGGGAGGGAGGCAAACCATAAGTGACTCTTAATCTCACAAAACAAACTGAGGGTTGCTGGGGGGAGGGGGTTTGGGAGAAGGGGGTGGTATTATGGACATTGGGGAGGGTATGTGTTTTGGTGAGTGCTGTGAAGTGTGTAAACCTGGTGATTCACAGACCTGTACCCCTGGGGATAAAAATATATGTTTATAAAAAATAAAAAATTATATTAAAAAAAATCATCAAGCATTGGATATAATATATAATCTTTCTTGAAAGATTAAAAAGTATGTTGATAAAAGTGGCCATATTATAGAGATCCTGATATATACCTACATAACAAATGGGGAAAATTGTGTATTATGTGAATAGATACTAATAATGATTTGAGATAAAATGTCAGGTGACATTTTAATATATAGATTCAAAAAGTGCAGCATCTAAACAATTTAGAGGGAAGTGAAATTGATGTTTGAGGTCAGAATGATTAGATGATTTTTAAAAGTGGCTGTATTACAATGATGATGCTAACATTAAGGTGAATATGAAGAATTTGATGGTAATTGTTTTCTGAATGTGACTGGAATAAAATGCTTTAGCCATATTATCTTAATAATATGTGTTGCTAAGCATATATATATTAATTGAGTCAGTTTAAAGTAGATACGATTATTTCATCTCTATTCTTACAGGCTTATATTTGGTCTGGCAAAACTATCTTAATCAGGTTTTACTGGGAAAATGGGGTATCTGATTTTCAGGGTTATTTCAGAAGTCTCTTAATTTTGTAATCACCTATAGTTTGGATATTAGAACAGCTATTCGTTAATTCAACAAATATTTATTGCGCCCATGTTACATTCTGGTTACCAGGTGCTAGGGATAAAGTGGTAGTTGAGTCTTGCCCCATTAGAACTTAGAATCCAATGAACTGAGAAACTGAGACATAGAAATCTTATAAGTTGAAGGACTCTTAGAAACTACTGAGTTTTTTTTTATTTTATAAAGGGGGACACTGAGGTGTACCTCCTGCCCCAAAAGAAGGTGGCTACTTAAAGTTAACAGAGTCTGTTTCTGACTCTTGGTATGGTGATTTTCAACCTCCACTGCTGGGAGGTCTGCCAGACTTAGGAATGTGTTCTCTCTGGGCTAGACTATTTTAGATATCATAAAATTTTCACATAAATTTCAGAACACTAAGGGAGAAACCAGCTGAAGAGTTTCACATACCTTTCTTTTGCCTATTATCTAAATTGTTTTCAGTATTTTTCCTAAAAAATGTTAAAGTTTCATTATTTGTGGAGTCGTTAGCCTTGAGTGGGCTTATTCTTTCATTTTAGGAGCCAAAGTTTGTTGGGGTGGTAGGAAGGGAAGAAGGGGGTACTCTCAATCTCCAACCAAGCATGTAATTTCCTGGCTCTCTCTTCTGTATGGGGGAAAGGATTTGTTGGCCCATGGTGAAATTTACTTCTGCTCACCCCAAGCCCCCATAGCCACATTTATGTATATAGATTTACAGCTCTAACTGGCATTTATTGAGCACTTGACAAGGTTGGCAGTTCTTTTAGTACTGTGCACATATTGTTTAATCCTTGCAGTAGTCCTGTTAGACTCTGTTCAAGGTAAACTTCCACTGGATATGTCTTAAGTGTATCCCATTAGGATTGAAACAAAAAGCTATCACCTAATAGCCAATCAATAATAATGATGATGATGCTTATTATATGAAAGATATAAGTGGTATACATGTATTAACTCTTTCTTGAGTTAATTAAAGTTGCTGATGTAGCCCATGACAACCTGAAACATTAGGTGTAGGAGTTAGGTTATAAGAGGCAAATGGCAACAGTTTAGTAATTTGAATTGAGGTCATTCATAATACCTGTAGACCATGAGGAATCCTGATAGACAGAAATTGCAGGTAGTTCTCTTCCTAACTGTACATTTTTAAGGGGAGGAGGCAAGCTTGTGAAACTGAAAGCCCGCTGCATCTTTCTTGTTCCCTGTCAGCCTATCTAGTTCTGTTTCACAGTGATCTTGAGGATAGGACATTAATTCACAATTCAGAAGTAGTTAGGTTACTGCTGGGTTAAAACAAAGTCTTGTTGAAGTTTGTAGTGCTACAAAGTTATAATTATCTTTTTGTGGTGTTTATTTTTTTTTTTTTCTAAAGGACTAGGTAAAATGGATTTAGTAAGGCACTAAATTTAAAATCTGGCTTCATTGGGTTTTTTTTTTTTTTTTTTTTTTAGTAAAGAGAGAAGAGGTAAGTTTTAGACATACTATTTTAAATTATTGCATTTTGTTCTTCCTTCTCCCCTTCTTAAAAATACCACATGGAATATTCCATTCATTACTGCTTGAGAAAGTCATTACTTTGCAAGCTGCAGTTGCTGAAATGGTTTAGTGGAAGAAATGTTTGCTTGCATTTTAAGTGATTTTTCCTTTTTGGAAGTTTTTTTTTTTTTTTTTGAATATCCAAACTGTAGCAAGCAAGAAGCAGATTTAAATTTATATCGGGGAAACCTCTTTGTGGAACATTTCATCAGATGACTCCTTGTCAACCTCATATCTTGGAAAGAGGGATTAATGAAATAGCATCTGAAGCAGCAGTGAACTCTTACGGAATAAACCCTGATACCTTCCACGGTGTTTTGTGGGATAATTTCAAGTTCTTCAGATATAGATTACATAAAGAAGATTATAGGGCACATGACACATTCTGGTTTCTTGTATTTTGGATAGTACAAAAATTAATACCTCTAAGAATGGATTCTGGAGAGATCTGATCATAGTTACAACTTTTTATCTATGGTTTTATCTCACAACTTCATTTTTTAAATTTTATTTTTAAGTTTTTTATTCATATGGAGCTTAAAATAGTTTGCAGTAATCTGCTTTACGTGTAAAATATTGTAATGGTAAAGTAATGGATTGCCTGTGCATTGTAACCACAAAGGTAAGATATAGTATGCTTTCTCCATTTCATTGTTAGTGACAGAATGTGAGAGGCCTTTTTGTTCATAATGTATTTTGAAAACAAAGTGTAACATTGTTATATATTTAAAAATAGATAGTTGAATCCATGTGATGCTTAGTTTGTATTCTTTAGGGAAGGTAATATTTTGAAATGTGTTTTAAATGGCTAAAAATAGTGTATTGAGTGGATTTTTTTTTCCCTCTGAGATCTATAGGAAGCTCTTTTCCCATAGCAAAGGTTTATAAGGCCTTGATTATATTTAAATCTTATAAATATATTAAAAGTTCTCCCCCTCTGTTTTATTTTTTGCCCCAACATGTGATAATGGCTTAAAGTATAACTCATTTTGGGGCGCCTGGGTGGCTCAGTGGGTTAAAGCCTCTGCCTTCCGCTTGGGTCATGGTCTCAGGGTCCTGGGATGGAGCCCCGCATCAGGCTCTCTGCTCAGTGGGGGGCCTGCTCCCCGCTCCCCTGCCTGCCTCTCTGCCCACTTGTGATGTCTGTCAAAAAAAAAAAATATATATATATATACACACACACACACATATATATATATATAACTCATTTTGAGAATGGTTTCTGGACTGTTCTATCAATTGTAAAAAGTTAATTTTTTTCAAGAATTAAAAAATAGTTAAGTTCTGATTGTTTTGCCTTTGGAAAGATGTTGATTTGGATTTTAAATGATTAAATTTGTAGAAGTACTCCTTAAGGAAGTACTTGTTTTTTAAGTCTGTTTTACTTATTGTCCTCAAAGTGCAACATGCTCTGCTTAATCTCCAAGTTCGGTTTCTTTTATTTCTGAGCACCAGTTTTTGGACAATGTGTCATTGTATAAGATTCAGGATGCTTACATTTTCAATTTTTACATGGTCTTTTATGGAATAGTTTACTTTGTTGGTTCTTATTTCTGTAACTTAAGATGACAGTGATTGCTAGACTAATAAAAGTAAATATGTAAATTCTGAGAATATACTGTTCCTGTATAGTGAATTATTTCTTACAAAAGGAGAAGTGAGAAAATTGGTGAAAATTAGTTTTCTTTGCCTGTTGCTTAAAGAGTTACAGTTCAAACAGGAGTTTTAATCAGATACAAACATGCCCATTATCTGGTCCCATCCTGTTTATAAGGGGATGTCTTGTACCTCTAAGTAAAATGTTTTATTAAATATTCTTAAACAATGTTTAAAGGGCAAAAAACTTGGAAAACAGGTTTTGGGTTCTTTTTCTCCGGGAGTTCTTTTCATGGTTGTCTGTGGTTAGTTCTTCTAGTGATTTACCTTTTATCACTTCACTCATTTTGATTTTTATTTTTGATATTATAGTCAGCTTACTTGAAATGCTTGCTCTTCTCTCATTCTTACCCTTCTTAATAAAAGAATGTTTGCCTTTGACCCTTTCTAAACAAGAGAGCTACTATTGTTAAAGTATGGGATCATTACTGTGAAGTTTTTATACATTTTTATTATGTAACTGTTAACAAAGAGAAAAGATGTAAGTTTGAAATTAGGAAGCCTGAAACATTATTTGTAGTTACTTTTGAAAGAGTAAATTTAAATAATTTCATCTATTATTAGAAATAAAACCCTTGAACGTTTAACTAATGACTACAGCAGGAAGAGGAAAATTCTTAATTTTCTTTTCAACCAAATTGCTTCATGTTTTCTCTCTTGGATCTTTTTTCTGATCTTCAGAGAGCTTATTGGTTCTTATATGTGTTTTTAAAGTCTGACAATATATTTGATGTAATTCTATCATGTTAATACTAAAACACCTTTCCAAGTGAGATTTTTTTTTCCATCATCCGCCTCCCCTTCTCCCACTTGTGTAGGCACAGTGAGCTAGGTTGGCATGTTGCATCACTGCTACCATGGATACCCTTAAGAACAGGCATGTGGGTTGAGCTAAAGCAATGATGATTAGTTTTCTGGGTTTTTTCCCCTCGTAACTGTGTGTTCTTCACAATGAAGACTCTTATTTTAAAACGTTTGCAAATGACTAGGTTGTGAGATGTGATGACTAAATCATCACTGCTACTGAACTGCCAAATCTTGGCCTCTATTTACAGTAGTATTAATGTCATTTACTAATTTAAGATGATCATAAATAGCTAGCTCTACATTCTTTTTCTGATTAATATGTTTTAAACACTGTTTGTTTTGCCTCTTAATGAAAATAAAAATGTATTTTCTCTTTGAGTTTTAAAAAATATTGTTCGGAATTTGGATATTTTGCAGGGGAAAAAAATCCTAGTTAGTCTTTCTATCATTGCAGTATTTATGATTATCATTAATATACATACATAGATTTCTGTATAGTTCAGTCAGCTTGGATACAATATGTTGTGCTTTTCACATAATGTCTTTCTAAAAGATACTTATTTTTGTGTTTGTAAATTTTTGTGTTCTAAGAAGCTAGCTTCTTTGTAAATGTATGTCAGTTGGGGTAATGTTAATATTGTCAGTGAGCCAGGCAGACAGGTGTGGCTTTATCAGACTCTTTATCATGTAGGAAAATTAATTTGAAGGAATATACAAGGTCCAACAAGAATGATTTAGTAGTATTGTTATATATGGTATGTTTTCTTTTGTTAGTGGTAAAGCACTATGTATAAGCTATAGCTGTGGGCATTCATAATCTTTAGTATAGAGGTTTCTCAGTTGTCCATTCACTTCTGAGAGAGGGGAGTTCCATAACTTTAGTACCAGAATTCTTGGAGTAGAATTCTGTTCTTTTCCATCTTTTGTTATACTGCTTCTTTATCAAGTATAAAAAGGATGTTCTTTGTCTCTGTTTCTTTTAGGATCATTTAGCAGAAGTTTAGGGGGCAGGAGAAAGACCTGAAAAGAAAAAGAAAATTATACTGTATGTTCTTGATTAAGTTTAGAAAGGAGAAAAGGAACTTTTATATTTCGTGAGATACTCAGTACCAGTTGTTGTTATTTTATTATTTAACTCATTTTCCAAAACTTGGAGTCCATATTAACTGCCGTTGGGGTGATAATTTGAAGTTGATACATGGAGTCTTGGGCGTCTTTTCCAATTAAGGATTCCCAATACATTTGTTTCAGGAGGTATAGACCAGGTTTTCATTATTTTTGTTATCAGATCTTTTTTTCTTTCCCCCCAATTCCTGTGAGGTGTTTCCTTCCTCTTTGAGCTCTTCATGCATAATAATTTCCTCTTTTTTGCAAGTGCTTACCCCAAATCTTATTAACCCTTCAGATTCCAGCTTATATATGACTTCCTCAAGGAAGCCTACCTTAAAGCCCAAGATTAAGTAAGGTTCCTCTACTTCTGTAAGTAAACTTTACTATTCCTTTATAACACACACTGTATCATATATTTATGTGATTCTTTTTTTAATGTATATTTCTCTCACTGTATGGTAAGCTTTAAAAGTAAGACGTCTTTTTCCCCAAGGTATTTCTGATGCCAAAGCAGGTATCTGAGTACCTACTTAGAGTGGATACTCAGTAAATAATTTTTGAATGTATGAAGCTTTGGTACAGATGTTCCAAATTTGTGGATTAAAGAAGAGTATTTTACTTCATAATGGATTTTAAGTCTTATTTTGAATATGGTTATATGTTGAGATCCTGGAAATTGTCACTAAAATTTATCTCTCTGTATTATAATGGATTTAAAAGGATTCAGAATGTGACTTGTCTCCCAGTGTTTTCCACCTTTTTCTTAGTTTATAATGTCTTGAAACTTGACTACTAGTTACTTAAGTATTTGACTAATTTGTTGACTGATTATATACATATAAAGTGTTTTTTCTTTGTGTTTTATACCTAATTTGGGAGAGACAGATCCTTTTTCATTTTTTAGGGTTTACTTCTGTCTCTAGGCTGAAAATTAACGTTAAGTAACAACTTCACTCCAGTAGAACTTTTTGCAGTGACATAAATGTTATGTATCTGTCCAATCCACCACTACATGAAATGTGGCCATTTTGACAGGGGAACCTAATTTTAATTTTAACTAATTTACAAGGACTTAGATTACTGATCTATAACAACTATTCCCATGTACCAGCCAACTCTTCACTTACTCCTCCTGAATTTTTTAAACCTTTCTTTTTGAGGGGGCAATAAACTCACATATTACTCAAAATAAACTCAAGTATCAAAACTGTCAATAAAGAGTTTATATAACTATGTCTCATTTCTTTCTCCGTAAGAAGCTGCTTTTGTTTTTCCTATCTTGGATGTTTTTATTTCTCCTTTGTGCAGTAGGTCCTTTGTTTTTCACAATCTTGTGCCTCTCGTCGGTTTAACTTACTTAAAATACCCTGAAGTTCTTCATTTTAGCACAGAGCTTTTCCTCATTCATTTTTACAGAAATACAGTATTTTATTGGGTGAATATATCATACTTTTAATTTTTTAACCAAACATGAACTTTTAAGTGAATGGCATATAACAACTAGTTCTAATTGGGGAAGGATGAAAGTTGGATCTATGCCCAATACTGTGTATCATGAGAAATTCCAAAATATTCAGAATATATAAATGTATTTTTGCTGGGCACCAGAGTTCATTCTTTTACAGTTAAAAACTATTTTGGTAAACAACTTTGTATGTGTGTCATTTTATACTTGTACAGATATATCTGTATGATATTAGGATTGCTGCTTTAGAGTGTAAGGGAATCGGTAATTTCAGTAGCTTTTGCCAAACTCTCCTCCATTAGAATTGTGCTATTTTGCATTCCCACCAGCAGTGTATCAAAGTGATTATTTCCCTGAAACTTTGTTGATGGAATGTATTTTCAAATTTTTGGATTTTTGAAAATTTGTTAGGTGAGAAATGTATAAATGTAGTTCTAATTTGCATCTCTTATTCAAGCAAGATTTATTACAGTTTTTCTTTTGGATTGTTGGTCTTTTTCTTAATTTTTAGGAGCTCTTTATATAGCAAGGAGATCAGTCTTTGTAATAGGAGTTGCAGGTGTTTTTTCCCTTCCCCTTCTCTTTCCCCCTCTTATACTCTAGAATTTCATTTTTAAATTTTTGGATCGTTTGAAGATTATCCTGATGTATAGTGTTATTTGGAACTGTTTTTCCAGTGGTTACCTATTTGTTCCAGTGTTGCTTATTAAAAAGTCCATATTTATCCCCACTGAATTGAGATGCCACTTTCTGACAAATAAATTATCTTAAGTATTTTTGTCTACTTCTAGACATTCAATTCTGTTCCATTGGTCTGTGTTCATGAACCAACTGAACGGTGTTTTACTTATTGAAACTTTTTAGTATGACTTAGCATCTAATATATTCTTTCTCATTGATTTCTTTTTTTGAGCTTTTCTTAAAAAGGAGGTGGGGAGGATTTTTTCCTGTTTGTTTTTCTACATAAACTTTAGAATCAACTTATCTAGCCAAGAAAAAAAGTGTTATGGTATTAGAAATAACTTCTACATAAATAGTACACCTTAAGGAATGTTTTCTGCCCAGAAGAGAGAGGCAGGAAAGCTGGTTAAGTTTATTCCTTATAAACCTTTCCCAGTTATGAGTATAAACTCCCACTAAGAGGCTAGACAATATTTTTGATTCCCTAGCCTGAGGAGCAGGATTTTAAATTCATCATTTAAGACTTCTTAACAGTTGATTTCGTTTAATCAAGGGCACATTTCACCTGTTTCATAAATTTTGCCTAGTGTTTTGCTCCATGACTTCACCCATTGACTAAAGTTACCTGCCTTTGACTAAATAAAATAGATTTATTTCTAGTGCCAACTCTGGTTGGTGTTGGATACCCACAGGTCTCTCTGTATTGGGAATTCCAACAGGTTGAAGGAAGAATGCTGCCATCAGGCAGTCTTTTCCATAGTTGAGGGATTGGAGAAAAATAGGGGACTTGGCAGAACAATGGGATCATTTGTATTTAATATATTTTGAAAATCCTTACACATTATTGGGTGATTGCCTAATAGCATTTAAAATGACTCCACTAAAAAAAATTTGACTCCATTGTTTGGATGCTTTATAATTTATTAAATGAGTAAGCATTTGAATTATTTCTACTTTTTTCTCTTAACATGATGTACTTTGTGCTTAATCTCTGACCATACCATGATTCTTATGTAAGGAATTTCTAGTATAAAAGATATGGGCGGGGCGCCTGGGTGGCTCAGTGGGTTAAGCCCCTGCCTTCTGCTCAGGTCATGATCTCAGGGTCCTGGGATCGAGTCCCGCATCGGGCTCTCTGCTCAGCAGGGAGCCTGCTTCCCTCTCTCTCTCTCTGCCTCCCTCTCCATCTACTTGTGATTTCTCTCTGTCAAATAAATACATAAAATCTTAAAAAAAAAAGATATGGGCATTTTCAGTGTTTTCATAAATATTGCTGCCACAGTAGCTTAACTTTTATCACCTTCAGACTTTTCCCTGCTAACATGCCCTATTTTATATTGAATATGTTTTCATTAAATTGTTCTTCATTTACATCTGGAAGTGTTCATTAGAGGTCCTAATCTTATTCATGACTGAATTTCTTTGAACTTCCCAGAATATATTTTCTTGTTTCTTGACTTTCACCTTTTCATTAGTTTTTAATATCCAGTCAGTCAGTGCTCATCTGGGGTTCACCTTATTTGGGACCTACTGAATTGGAATAATAGAGATTGTGTTTCAGGTACTGCCCTTCCCTTTTACAATTGGGCTTTCAAGTGAATGAGGACTAAGACTTAATGTTTTTCCTATTTTGTTACTCTTGTTTTAAAATTTTTTATAGTCTTCATTCTGTAGCAATCACTCAACTGAAGTTATATCACTTAGTTTGGGCAGAGAGAATAAAGAAAAATATTTAAGAGCTCAGGCTCTAGAGACCTTTGAGTTCTAGTCCCAATGCTTGATTCCTGGACAAAGCACTTAATTCTTCTGCGTTTAAATTTCCTCATCTCTAAAATGGGGAAAATAATGGCACCTACTTTACAGGGTTGTTAAAGATTAATTGAGCTCATACCTGTCAAGTGTGTGAAATGATAACTACCATATAGTAAAACTTTACTAATTGTTAGATCTTTTTATAATTTGTATTAAATAGTAATACAATATATAACCTTCTAGTTGGACAGAGCAGTCTTTCTCTGACTCATTCTCTGTGTTTGACACTGTTGATTTTTCTTTTCTAATTCTTGTTCCTTGCCTTTTATGACTAGTTTGCTGGTTCTTATTAGGAATGGTAGATGGTTTAGGTACAGCTCTATCATTAGGGCATTCTGGAAGTAGGAATAAAAAGAAAATGAAAAAGGGTAGGATTTAAAGACACTTCTACCTCTGCCTGTTTATATTTTATCTACCTCTTCTTTTGCTGCTTAGATATTAAAGTTAGGTTAATGCTCGGTCATTGAAGACAGCTTGCTGAATCTTTGGTTGCCAAATGTTCATGAATGTAATAACTATGATACTTCTTTCAGTGATTACTGTGTGGTTTTCTTATATGGATAAAGAGAAATGGTTGTCCATATGTGGGAATAGAAACTTATTTGTGATTCCAGTGGGTACTCAGCAACTGTTTAACTAGGTAGCTGATATAGTGGTAGGAAATAAATCACCAGAGAAATGTTGACTTGTTGGCTTAATGGTTGGGAATTATAATAGAAAATTTGGCTTCTTTAGGTGAAACAACTGTCTTTTATTTAAATGTTCATATTTGTATGTCAGGGCACTTCTAGTTGTGCTGGGTTGTATTAAAATAGTATGTTAGCCAGTAGCTTTGAAAGAGACCTTTTAAAAGAAAGACCCTGTACATAGGTACCAGGTTTTTTTTTTTTTTTTTTTTTTTTAGATTTTTAAAAGCTAAATTTTGGTAGTAAATAGAAATGCTGCCCTCTACTGTTTGTTGATTGTTTTACTGCCAGGTAAAAATGCTCGATAACCTGTAGTAGGATAATTTCTTAAAGTATATATATTATTAGATTGGAGTATAATTATATAAAACATTCTGATAACTTAGTTGTTAAAGTATATTTATTGCTTAATGCCAAATCCCATTAAATGTGTTATTGTCACTTTTGCTTTTAGAAAAAACTTGGATCCTGGAACAAAGTTCAGTTTAATTTTCAGTTCTCATTTTATGTGGTGAGCTTTAAGTAGGTGCTAGATTGATTCCTTGTGGTTGTGTGATTCAGAGTTTGTACTGATAGCTTATAAACAAACTAAAAATAAATTTTATAGATAAAGATAATTTTTCTGCTGTTGTAAATTAGTAGTATTTGCTATGCATGGTTGAGGGACTGGAGAAGGGTGGGGGGACCTGACAGAACAATGGGATCATTTGTATCTAATATATTTTGAAAATTCTTTTATATCATTGATTATAGTTCTGCAGAATTTTAAAATTACTTTGTTTTGATAGGTCACAAGTTTTCCTTAATTTCATTTATTGTACTTTTCACTTTGAGACTATGTGCTCTTTGGGAATTCCATTTTTCTTTTTAAATTCATTATTGTATCCACTTTGTATATCCTTCACAACAACACAATATCTCTTAATGCTGTTACTTTATATATTTAAAATTGCCATTTTTGTCTTGTGCTAGTTCTAATGTCTTTGTCACCTGCGGTTCTCCTGGGGGGTCTGCTTTTAATAATTCTTCCCTTATTTGTGTTCTACTGATTATTCTCATATCTTGAAGTTTTTGTTGTGTGCTTTAAATAGTGTGTAAAAAAAAATTGAGATTAAACCCTTGTTCTTTCACTTTCCAGAAGCTAGAATGAAACTAATCAGTTAGGAGTTGAATTTGTATAGGGCTAGGTTGCTACGTTAGTTACTTTTTGCTTACTGCTATTTTCAAATATATTAAGAGTGAGATCAGTTCTATGTCTTTCGTAAATTCTTTCAACTAGCAGGATTTTAGGTTCTAAGAACTTTGAGACTATAGAAATGTTTGACTGCTCTTCTATCCCAAGTCCCAGCCTCCTCCACTGCAGTTACCATTAGTAAATGTTCCAGGAGCATGATCCAGGGTGTGGGGTAACGAACTCTCCATTTTAGTCTCTTCCAGGTTCTAACTTGTCACGCCAACCCACCTGTCACTAAAAACTCCACTCCTTAGGATACCTAGCTGGCTTAGTCAGTAGAGGATGTGACTCTTGATTTCGGAGTTGAGTTTGAGGCCCAGGTTGGGCATAGAGATTACATTTAAAAAAAAAAAAAAAATCCACTCCTTACCCCAGCAGAGTTTCTTAACCCAGATCAGGCCCAGTCCTTTGCCTCCTCTTGCCTAAACTTGCTTCATTTATATAAGTGTCTGCCTTCTTAAGAAAAGGCTCAGTTCTTTGGGATTTGAATTCTTTAGATTAACTTGTGTTCAGAAATTTCCATTTTTTTCTTCATTAAACTTTTTAATTTTGTGGTGATTATAGATTCATGTGGTAGTAAGAAATAACACAGAGGTCTCCTGTGCTCTTTACCCAATTTCCTGCAATGGTAATGGTAGTATTATATCACTAACTAGGATATTAACATTAATACAGTCAAGATACAGAACAGTTCCGTCATCACGAAGATCCCTCAGTTGCTTTTGCCACACCCACTTCCCTCCCACCCCCATCTGCTTCCTAAATTCACAGCTACTACTAATCTGTACTAATATTTTATCATTTCAAAAATTTTTTATAAATGGAATTATAAGTATGTAAACTTTTGGCATTGGTTTTTTAAAACTTAGCACAATTTTTTTGGAGATTCATCCAGAAAATTGTTGTTGTATATATCAGTAGTTGTTCCTTTTTGTTGCTGAGTGCTGTTCCATGATACGGATGAAAAATTGTTTAACCACTCACGTGTTGAAGGATATTGGGGTTTTTGTAGTTTTTGGCTATTACATATAAAGCTCCTATTAAACATTCATGTGTAACTTTTTTTTTTTTCATTTTTTGAGATTTTATTTATTTACTTAGAGAGAGTGAGAGAGAGCATGAGAGGGGAGAAGGTCAGAGGGAGAAGCAGACTCCCCATGGAACAGGGTGCGCAATGCAGGACTCAGTCTCAGGACTCCGGGATCATGACCTGAGCTGAAGGCAGTCGCTTAACCAGCTGAGCCACCCAGGTGCCCTCATGAGTAGCTTTTTAATAAACTGCTGTCCAGGGTGGCTGTACCACATTGTATTCCCGTCAACAATGGATGAATGATCCTGTTTCTCTATATCCTCATCAGCATTTGGTGGTGTCACTGTTTATTTTAGCCACTTTCATGAGTGTGTTATGTTATGTCAGTGGTTTTAATTTATATTTTCCTAATGGCTAATGATACTGAACATCTTTTCATGTGCTTATTTGTCATCTATATATTCTTCTTGGTGAAATATCTCTTCGTGGCTTTTGCCCATGTTTTAATTGTTTTGGGCTTTTTTTGTTTTTTGCTTTACCATTGAATTTTGAGAGTCCTTTACGTAATCTAGTATACTAATCCTTTGTCAGATACGTCTTTGCAAACATTTTCTCCCAGTTGGTGCTTGTCTTTTCAGTTTTCATCCTCTTACTAGGGTCTTTCCTGTGGAGCAAAAATTTTTAATTTTGGAGAAGTCCATTTTATTAACTAACACTTTCTTCATGTGTCATACTTTTTGTTACAAATCTAAGATGTCTTTGCCTAGTCCCAGGTTCTGAAGATTTCCTTTTCTTTCTTTCTTTTTTTTTTTTTTAAATAAGTCCATGATTTATTTTGAGTTACTTTTTGTGTAAGATGTGGGACATAGGTTGAGGTTCTTTCTTTTTCTTTTTTCTGTAGATATCCACTTGTTCCACCACTATTTGTTGAGAAGACTATCTTTCCTCTATTGAATTGCTTTTACAGATTTGTTGTAAATTGGTTAGGCATTGTATAGAGTTGTTCAGTTTCATTGATTTATGTGTTTGTCCACCACAAATACCACACAGTCTTGATTAATGTAGCTACATACATGTTTTGAAATCGGATAGACTTGATCTTATCCATTTTTTTTTTCAAAATTGTCTTAGTTTTTCTAGTTTCCTTGTCCTTCTAAATTTTATTTTGTTATTAATTTTATTTATTTGTCAGAGAGAGAGATAGCGAGAGAGAGAAACAAGCAAGGGGAGTGGGAGAAGGAGAAGCAGCTTCCTGCAGAGCCAGGGAGTCTGATGCACGGGGCTCGATCTCAGGACTCTAGGATCATGACCTGAGCCAAAGGCAGATGCTTAACGGCTGAGCCACCCAGGCACCCGTGTCTTTCCAAATTTTATAGTAACCTACAAATGTCTTGGGATTTTGATTGGATTTTAATTGTGTTAAATATGTAAATTGATTTGGTGAAAATTGACATCTTTACTATAGAGAGCTATACCATTACTGTTGGTAATAAAGATGTTGGTTGAATCTTCCAGTCTTTGAAACATGGTATGGCTCTCTATTTATCTTATCATTAATTTCTTTCATCAGTATTTGTAGTTTTCAGTGTACAAGTCTGGTCACTTTTATTAGATTTACACATTGTGTGTCACTTTTGTTTTGAGTGATTGTAAATGATACTGTAATTTTTTTTTATATCAGCTTCATACCCAGGGTGGAGCTCTGTGTGGGGCTTGAACTAATGAACTTGAGATCAAGAGTCAGATGCTTAACTACTTGAGCCACCCAGGAGCCCCAATAACACTGTGTTTTTGAATTCAGTATTCACATATTCATTGCTATTATGTAAAAATGCGGTTGACTTTTGTATTGTTGTCTTGTATCCTGTGATCTCACTGAACTCAACTTACTACTTTAAGAGTTTCTTTGTAGATAATTTGAGACAACACTGAAAATTGGGACAGTTTTATTTCTTCTTTCTATCCTCTATGCCTTTATTTCCTTTCATTGCCTTAATACATTGGCTAGAACTTCTAGCACTGTGTAGAGTAAGAATAGTAAACGCAGACATCCTGCTTTGTTCCCAGTATTAGGAGAAAAACATTCAGACTTCCACAATTTATTTCATATATATATAGTATTACTTACTGTAAGTTTTTTGTAGCTGCTCTTTTTCAAGTTGAGCAAGTTTGCCTCTATTTCCCCCACTTTTTTCCTGAGTTTTTATCATGAATCATGAATGGATGTTGATTTTGTTAGATGTTTTTTCTGCATTAATTAATGTTATCAGGTCATTTTTCTTCTTTAACCTGTTAATATGGATGATCACCCTGATTGATTTTCAAATATTGAACCGGGCTTGAATCCCTGCAATAATAATCTGTTAGTCATGGTTTAAACACTTGTTGTCTTTTGCTGAATTTTATTTGTTAATATATTTTTTTAAGATCTTTATTTATATATTCATGAGGTTTATTGGTCTGTGGTTTTCTTTTTTTGTACCGTCTTTAGTTTTTGTTATCCAGATAAACTGGTTTTGTAATGAGGGTAATACAAGCTTCATAAAATTAATTGAGAAATTCTTTTTGTTTGTTTGTTAGTCTTACTAGTATTTGTCAGTTTTACTGATTATTTCACAGAACCAGCTCTCTGTTTCATTGATTTCTTTTTCTGTTTTCAGTTTTATTGCTTTCTGCTTTATCTTTGTTTTCTTTCCTTCTGCTTACTTTGGGCTATTTTGCTGTTTTTTCCCCTCTAGAGGTGGGTGCTTAATAGATTATTAATTTGAGATTTTTTTCCTCTTAAGTTTGTATTAGTGCTGTAAATTTCCCTGTCAGCACTGTTTTAGCTGTTTCTAACATATTTTGATATGTTGTATTTTTATTTTCCTTTATTTCAGTGGATTTTTTCACGATTGCCCCTTTCATCCTTGGATTATTTAGAAGTGTATTATTTTGTTTCCAAGTGTTTGGAGGTTTTTCCTGCTATCTTTCTGTTGTTAATTTCCACTTTGATTCCATCGTGGTCAGAGAATACCCTAGGTTTGATTACACTTCTTTTAAATTTGTTAAGGTTTATCTTACAACCAAAATATATATAGTCTATTTTTGTATATGTTTTCTGGGCACTTGAAACGGTGTGTATTCTATTGTTGGGTAGAGTGTTCTATAAATAAATTTATTAAATCCTAATTACTGGTGGTGTTGAATTTTTCCTTATCTTTCCTGATTTTCTTTGTGATTCTGTCATTGGTAGAGAGAAGGTTGTTGACGTCTCCTAGTATAATTTGGATTTGTCAGCTTGTCCTTACAGTTTTGTCCGTTTTTGCTTCACACACTTCGTACCTTTGTTGTTGGGTATATGCACATTTAGATTTAGGATGGCTATGTCGAGTCTTTGCAGAATAACCTTTTTATAATTATGTAATGTTTTTCTATGATCTATGTGTCTATTTTTATACCAATACCATATTGTTATAATGATTATAATCTTGTAATGGAGTTTGAAATCAGGGTGCATGATACCTCCAGCTTTGCTCTTTTATAAGATTGCTTTGGCTACTTAGGATCTTTTGTGGTTCCATACAAATTTTAGGATTACGTGTTCTATTTCTGTGAAGAATGCCATTGGAATTTTGATGGAGATTGCATTGACCCTGTAGATTGCTTTGGATAATATGGGCATTTTAACAATATTAATTCTTCCAGTCCTTGAGCATTGAATATCTTTTCATTAGTTGTGTCAGTTCTTCTTCAGTTTCTTTCATCAGTGTCTTATAGTTTTTAGTGTACAGGTCTTTCACCTCCTTGGTTAAATTTATCTCTAGGTATTTTTTTTTTTTTTTTTGATGTAGTTGTAAATATGATTGTTTTCTTAAATTATCTTTCTGATAGTTTGTTGTTAGTATATAAAAACACAACAGATTTTTGCATATTGATTTTATACTCTGACTTTACCAGATTTGTTTATTCTAATAGTTTTTTTGGTGGCATTTTCTATTTATAGAATTATGTCATCTGCAAATGGAGTTTTACTACTTTCTTTCCAATTTGGATTCTTTTATTTCTTTTTGTGTTTAATTTTTCTGGCTAGGACTTTCAGTACTATGTTGAATAAAGGTGGCAAGAATGGTCTTCTATAGATCTTAGGGGAAAGGCCTTCAGATTTTCACCATCGAGTATGAGGTTAGCTCTGGGCTTGTCATATGTGGCCTGTATTATGTTGAAGTACATTCCCTCTATACCTACTTTGTTGAAGTTTTTATCATAAATCTATAGAATTTATAGAATTGATTGAATTCAATAGAATCTACTGAATCTAATTGATTCAGTCTATTGAATCTAATTGAATTTTGTCAAATGATTTTTCTGCATCTATTGATCATACGGTTTTTTTTGTGTTTTTTTTTTTAAATCTCTAGAGTTTTGTTCTTTTTTTTTAAAGATTTTATTTATTTATCAGAGAGAGAGGGGGGGAGAGAGCAAGCACAGGCAGGCAGAATGGCAGGCAGAAGCAGAGAGAGAAGCAGGCTCCCTGCCGAGCAAGGAGCCCCATGTGGGACTCCATCCCAGGACGCTGGCTGGGATCACGACCTGAGCCGAAGGCAGCTGCTTAACCAGCTGAGCCACCCAGGCGTCCTGATCATATGGTTTTAATCCTTCATTTTATTAATGTGGTGTATCATGTTAATGGAGTTAGGGATATTGACCTGTCTTGCATTTCTGGAATAAATGTTACTTGATTATGGTGTATGATCCTTTTAATGTATTCTTGAATTCATTATGCTAATATTTGGAGTATTTTCACATCTATATTCACCACAGATAATGGCCTGTAATTTTCTTTTCTTTCTCATGGTGTCTTTGTCTGGTTTAGGTATTAAGAGTAATCCTGCTCTCACAAAATGAATTTGGAAACATTCCATCCTTTTTATTTTTGGGAAGACTTTGAAGAGGGTAGTATTAAATCTTTGAATGTTTGGTAGAATTTACCACTGAAGCCATTTGGTCTTGAACTTTTGTTTGTTGGGGGATTTTTTTTTTTTTAATAAGATTTTTATTTATTTATTTGACAGAGAGAGAGATCACAAGCAGGCAGAGAGGCAGGCAGAGAGAGAGGAAGGGAAGCAGGCTCCCTGCTGAGCAGAGAGCCCGACGTGGGGCTCGATCCCAGGACCCCGGGATCATGACCTGAGCCGAAGGCAGAGGCTTAACCCACTGAGCCACCCAGGCGCCCCCAGTTGGGAGATTTTTGATTACTGAGTCAATCCTTTTACTAGTAATTGATTATTAACATTTTTTATTTCTTCCAGACTCAGTCTTGGAATATTGTATGTTTCTAGGAACTTAGCCATTTCTTCTAGGTTGTTTAGTTTGTTGGTGTGTAATTTTGCAGAATAGTCTCTTATGATCCTTTGCATTTATGTGGTGTCATTTTAAACTTCTTTTTCATTTCTGATTTTATTCATTTGAGCCCTCTTTTTTCTTAAAGAGTCTAGCTAAAAGGTTGTCATTATTATCTTTGCAAGAATTAGCCCTCGGTTCCATTGATCTTTATTGTCTTTCAGTCTCTTTCATTTATTTAGTTCAGATCTTTATTACTTCCTTTCTTCTACTGGTTTGGGCTTTGATTGTTCTTCCTTTTCTAGTTAAGGTATAAAGTTAGATTATTTATTCAAGATTTTTTTGTTCCTTAAGTTAGGCCTGTATTGCTATGAGCTTTCTGCTTTGAACTGCTTTTGCTGAACCTATTATGTTATCCGGAAAAATAAAACTACCACTTATTTTAACAGCAAAAATGGTTGTTTAGGGATAGTAAGAATTGCAAACGAAGACTTGGAAGCTACAAATAAAATCATGGGCAGGTCTGTAGAACAAGGAAGAGGGATTCTCTTTTATAAATGAAAGGGGAAGTCAGGAGGGCTGTTGTGAACAAAAAAAAATTCACTGGAGTAAATTGGGGGTTTGAAGTATAGTGTGGCTTTTCATTGATTGAATTGTGACAGCCTCTTATTGGCTGGGTGTGTTGCTGGGGCGGGGGAGGGTGAAATATTTTCTTCCTCCTGCTGGTATAGTAAAGTAATACACCTATGCAAGCTCTATCTCTTCCTGTTGGGTATGAGTTGACATTGAATGGGTGGAGATGAGAGCTCCCCATGCTAGTTATTAGCCTTCCAACTCCATTCTAAGAAAGGTGGTTCTTTTTTCTTTTTCTTTTTTTTCTTTAGTATTTTCACACATAGATTTTGGTATGTTGTAGTGCCATTTCAATTGTTTCAAGGTTTTTTGTTTTGTTTTGTTTTAAATTTCCCATTTGATTTCTTTGTTGACCCCCTTGGTTATTCAGTAGCTCGTTGTTTAATCGCCACATATTTGTGATTTTCCCAGTTTTCTTCTGGTAATTGATTTCTAGTTTCATAACTATTATGTTAAGAAAAGATACTTGCTATAATTTCAGTATTTTCAAATTTATTGAGACTTGTTCTGTGGTCTAACATGATGTATCCTATAGAATGTTACAGGTGTACTTGAGAAGAATGTGTATTCTGCTGCTTTGGGATGGAATGTCTATGTGTGTGTATGTGTAGAGGGAGCAGAGAAAGGGGGGGGAGGGATAAGGAGAAGGAGAGAAAGCCCATCTGGTCTGATGTTTCATTTAGAGCTAATGTTTCCATATTGATTTTCTGTCTGAAGGATCCAGTCATCAATGTAATTTTGGTATTAAATTCCCCTACTATTCTTTTGCTGTCAGTTTCTCCCTTTTAGATCTGTTACTATTTGCTTTATATATTAGGTGCACCTATATTGTATGCATAATTGTTTGTAAGTCTTATATTTTCTTGTTGGAATGACTCCTTTATCATTATGTAATGCCCATCTTGTTTTTTATTACAGTCTTTGTTTTAAAGTATATTTGTTTGATAAAGTATAGCGAATCCCACCTTTCTTTTGGTTTCCAGTTGTATGAAACTCTTTTTCCATCCCTTTACTTTGTCTCTGTGTGTCCTTCCATCTAGAGTAAGTCTTTTGTAGACCACATATTACTTGGGCTTTGTATTTTTACCCATTCAGCCACGCAGTATCTTTTGACTTGAGGATTTAGTTCATTTATATTTTAGAGTAATTATCAATAGTTATGTACTCAGCAACATTTTGTTCATGTTTTCTAGCTATTTTGTAGTTCCTTGGTTCCTTTCTTCTGCTTTCTTTCCTTGTGATTCTTGAGTGTGGTGCTTAGATTTTTTTCTCATTATTTTTTGTGTATGTACCAGCTTTTTGCTTATGGTTACCATGTAACTCAAATAGAACAGCCTATGTATATAACGGTCTATTTTAAGTTGACATCAAATTAGGTTTGAATATATTCTGTGTTTTCATTTTTACTCTACCCCATTTATGTTTTGATGTCACATTTTACATCCTTTTATTTTGTGTACTCTAATTAATTGTTCTGGTTATTTTTACTGGTTTTGTCTTTTAACCTTCATGTTAGTTTTATAAGTGATTAATCCACTACCTTTACTATATATTTACCTTTACCAGTGAGATTTTTACTTTCGTATATTCTCTTGTAGTGCCTTTGCTTTTCAGCTTAAAGAAGGCCTTGTAAATCCAGATTAGTGGTGATGAATTCCTTTTAGCTGTTGCTTGTCTGGAAAACGCTTTTTTTTAAAAATTTTTAATAAACATATAATGTATTATTAGCCCCAGGGGTACAGGTCTGTGAAACGCCAGGTTTACACACTTCACAGCACTCACTATAGCACATACCCTCCCCAATGGCCATAACCCTACCACCCTCTCCCTACACCCCTCCCCCCGGCCACCCTCAGTTTGTTTTGTGAGATGAAGAGTCTCTTTTGGTTTGTTTCCCTCCCGACCTATCTTGTTTCATTTATTCTTTTCCTACCCCCCTAAACCCCCTCCCCCATTGCATCCCCCCTTCCTCATGTCAGGGAGATAATATGATAGTTTTCTTTCTCCAATTGACTTATTTCGCTAAGCATAATACCCTCTAGTTCCATCCACATCGTCGCAATGGCAAGATTTCATTTCTTTTGACGGCTGTATAGTATTCCAGTGTGTGTGTGTGTGTGTGTGTGTGTGTGTGTGTGTATACACCACATCTTCTTTATCCATTCATCTGTTGATGGACATCTAGGTTCCTTCCATAGTTTGTCTACTGTGGACATTGCTGCTATAAACTTTCGGGTGCACATTCCCCTTCGGATCACTACATTCATATCTTTAGGATAAATACCCAGTAATGCAATTGCTGGGCCATAAGGTAGCTCTGTTTTCAAATTTTGAGGAACCTCCATGCTGTTTTCCAGAGTGGTTGCACCAGCTTGCATTCCCACCAACAGTGTAGGAGGGTTCCCCTTTCTCCGCATCCTTGCCAGCATCTGTCATTTCCTGACTTGCTCATTTTAGCCATTCTGACTGGTGTTAGGTGGTATCTCATTGTGGTTTTGATTTGTATTTCCCTGATGCCGAGTGATGTGGAGCACTTTTTCATGTGTCATTTGGCCATCTGGATGTCTTCTTTGCAGAAATGTCTGTTCATGTCCTCTGCCCATTTCTTGATTGGATTATTTGTTCTTTGGGTGTTGAGTTTGCTAAGTTCTTTATAGATTTTGGACACTAGTCCTTTATCTGATACGTCATTTGCAAATATCTTCTCCCATTCTGTCCGTTGTCTTTTGGTTTTGTTAACTGTTTCCTTTGCTGTGCAAGTTTTTGATTTTGATGAAGTCCCAATAGTTCATTTTTGCCCTTGCTTCCCTTGCCTTTGGCGTTGTTCCTAGGAAGAAGTTGCTGTGGCTGAGGTCGAAGAGGTTGCTGCTTGTGTTCTCCTCAAGGATTTTGGTGGATTCCTTTCTCACATTGAGGTCCTTCATCCATTTTGAGTCTGTTTTCGTGTGTGGTGTAAGGAAGTGGTCCAATTTCATTTTTCTGCATGTGGCTGTCCAGTTTTCCCAACACCATTTGTTGAAGAGCCTTTTTTTTTTTTTTTTTTCCATTGGACATACTTTCCTACTTTGTTGAAGATTAGTTGACCATAGAGTTGAGGGTCTATTTCTGGGCTCTCTTTTCTGTTCCATTGATCTATGTGTCTGTTTTTGTGCCAGTACCATACTGTCTTGATGATGACAGCTTTGTAATAGAGCTTGAAGTCTGGAATTGTGATGCCACCAACTGTGGCTTTCTTTTTCAATATTCCTTTGGCTATTCGAGGTCTTTTCTGGTTCCATATAAATTTTAGGATTATTTGTTCCATTTCTTTGAAAAAAATGGATGGGATTTTGATAGGGATTGCATTAAATATGTAGCTAGCTTTAGGTAGCATAGACATTTTCACAATATTTGTTCTTCCAATCCATGAGCATGGAAAATTTTTCCATTTCTTTGTGTCTTCCTCAATTTCTTTCATAAGTACTTTATAGTTTTCTGAGTATAGATTCTTTGCCTCTTTGGTTAGGTTTATTCCTAGGTGTCTTAATGGTTTTGGGTGCAATTGTAAATTTCCTTAATTTCTCTTTCTTCTGTCTTGTTGTTGGTGTAAAGAAATGCAATTGATTTCTGTGCATTGATTTTATATCCTGACACTTAACTGAATTCCTATACAAGTTCTAGCAGATTTGGAGTGGAGTCTTTTGGGTTTTCCACATATAGTATCATATCATCTGCAGAGGGTGATAGTTTGACTTCTTTGCCAGTTTGGATGCCTTTAATTTCTTTCTGTTGTCTGATTGCTGAGGCTGGGACTTCTAGTACTGTGTTGAATAGCAGTGGTGATAATGGACATCCCTGCCATGTTCCTGACCTTAGAAGAAAAGCTTTCAGTTTTTCTCCATTGAGAATGATATTTGCAGTGGGTTTTTCATAGATGGCTTTGATAATATTGAGGTATGTGCCCTCTATCCCTACACTTTGAAGAGTTTTGATCAGGAAAGGATGCTGTACTTTGTCAAATGCTTTTTTAGCATCTGTTGAGAGTATCATATAGTTCTTGTTCTTTCTTTTATTAACGTATTGTATCACACTGATTGATTTGCAGATGTTGAACCAACCTTGTAGCCCTGGAATAAATCCCACTTAGTCGTGGTGAAGAATCCTTTTAATGTACTGTTGGATCCTATTGGCTAGTATTTTGGTGAGAATTTTTGCATCTGTGTTCATCAAGGATATTGGTCTGTAATTTTCTTTTTTGATGGGATTCTTGTCTGGTTTTGGGATCAAGGTGATGCTGGCCTCATAAAATGAGTTTGGAAGTTTTCCTTCCATTTCTATTTTTTGGAACAGTTTCAGGAGAATAGGAATTAATTCTCCTTTAAATGTTTGGTAGAATTCCCCTGGGAAGCTGTCTGGCCCTGGGCTTTTGTTTGTTTGGAGATTTTTGATGACTGTTTCAATCTCCTTACTGGTTATGGTTCTGGTCAGGTTTTCTATTTCTTCCTGGTTCAGTTTTGGCAGTTTATATGTCTCTAGGAATGTATCCATTTCTTCCAGATTGTCAAATTTGTTGGCGTAGAGTTGCTCATAGTATGTTCTTATAATTGTTTGTATTTCTTTGGTGTTGGTTGTGCTCTCTCCTCTTTCATTCATGATTTTATTTGGGTCCTTTCTCTTTTCTTTTTGATAAGTTTGGCCAAGGGTTTATCAATCTTATTAATTTGTTCAGAGAACTAGCTCCTAGTTTCATTGATTTGTTCTACTGTTCTTTTGGTTTCTATTTTATTGATTTCTGCTCTGATCTTTATGATTTCTCTTCTCCTTCTGGGTTTAGGCTTTCTTTGTTGTTCTTTATCCAGCACCTTTAGGTATAGGGTTAGGTTGTGTATTTGAGACCTTTCTTGTTTCTTGAGAAAGGCTTGTATTGCCATATATTTTCCTCTCAGAACTGCCTTTGCTGTGGCCCACAGATTTTGAACCATTGTGTTTTCATTATCATTTGTTTCCATGAATTTTTTCAATTCTTCTTTAATTTCCTGGTTGACCCATTCATTCTTTAGAAGGATGCTGTTTAGTTTCCATGTATTTGGGTTCTTTCCAAATTTCGTCTCGTGATTGAGTTCTAGCTTCAGAGCATTGTGGTCTGAAAATATGCAGGGAATGATCCCAATCTTTTGATACCAGTTGAGATCTGATTTATGACCCAGTGTGTGATCTATTCTGGAGAATATTCCATTGCACTAGAGAAGAATGTGTATTCTGTTGCTTTGGGATGGAGTGTTCTGAATATATCTGTGATGTCCATCTCATCCAGTGTGTCATTTAAGGCCTTTATTTCCTTGTTGATCTTTTGTTTGGATGATCTGTCCATTTCAGGGAGGGGAGTGTTAAAGTCCTCTACTGTTATTATATTATTGTCGATGTGCTTCTTTGATTTTGTTATTAATTGGTTTATATAATTGGCTGCTCCCATGTTAGGGGCATAGATATTTAAAATTATTAGATCTTCTTGTTGGACAGATGCTTTGAGTATGATATAGTGTCCTTCCTCATCTCTTATTATAGTCTTTGGCTTAAAATCTAATTGATCTGATATAAGGATTGCCACTCCTGCTTTCTTCTGATGTCCATTAGCACGGTAAATTGTTTTCCACCCCCCCCTCTCACTTTAAATCTGGAGGTGTCTTTGAGTCTAAAATGAGTTTCTTGTAGGCAGAATATTGATGGGTTTTGTTTTTTTATCCATTCTCAAACCCTGTGTCTTTTGATTGGGGCATTTAGCCCATTTACATTCAGGGTAACTATTGAGAGAGATGAATTTAGTGCCATTATATTGCCTGTAAGGTGACCGTTACTGTATATTGTCTCTGTTCCTTTTGATCTGCTACTTTTAGGGCCTCTCTTTGCTTAGAGGACCACTTTTAAATATTTCCTGTAGAGCTGGTTTGGTGTTTGCAAATTCTTTCAGTTTTTGTTTGTCCTGGAAGCTTTTTATCTCTCCTTCTATTTTCAGTGGTAGCCTAGCTGGATATTCTTGGCTGCATGTTTTTTTCGTTTAGTTCTCTGAATATATCATGCCAGTTCTTTCTGGCCTGCCAGGTCTCTGTGGATAAGTCCGCTGCCAATCTAATATTTTTACCCTTGTATGTTACAGACTTCTTGTCCCGGGCTGCTTTCAGGATTTTCTCTTTGTCGCTAAGACTTGTAAATTTTACTATTAGATGACAGGGTGTGGACCTATTCTTATTGATTTTGAGGGGGGTTCTCTGCACCTCCTGGATTTTCATGCTTTTAGGGAAATTGTATACAATAATTCTCTCCAATATACCTTCTGCTCCCCTCTCACTTTCTTCTTCTTCTGGAATCCCAATTATTCTAATGTTGTTTCGTCTTATGGTATCACCTATCTCCAATTCTCCCCTCCTGATTCAGTAGTTGTTTGTCTCTCTTTCACTCAGCTTCTTTATTGTCTGTCCTTTGGTCTTCTGTATCACTAATTCTTTCTTCTGCCTCATTTATCCTAGCAGTAAGAGCCTCCATTTTTGATTGTACCTCATTAATAGTTTTTTTAATATCAACTTGGTTAGATTTTAGTTCTTTTATTTTTCCAGAAAGGGCTTTTATTTCTCCAGAGAGGGTTTCTCTGATATCTTCCATGCCTTTTTCAAGCCCGGCTAGAACATTGCGAATCATCATTCTGAACTCTAGATCTGACATATTACCAATGTCTGTATTGATTAGGTCCCTAGCCTTCAGTACTGCCTCTTGTTCTTTTTTTTGTGGTGAGTTTTTTCACCTTGTCATTTTGTCCAGATAAGAATATATGAAGGAGCAAATGAAATGCTAAAAGGGTGGCAAAGATCCCAGGAAAATGTATTTTAACCAAATCAGAAGAGACCCCAAATGGGGGGGGTAAAAAGTTCAGAAAAAAAATTTTTTTTAAATAAAACAAAGAAAAAAAAAATATATATATATATATTAGACTGGTGACTAGAACAGGTTACCCACTTAATTTTGGGAGTATTTTGGTCTTTTAGAAGAAACTACCTCCCAAAATTTTAAAGAATGAAAAACATATATAAGGGTAAACACAATGAAGGGATGGAATATGACTATAAAGATGAAAAAAAATTTTTTTAAATTTCTTACAAAGGAGTTGATAAGGTAAGTTGGTTGGGAGGATAAAGAAAAAGAAAGTGGAGAGAATTTGCTTGGGCTAGAGACTAGTTCAAGCCTGGTACCAGATTTAGGGTGTATTTTGATCTATTAGAAGAAGTTGTACCCCAAATTTTTAAGAAGAAAAAACTCTATATGTATACAAAAAATAAGTTAGATACAATGAAGGATAAAATATGACTATAATAATGAAGGTTCAAGAAATATTTTTTTTAACGGAAGGTATTAAGATAAACTAGTTAAAAACGTTAAAAGAGGAAAGGGTAAAAGTTAAAAAAATTAGAAGAAAAAAAATTTTTTTTAATAATTAATTTTGCAAGACTAAAGATTGATGGGGAAAAAGCCATGAATTCCATGCTTTGCTTTCTCCTTCTTTGGGATTCCGCTGTTCTCCTTGGAAAGTGAACTTGGTCTTGGCCGGATTTCTTGTTGATCTTCTGGGGCAGGGGCCTGTTGTAGTGATTCTCAAGTGTCTTCGCCCCAGGTAGAATTGCACCGCCCTTACCAGGGGCCAGGCTAAGTAATCTGCTCAGGTTCAGTTTCAGGAGCTTTTGTTTCCTGGACGCTTTCCGTAGAGTTCTGGAGGATGGTAATGAAAATGGCAGCCTCCCAATCTCCAGCCTGGAGGAGCTGAGAGCTCAGGGCCCCACTCTTCAGTGCGCCCTCAGAGAAAAGAGCTCAATTACTCCCATCTCCCTGGCCTCCGGCTGTGCTCAGAGCTCACCCAGCCTGTGACCAAGCATTTCTGTCTCTGGCACACAGCTCCGCCTGGAGTCTCCAAACCCCACAGATCCCTTAGCTCTTCCAGGTCGGGGTCTCCCTGGATCCTGTGGGGACCCCACTCACAGAGCACTGGCCTGTGCCACGGATTACAGTTCAAGGTAACCGTGAGCTGAGAGCTCACTCCTCGGCTCTGTCTCTGTAGCCGGCTTCCCCACTCTAATATCTGCAAGCCCTGCGACACCCAGACATCCACGATCCTTCTGTGACCCCGCGGGACCTGAGGCCACGCTGTCCCTGCATGGGCTTCACCCTGGCTTAGTCTCTGGAGCCATGTCCCTCAGTGGAGCAGACTTTTAAAAGTCCTGATTTTGCTCTCGGTTGCTCTGCCACTTGCCGAGAGCCGGCCCCTCCCCCCGCGGTCTATCTTCCTGTCGCTTTGGATTCACTTCTCCACTGTTCCTACCTTTCAGAAAGTGGTTGATTTTCTGTTTCTAGAATTGTTGCTCTTCTTCTCTTTGATTTCCTGTTGGATTTGTAGGTGTTCGGAATGTTTTGATAAGCTATCTAGCTGATCTCCTGCTACCTGATGTCCTCTCAGCCTGCTACTTCTTCGCCATCTTGACTCCTGCCCTCTGGAAAACTCTTTATCTGTCTTTCAATTCTCAGTGATAACCTTGCCAGGCAGAGTATTCTTGGTAAGAAGTTTTTTCCTTTTAGCCCTTTGAATATACCATGCCACTCTCTCTTGGCCTACAGAGTTTCTGCCAGTAAATATGCTGATAATCTTCTTGGGATTCCCTTGTATATAACAAATTGATTCTCTCTTGCTGCTTTGAAGATTCTTGCTTTATCCTTAACTTTTGTCATTTTAATTATAATGTGTCTTGGTGTGAATCTTTTTGGGTTCTTCTATTTTGGAACTCTCTGGACTTCCTTGATCTCCATGTCTTTTTCCTTCTCCAGGTTAGGGAAGGTTTTGGCCATTATTTCTTTTATAAATTTTCTGCCCCTTTCTTCTTCTGGAACTCCTAAAATGTGAGTTACTCTGCTTGATGTCATTGCATGGGTCCTTAAGCTGTCTTCACTTTTTTTTTTTTCCATTCTTTTTTCTTTTGGCTGCTCTGGTTGAATTCTGCCCTATCTTCCAGATCATTGATCCTTTCTTCTGCTTCATCTCTAGACTGCATTTGAGCCTCTTTATTATATTTTTCTGTTCATTTATTGTGTTCTTCAACTCTGTGACTTCTGTTTGGTGCTTTTTTGTATTTCTGTCTCTGTTGAAGTTCTCACTGTATTAATGCATTTTTATGACCATTAATTTGAACTCTTTATCAAGTAAATTATCTTTATTTCATTAAGTTTTTTTCCCTCAGGTTTTAGCTTATTTTTTCATTTTGAACATATTCCTCTGTTTCTTTCTTTTGCTTGACTCTGTTTCTAAGTAATAGACAAAACAGCTGTCTCTCTCGGTCTTGAAGGAATGGCCTCATATAGGAGATGAACTTTATTACTGAATCTTATTCAATTTTGCTCTTATTCTTGGTTCTCTCAAATATTTGTGCTTGTCTAATCATGCTGATTTATTATTGTTAGGCCTAGTTGTTGATGCTCTGCCAGTATCTGTCAGTGTTCCAGAGGAAGGCATCTCGGTCAGCAGCTAGTTTCAGGTCAATTGCAAGCTACACTCTTAGGCAGAAGTTTTTAAAGTATAAAATATGTATCATCCTGTGGCAAATAATAGTAGACCATGCTGGCTTCCAGATTAGTAAGCCTGGAGGTGCCCTTTCCATAATAGTTGGGAAAAAAAATTGGGACTCCAGAAAAGTTATAAGCTCCTTCCCAGGAGGTACCAGTGAGCTGTAGTGAGGTCAAGGGAGACAGCAGGGATAGTTCCCCAGCCGCCATTCCCTGAGAGAATTTTGGTAGTCTCTATATGTGTAGTAAACTTGATACCTCTTAGGCTAAACCTGTAGGACAAGTAAATAGGCCTTTTTCATAGGGAAACTGATGATGTGCCTCATTCTGGTGTCTGTGCAGTGCCCTGGGGGTGGTAGCCTGCCAAGAACTGCCACCACTATTTTAGACCCATGGGTCCCGGAAGCATAGGCACCCCCCATCCACCAGAGCCAGGTACTCAAGGAACATCCCCCATGTGGACTACTTGTGTCTGCTGCCTTTAGCAGAGCTGAGGGTGATCTTGGGGATGAGGTACGTCTGTTGGCTTTTTGGGGGCCACTGAGAGTGTGGGGGTAAGGCATATACTCTGGTGCTGGCAAGATACAGTAGTCCTTTCTCATCCACAGTTGCTTTTCATGAGCCAATATTGAGATTAAAGTCCAAGTTTACATTGGGGTTCACACTTTATGCTATTTTGTGGGTTTTAAAAATGTATAATGATATGTCTACCATTATATTATCACACAGCATAGTTTCATTGCTCAAAAAATCACCAGTGCTCTATCTATTCATTTCTCCTTCCCCGCTGAGCCTCTGGCACCTACTGATCTTTTTTCTGCCTTCCTGGTTGTTTTCTTTTCCAGAATGTCCTAAGGTTGGAATTACATAGTATATAGCCTTTCAGTTTGTTTTCTTTCATTTAGTAATATGCATTTAAGGCTTCTCCATGTCTTTTTCTGGCTTGATGATGGCACATTTCTTTTTATTGGTAAATTAAGATTCCATTGTATAGATGTATCACAGTTTATCCATTCAAAGTCATCTTGGTTTCTTTTAAGTTTTGACAATGATGAGTAAAGCTGCTACATCCATGTGTAGGTTTTGTGTGGACATAAGTTTTTAATTTGTTTGTGCATACACCAGTGTGTGTGGTTGCTGGATTGTATGCTGAGGATGTTTAATTTTGTAAGAAACTGCCAAACTGTCTTCCAGAGCAGCTGTACCATTTTGCATTCCCACCAGCAATGAAGGAGAGTTCCTGTTACTCCACATCCTCACCAGCATTTGGTGTTTTGGTTTTTAGTCATTCCAGTTGGTGTGTGCAGTTTCTTGTTGTATTTTACAATTTCCTAATGATGTATGATGTTGAGCAACTTTTAATATGCTGTTTTGCCATCTGTATATATTCCTTGGGAAAGTGTCTATTCAGATCTTCTGCCCATTTTTCATTGTTTTTGTTTTCATATTACTGAATTTTAAGAATTTCTGTATTTTGGTTATTAGTCCTTTATCAGATAGGTGTTTTGCAGATATTTTCTCCCAGTCTGTGGCTTGTCTTTTCATTATAGGTGTTTTGCAGATATTTTCTCCCAGTCTGTGGCTTGTCTTTTCATTATATGAACAGAGTCTCTTGCAAGAACTTAATTTTTTCTTTCATAAATCATGCTTTTGGTGTTATATCTAAAGAGTTATTATCAAACCCAAGGTCACATAGATTTTATGTTTGTTTTTCCTAGTTGAGTTTTAAAGTATTCTCCTCTAAAGATACTAAAAATCAAGACTAAAGTTTTTAATATTCATGCAAATATTTACTATTTTTTATGGTTTTTATTGTATAGATCATCTGGGTTCTTTTTCATCATAAAGAATATTAACATTTCTTGAAATGAACTACTTCTGTTGATGAGTTCCCTTAGTTTTGTTTGCCTGGAAAAGTATTTTGCCTTTATTTTTGAATGGTACTTTTTATGAATATAAAATTCTAGGTTGACAGGTTTATTCCCCCCAACATTTTAAACACCTTACTCGTAATGCTTCTGACGAGAAGTCTGCTGTGTTCCTTATCTCTCTTTTCTATAAATAATGTTTCCTTTTCCCTGTGGTTGCTTTAATCTTTGCTTTTGACAGATTTTTAGTAATTTGATTATCATGTGTCTTGATATGTGTATGTAGAGGTATGTGTATTCTGTTTGAGATTTGCTAATAAGCCCTTTGGAGCAGTGTATTTATGGTTTTATAAAGTTTGGAAAATTTTTGACTATTCAAAAAAAAATTTCCCCGCTTTCATCTCATTTCTGTCCTGGAATTTCAATTACATGTTTGTTAGATTTCTTGATATTGTCCTATAGTTCACTGGGGCTATATTTATTTATTTTTGTTTTATTTTTCACTCTGTCCTCTAGTTTAGGTCATCTCTGTTGTTGTGACTTCAAGTTCACTTGTTTTTGGTGTGTAATCTGAGGTTAATTTCATCTAATAGATTTTTCATTTCAGACATTGTGTTTTTCATGACTTTAATTTCCATTTGCTACATTTTTATTGCTTGTGTTTGTGTGATTATGTTGATTTTTTAAAAACCCTTTAACATTTATAATTTATAAAAGCATTTCAAAGTTTTTTTCTGCTAATCCCATCTTCTGACATTTCTAGTTATGTTTTAATGAACTGATTTTCTTCCTGTGATGGGTCACAGTTTTATGATGCTTTTGCAATATAGAGTCTTTGCATTTTTCTTGGGTGCCAGACATTGTGAATGTTGTTGGGTGTTGGTGAATATTGTTTTCTATTAAGAGTACCAGGTGGGTTTTTTGTTTGTTTGTTTTGGCAGACAGTTAAATCTTTTGCAGATAAGGTTGATTCTTGTAAGAGTTCATTTTAGGGTTTTTAAAAATTGGGTCTCCAGGGGCGCCTGGGTGGCTTAGTGGGTTAAAGCCTCTGCCTTCAGAATCAGGATCCCGGGGTCCTGGGATCGAGCCCGGCATTGGGCTCTCTGCTCAGCAGGGAGCCTGCTTCCTCCTCCTCTCTCTCTCTGCCTGCCTCTCTGCCTACTTGTAATCTCTCTGTCTGTCAAATAAATAAATAAAATCTTTTAAAAAAATAAAAATAAAAATTGGGTCTCCAGTAGCCTTTTTTTGGTGTTCTGTTTTACAAATTTCAGCTGCTTCACACTCCCTGAGATCTGGTCTTAATCTCTTTAATTCAGGAGATGGCTGTGTTTGTTTGGGTTTCCTCATTGTGTATCAGGTTCCCAGATCTGCCTCATGGCAGAAGATGAGAAAAATAGTAGCACTCAACACCACCCCCCCTCTCAGGTATCACAGTCATTCACTCTGCTTACTGTCCCAGTGTCTGGAAACGGTCATTGTGTGTATGTTTTCCTTGTTTTCTAGTTGTTTCTAGGCAGGAGGACAAGTTCTCTATTGGTTACTCCTTTATAACCTGACACAGTTCTTCTTTTCTTTCTTTTTCCTAAGATTTTATTTATTTGAGAGAGAAAGGGGGAGAGAGCACATGCACGGGGAGGGGCAAGGAGAGGGAGAACCAGACTTCTCCCTGAGCAGGGAGCCTGACTCAAGTCTAGGTCCTGAGATTATGACCTGAGCCTGAGATTATGACCTTATTGATTATAATTAAACATCTATTATTGTTTCCAAAGTATGAACTTTAGCCAGTAAAGACTATACTCCTAAATTTCAATTTTTTACTAAATTCGACTTTTTATTTTTCAGCATATTTTGTCCTTGCTTCATCTGTTCTCTCCATCCTGAGAAAAGTGTTCTTTGTAGAAATTTTTTACTCATTTTAGTTTGAGAAGTGTTTTTTTTCTTTTCTTAATTGGATAATCTAGGTTTGTAAGCTCGTCTGTTACAATCACAGGGGGAGCTTGTTAAAAATAAAAATTGCTAGGTTTGAATTAGATTGAATACCTGGGAATTTTAATCAGATAGCTCACCATTTGGGAAGCACTATTCAAAACCTGATCTCTGGTATTCTAGGATTCCTTAAAAACCTGTGTGTTGATTGGTTCAGGAGCACATACCAAGACCCCCAACCAGAACCTCTCTTGATTTTATCTGTTTTGTTTTTTGGGACATCTGCCTCAGATGTGGTTTCAAAGAAGTTTCATCCTAAAAAGCAAGTGTGCTTACCACAGAGCTTATGGGAGCTCTGCTTCTGATATGTGATAGGCTTATCTCTATAGAGAAGCCTCTGCAAACCGTGTAAGGTAGGAGTTATGACTTATTAAGCTTATATAATTTTTTTAAAAGGTTATGCAAATATGCTGTTTCTCAAATAATGTGCTCTAGGTTATAATTTTCACTTTATGGTTTTTCTGAGTATACTCAACAAATTTTTAATAAGTTCTTAAATCTAATTTCTAAAACTCCTTGAATAGAAATTGAAAAATGGCATTTGCTACCTTTACATGTAGTTCCTTCAATCCCTAGATATAGAATGTATTTATTTGAATCTTTAGTTTACCTATTTACATTATTAAGTGCTTTTATAACTTTCATTGTATGACTCTTATTGTTTTACTGTATTTTTTCCAACTTATTTTGTGCTTTTTCATGGTAATGGGAATGGAATTTATATTCTTAATTTCATTGTTCATTGTTTCTGTATAGAAACATTACAGTTCATTTTTATATGTTGCTCTTGAATTCTGTATCCTTATTGAACTTGTTTATTAGTTCTAGGAGGGTGTTTTTTGTTTTGGGTCTTTTGGTTTTTGGGGTTTTTTTTGGTGGGTTCCTTAGGATTTTCTATGCATAGGATCATGTCATTTGCAAATAAAAGCAGTTTTACTTCTTCCTTTCCAATCTGGATGTCTTTTCTTTTTCCTGTCTGATTGCACTGGCTAGAACTCCAATACAGTTTTGAATAGGAGTGGCTAATTTGGACATTCTTTACTTGTTTTTAATCTTGAATATAGTGTTAGATACAGGGTTTTTTTTAGTGTTATATAGTGTTAGATACAGGTTTGTTTTATCATGCTGAGGAATTTTATTTTCCAAGTTTGTTGAGAATTTTTATCATGAATGAATGTTGGATTTTTGTCACATGCTTTTTTCTAAGGATTTTATTTATTTATTTGAGAGAGAGAGTGTGCTCCAGCAAGCCCAAGCACCAGCAAGCATGAGTGGGGAGACTGGTAAAGGGGGAGGGAGAGGGACAGGTAGATGCTGCATTGAGCAAGGCAGGGGGTGGGGGGATATCTTGTGTGGGCCTCTGTCCCACAATTTAGGATCATGACTCTAGCCAAAATCAGGAGACAGACATTCAACTGACTGACCCACCCAGATGCCTATTCATACTTTGTTTTTTAATATAGGGGTGGTGATTTTTAGGATCAGCTGTGCATTGTATATTATATAGTTTTAAATGAAAACCATGGAAGTGATTTGCTGTCATTCATTTAACAACTACTCATGAAGTGCCTGCAATAAGTGTTTCTAATTAGTGTACTAGATTCTGATGAACACTAAAGATTTAGATTTACCAGGTTAGTTTTAGGCTTATGAAAATGAAGTTTTGTTGTAATTTTTGACACTAATTTTAAAAAATAATAAAACAATTTAAAAATATCTAAGTAAAACCTTGAGGAAGAAAGAACCCATTTCCACCTTTTTCTAAAATAGTTGTTTTCTAAAATGTTGTCGTTGTTGTTAGCATGGACAATATCATTAGCAAAGCTCTTACACATATTTTTCTTGTGTTCAGATGGTGCTAGATTATGCACAAAGCAAATTGTTTGCAGTAGATTCGTGGTGTTCCTGTAATTCCACTCTCTTACTCTCTTTGGCCATGTATACTGAGGTTTCATGGTACAGTTTGCAGTTTATAGATTTTCCCCATTACTTGAAATTGTATTTAATTCCTGTTTAATTTGTTCGTTTCTGGTAATTGTCTGTCTTCACCTGTGAAAGCAGTTGAAATTCTGTGATTAGTTGAAATTAAATTCGTGCAGTTTGCTCAAGACCAAATAATGTATTTGTTTTGACATCAGTTTTAATTTTCATTATTCAACATTCTGAAAGAGTAGAAATTTAGTATTTTTAATTACAGCAGAATGTATTTAATCAGTTTTACAGTACCTTCACTAAATCAGCATTTTAAGTCTACTTAGAGATGTCCAGTCTTGGGCTACTCTTCGGCAGAAAAAAATTCATAGTAAATTCATGGATATATGATGTTATTGCTATATTCTACTGTTTAAAAAAGAAAGCAGGGCGCCTGGGTGGCTCAGTGGGTTAAGCCGCTGCCTTCGGCTCAGGTCATGATCTCAGGGTCCTGGGATCGAGTCCCGCATCGGGCTCTCTGCTCAGCAGGGAGCCTGCTTCCTTCTCTCTCTCTCTCTCTGCCTGCCTCTCAGTGTACTTTTAATTTCTCTCTGTCAAATAAATAAAATCTTTAAAAAAATAAATAAATAAAAAATAAAAAAGAAAGCAAATAAGCAAAACCCCGGCATTAATTCTTCCTTCATTTGATGTAAGAAAAATTGTGTTCCTCTAACTCCATCAACCATTTGAATCCCACATGGCCCACTTACTGTATTGTGATCTAACTGTATTTACTGTAAGAATTATTAGGAGCTTCTCTTCAGAATAGCTTTTAATGTTGAAATTATCAATGAATGTTCATTGATTGTTAATGTATGGAAATTTAGATGTTACCTTAACTAGTTATAATCTATATTTATGTACATATATTTAAATACATGTTTTATTTACATTGCATTAAGATGATGAAACAATATATAGAAAACAGATGGAAGAGTCCTGGCAAATAGTGCCCTATCTTAGCAGATACTATTGTTTTATTGTTGTCTTTTGGCAAGCAAGAAAATTAAATTCAGATCCTCTTTAAGATTTAAAATTCTGTATTTTGGGGGCACCTGGGTGGCTCAGTGGGTTAAAGCCTCTGTCTTTGGCTCAGGTCTTGATCCTGGAGTCCTAGGATTGATCAGGCTCCCGCAGGGAGCCTGCTTCTCCCTCTGACTTTCCTCCTCTTGTGTGCTTTCTCTCTATTTCTCTCTCATTCTCTCCCTCTCAAATAAATAAACAAATCTTTAAAAAAGAATAAGAATAAAAATTGTTCATTTCAAAAGAGAGGCTAGTACTGCCCTTAGTGATAGATTGATCTTCATGTGTTCTGAGTGGGATAGGGGACTGCAACATGTCAAAGCCATCTAGGGATCTGAAAAGAATGCATATCCTTTATCATTTAAGGGTCACTAGTCTACAAATTTAACTGCTTGTGGCCTAATAAGAAAAATTTGTAGCCCAACTGAGATGTACAATATTAACTTAATAATGTGGCATTTTTTAGCAACTGGAATTTATATATAATGAAATTTTTCATGACTACATAATCTCATTTGCCACAATGTTGAACTCTGATCTTTTATTAATGTGATAGGTAAGAGTTTGATTGTGTTCTTGTGTTCTAACACCTCACCCCTTTTTATAAGATTTTAAATGAAAACGAAATCTTAAACATGGAATTGTAATATGTATGAGTAGCATTTTATTACCATATAAATTCAGATTTATATTTGCTTCTTACAAATGTAAACAGCAAGGCAGTTTTAAATAATGCAGACATTTCAATATTATTAGATTCAGCATCTATTATTTTTCTCATTTTGTTACATAATATTGAGAAAACCTCAACTTAACCAGATAAGTAACTGACATCAGTATTTTAAAGCTTGCCTTATAGTCCTAAACTGTTATTCTGGCAGCTAGAAAGTGTTACAAGGATTTTGAATTTTAAAGTTGACTCACTAAATATCTAACCATTACTTGCATTTAGTAATTGTTGAAAATGGGCTTTGAAGTCAGACGTGATTTTCTTTTCTGCTAGCTATGACAACTTGGATAAAGTATTTTACCTCTCTAGCCTTGGATTGGACATTATGTTAGTTTTTACTTCAAGAGGTATTTGAGTTAAATAAAGTACATGTGTTAAAGTCTGATTTTCAAAAATGGAAAATCATTTCTTTTAGGCAAATGAAAAATAAACATGTCACATTGCATTTCACTCATTTATTAATGAGGCAGCCAGTAAGATGTTAAACCAGCCCAGAGTACATTTGTGAGTCTAGGTATTTATAGGCAATGTTTACATGAAACTACTGAATTAGATTAAGAAACTGACTAATGTCCAACAAGACCATGGACTTAATCTTTGTGGTTATATTTTCTGCTGGGCACAAATTATTTACTTCTCTACTGGATAAAAATCTATAAGTTAAACATGTAACTTCACTAAATTTTGCATTTTTAATCAATAGCAGATAGTAAGTTGAAGTTCATTCCCCTAAATCAGGATTGCTTAATCAGCACTATTCACACTTTTTACTATGTAATTTTTTGCTGTGGGGTGCTGTCCTATGCATTGTAGAACTTTTAGTGGCCTGGCTGCCCACTAGATGCCAGTAGACTCTCTTTTCCTCTGTTGTGGCAACAAAAAATTTCTCCAGACATTGTCAGGTGTTTCCTGGAGGGCAAAATTGTCCCTGATTGAGAATCATTGCCCTAGATAATCATAAATGGCCTTTGCTCCCATGTAACATCGAAAGAATATGCATTTGTATCTTTCTTTGATAATTTTTCTTATACATGTAAAGCACTTTGCACAATTATTGACAAGTAATAATTACTAAATAGTAACTGCTATTAATAACAAAGATGGCACTGTTATTTGTATTATTACAAATAGCATTTTCTTTGGACAGTTAGCTGTTGGGTTTTCTCAGAGTTTTTGAAACTCTGGTCAAAATTACATTTTGCATGCAAAGACCCAAATTCACATTTCTCGCAATTCTGTCTCAGTTTTAAGTATGGAAAATTTGACTCAGAACATTTAGATTGACCTCATTCAGTTTATTTGAAAATCAGACAAGAACCACTCATAAATTCCTAATAATCATTTAGTTGTAACACAGTATTATTATAGCTGAATGCACATTACATATTCACATTAGTTGTACAGCAAACTCTTTAAGCTAGACCATGTTAAGAGCATAGACAGATTTGTTTGAACTTTGCCTGGCATTTTATTTAGTGAGACATGCAGAAATAATGTACTTTTTATATAATTTTAGGAGAACATATGTGCACAAGACTGAATTTTTATGAAGGCTCAGTGCAGAGCTAAAAATACATGATCAGTGAGGCAATTCCTACATGTGTACAAATATTGGAGAAGTTGTATTTTGAGATCTACCAAGTTAAATTGGTAGTATAAGGAGAAAAGTTGTTATAAATACCAATATTAAAACTTGTTAAGGGTACCTTGGTGGCTCAGTCAGTTAAGCCTCCAACTCTTGGTTTTGGCTCAGGTGATTATCTTGCTGTGTTGGGATAAAGTTTTGGTTTTGGCTTATGTGGTTATCTTGCATTTGTAGATTCAAGCTCTGTGCTGTATGCAGAGGCTGCTTCAGATTCTCTCTCCCTCTCCCTTACTCTCAGTCATGCATGCATGCACATGCTCTCTTGCTTTCTAAGATGGAAAAATAAAATCTTAAAACAGAACAAAACAAAAACCTTGTTACACATTTGTGCTTGTGTGTTTTATTAAAAAGTGAAAATGAAAGTTTTAAAATGGAAGAACCATTGATGGAGCCCCAGAAGCACTGCAGTGAAATATCCTGAGAATTGCAACTTGATAACCGTAGTTCTGATTTAGTAAATGTATCTTTAAACATTGATAGTTCACCCTTGAACATGGGGGTGGGTGGTTAGGGGCACCAGCCTCCTACATAGTCAAAAATTTGCATGTAACTTTTGATTTCCCAAAGACTTACCTACTAAGAGCCTGTTTTGACTGGAAACCTTATCAATAATGTAAATAGTTGATTAAAACATATTTTGTATGTTAAATGGATTATAAAATGTATTCTTTCAATAAAGTAAGTTAAAGAAGGGGCGCCTGGGTGGCTCAGTGGGTTAAGCCGCTGCCTTCGGCTCAGGTCATGATCTCAGGGTCCTGGGATCGAGTCCTGCATCGGGCTCTCTGCTCAGCGGGGAGCCTGCTTCCCTCTCTCTCTCTGCCTGCCTCTCCGTCTACTTGTGATTTCTGTCAAATAAATAAAAAAATCTAAAAAAAAAAAAAGGTAAAAGAAAAAGTGTTATTGAGAAAATATATTTACAGTACCATATCATAAAAAAATCCTTGTGTAAGTGGACTTGGACACTTTAAGCTGGTGGTGTTCAGGGGTCAGCTGTAGTCTTCTAAAGAGCACAGTTTACTTTTTATTGCCCTAGTTATATTTGGCACTTGGTCTTTCATGTAAGTTTCACAAAATTCATGTGATTTGCAACTGTTTACCTATTGGAGTCATTAGACTGAAGAGTCAGCTATTTTCTGAATTGTTTTAGAAGTTTAACCTAGTTTAATCTTTTTCATGTCCTTATAAAATCACTTAAGTAGAATGGAGCAGAATAGAGGATCCTTTAGGAAATTAGAATTAAAAATATCTGTGTCAGGTTTGGGATTAGAGTAGTGATTGGGGGATCAGGGAGTTCATCTTGTATTTTGGCCCATGGTCACTGAGATACAGCAAAGTTTACCTTTCTATAAAAAGCTTATTAAGTTAGAAAATAAGGTCTTTGGGGACAAATAGATGAATTGATAACTTTAGTTTTATAAAATGCATGAGTTCATTAGCAGTTACCCTGGTCATTTCCTAACTGTAACATAAATATATTGCTTAGAAAGCCCCAAATAAATGGAAAAAGGAAAATAATTATTACATAGTTGAAGTATTAATATTCCTTTCACTGTTGCCCAGCTTTTTGCTGTCATTGGTTAGTATAACTTCTAAGTTTAAATATTACCCATTGTAATTATTACAACAGAGCTATGGCATAAAATGTAACATTTTATGTGTAAGGTTTCAAATATGAAATACTCTAAAAATGACATTTGCATGGTATTTTGTTGCTTTGGATGTAAATTGGTAATTGTACTTGTCTGTTAATGGGTTAATTTAAAAAGCTAAAGTACAGAAAATAGTCTTTGGAAGATCATATTAATCTGTGATATATAAGTGAATTAAATTGCTTGATCTTTTGCCTTTATATTTTTAAAAAGATTTTATTTATTTGACACACACAGAGTGCTCACAGGCAGAGAGAAGGGGCAGAAGCAGAGGGAAGAAGCAGGCTTCCCACTAAGCGGAGAGCTCTGATGTGGGGCTTGATCCTAGGACCCGGGGATCATATCCTGAGCCAAAGGCAGGGACTTAACCAGCTGAGCCACCCAGAGCCCCCAATCTTTTGCCTTTAAACTGTATACAAGGTATGGATATACAGCAAAATTGGTTCCGTCACATTTCCCCAAATACTGTTATTTTGATATATTAAGTATTTTTACCTCACTAAACTTTCATCTTGAATTCTATTTTATTCTGTTTAACTTTGCCAGATAATTGATTTTTTTGCTTGTTGCTTGAATGGTTTAGGGAGAGGAATCAAACTACAAAATGTAAGTGATTAGGCACTCTTCTTACCATTAAACTGTATTTTAAATTAGCCTACAGTGTTCAGTGTTGTTGTGAGAAAGTATCATGTACAATAAGCTCTGGGCTCATCTCTTAATGAACTATGTAATGAGTCCCTTCTTGCAACAGCTTGCCCTTCCTCCACAACAGCCTGCATATATTTCAGCATAGCGGTTCTGCTCTTGTTGTGTTTTATTCTCATGGAGGAGATGGCAATATTTACACTGCAGCAGGTGGTACTCCCATGATGAATCTGATCCTGGATTAAATTTTAAGGATATTAGCAAGACTTTGGGCCCTTACAGAGTGATGCTGAATGAGTTTCACTTTGGGGGATTTGATTATAATTTTATTGAAACAACATTATTATATATAAGAAAAAGAAGCAGCATCTTAATTCCATTCATAATATGCCTACTGGATCTTTGCTGGGAGGGGTGTCGTGGGAAGAGCTGAAGAATGCAACATTTATTATAAATCTTTTTAAAAGAGTGCTTTGGATCTAGATTAATTGTTCAAGACAGAAAGTAACACCAAGGCATTTTTTTTCTGGAATTGGTGATTGAAGTGCTCATGGTCTGAAAAAAATGTCTCCTAGCATCAAAAACTTGGATTGTTTTTCTCCGATGTTATGCTACTATAAAGTAGCATGTACTAGCACAATGTCCTTAATTTTGAATAATACTTCTAAAAAAGCTTATTTTTAAAATCCAGCAGTATTTTGGCAAAGAATTATGATTTAGGTTAGGTGACTTGATTGACTTTATTTCATGGCATATAAATTCCTTGTCTTTTGTGTCTGACACAGATAAAGAATTGGTTTATGTACAGTGAAAGTGTAATGGAAAAAGATCTGATTTTTATGAAGGCTGCATGTTAAATGTCATCATTCACCATTAATGAAGATTAATTATTGACTTGATTTTAATGTTTTGCTACTGTGGGGATTAAGCATACAGAAAACAACATTGATAGGGCTGGAAATTCCTTCTGATACCATTTTGATGGAAAAAAATATTGGTGGCAGGTTTTATGTTTAAACTAATGCCGCTGGTTTTGTGCCTTAGTACTAAATCAAAATTGGTGTTTAGGTTGTGTAGAGGGAGGAAAAGCTTGTAAACAAAACAATAAGAGAAACATGACCTACCCATCCCCCATAAGTGCAAGACTGCTATTAATTTAATGATGTGATCTAAGTAAAGAAAATAAATGCAGAGTTGGCCTTAAAGATAAGTGGTTTCTTTAAAATATTAAATGTCATAAAGAAGTGATGTATTTTATTACCCGATTTCTGCAATTAAAAACAACATGGTTTAAAACCAATTTCAAAGCAGGCAGAGCTTCCTAATAAATACAGTATTTGGAGAATAATTACTTATTCTAAAGTATTGTTTTCTTAGTCTTTCTAGGACTGAAACTTTGAAATTAATAATGTGAAGAGGTCTCCAAATTGCTAGTTGACTCAATAAGTTATACTGAAACTGTTTTTTACCCCTTTATTAAAGAATACATTGCTTTTCTGGTAACTGAAATTCCTCCTCTCCCACCCCACCCCCCTTTGAACTCTGTAGTGTCAGAGAATCCTATTTTCCTAGCGATACTTTAGAAATTTTCTGAAATATTTTCTGAAGTATAGCATGGAAATGGTTGCACAAGAAAAATATACTTCTTATAGAAACAGATTTTTTACTAGTTTGTTTCTTTTACATTTGTATTGGTCATTTAACTGTCAGCCAATGTGAAATTCATATGTACAGTTTAAATAGCTTAAGCTACATTTTTGTTTCCCTCCTGAATGTTAAGCCTGCTATATCATGTGATACATACAATAGGATGCCTAGGAAAAGGGTTTAAAATTCTCAAAACAATATTTTTAATAAGTTAACCACACTAAAAATTTCCCTCCTTTTATATTTAGGCAAATTAAACATCCTAATAAAGTATTATAAGATGTTTTAAGAACGCTGTCCTTATCATAGAACCATTTTAAGAAAATGTAATACCATGTTTGTATGTAATTAGTAAAATAATTCCTATATACTTCAAAATTCTACCACTCCCACCCCTTAAACCTCTTTAGAGCTTGTACTACTTGAGGTTCTTGGTTGCCCCCTGGTGGGAAAATTGAGAAAATATTTTGTTGAAAGCTGTGGTCCTACTTGGCAGACGAAGGTAGTTAGAAGAGTACTTAATCTTCTTAGGAAATCATCAGATAATATAATTTGGGTAGTAAAAAGGATATTTTTCCTTTGCTTCAACTTTTGTGGATAGCATTTTAAAAAACCCTTTTCCAGAATGTTTCAATTTTATAGCAGGTAGCCTTGATAAAAGACCAAATGCAGAAATACAGTTTCTAAGACTACAGGTGCCCTAGTTGTAGTTTTTTGCTAATGTATTTTTGTGTATTCACAATCCATCATCTAAAACTTTATATTTAAATGCAACCAAATTTATGTTAAAAATTTTAATACATAGTCAAAGCAGAACAATTTGTGGGGGCAGGGGCAATTATTAACAAAAAGGAGAAATCATCCTACAACTTGTTTTAATACATATTGGAAATAGCTTAAACTTACAAGGGTAAGCAAATCTTTCTTCCTAATGCATAAACATAATACCAGTACTGTATATACACAAGAGGTTTATTTTCTAATACCACCGGTACTTTTGATATCAGTTATTAATTTTTTGTTTCTTCAGTTTTTGGTATACAGCAAGTAATCTATCTGTGTAAAGTCCAGTCACATTTTAAAATAAACTTTGTGTTTTCATATATGGCTGTTAGCTTTTGTAAAAGTAGTAAAAGCACCACCTTGTTTGTTGAAAATGAAATATCTTTTCCTTTAACTATACTATGCCTTACTAGACATCCATCCAAGACAGTTAACTTTAGTAGGTTGTCATGAGCAAGCATCTGTTTACTATATACAGTTAACCCTTGAACAACACGAGGCTTAGGGGCACCGAACCCCCACACAGTCAAAAATCTTCTTAACTACTAATAACCTACTGTTGACCAGCAGCCTTACAGATAACTTAAATAGTCAATTAACACATGGTTGTGTATTACATATATACTGTATTCTTACAGTGAAGTAAGCTAGAGAAAAAATGTTCAGGAAATCATAATGAAGAGAAAATACACTTTTAATATTGTCCTATATTTATTAAAGAAAACTCATGTAAGTGGACCTACATAGCTCAAATTTGTATTGTTCAAGGGTCAACTGTAATCTTAAAACCTGTGTGTCTGTGTGTGTGTTTGTGTGTAGAAGTAGATACATAAGCAGAGCAGTATCACCAAAGAGTGAATTAAATTCTAGTGTCAATCTTCAGAAAGAGGCTTGCTTATCTTTCAGCTCTACTATTAGAAGTCAGAGACAAGACCCTTGGGAATGTAGGAAGAATGCCGAGGTTCCTCACATTCCTAATCTAGAGATTATAGAGCTGTCTAGGAAGCAGTTCCTTGGGGGTAGATACTAACACAAATGAGTGTATTTGAAGTGCTTCTAGGGCATGTCAACTCTATAGGTTAGAATTAGCTATTTCCAAAATAGTAGGTGCAGTAAGGTCAGAGCCTGAGATTCCAAGTAGGAGGAAATTAGCTGTGTTAGATCAGAAACCTGTATTTTGTAAGGGAAGTTACATTTATTTAATCCTTCTGTCTTATAAGAGTATAAGCTCTTGCTTTTACTAACTGTCCCTAAGGGAAGCCATCTTAAAGCTCTTCGTAATAGAGCATTAAAGTGTATTTGGTGGCAGCAGTTATGAGAGAGAATCCCAGAGAGGAGATAGCACACCCAGGAAAAAGGAATATTTTCGTGACTATCTTCTCACAGGGAGATAATCTTAAACCTTGTTGATTCTGTTTTGTTAGAAGAGATACACTTCCCATGCAACTAATTCTTGGCCTGAGATACAAATAACTTTTAGGAACAAAGATGGTATATCAGTGGATACCAGAAAGTCATCGTATGACATCAGTTTTTCTTGAACTTATTTTTAAATAAGAAAAAATGATTTTAAAATCTTATTTTTCTATAGAAACTTGTGGTACATCATTTGAGTAGGTTAATGTGTGATTTGTGTTAAGTGTAATTTTGTATGTAGGATTAATGTAAAGGATAGGGTTATCAAGAAATATTGCATGTAGGTATGACGCCTTACAATGTCTCCTCATATTGTTAAAGTAATGATTTGGTTTTTGCTACCAGAAGACATTTGGTGGAAAAGTTTGAGAAGCACTGTTTTACAGTTATATAATTGCTCTACCCTTCTCACTCCTCCCTTGGGGCAAAAAGTCTTACAGCATAGATTTGAACAGTACAGCCCATTTACTTCACTTAGTCCACTCATGCTGAAGATTGTGTTTGCAAATAATTAAACTAAATTAACAATGGCTTTGAACAAGTGGGTCTTTATTTTTTCCTAATTATAATCAGTTTGGAAGGATGCAGCTGCTACAGCTGCTGACATTTCTGCCTTTCTCTTGGCCTTTGCCTCATTGGAGCTCTAGCCCCCAGAACAGGAAGAAGAGGTAGAGAAGGGAGTGGGGTGTGGTTTATAAAACTAGAAAGCATCTGCTTCTGTTTCATTTATTAGAAGTGTGTCACAAGCACTCTCGTGGTGGTATGGAAGAACAGGAAACCTAGTATTTGGCTTTTTTAGCTTCTATAATAGAGAAAAGCAAGGAAAACAGATTGTAGTGTTAAGTAAAGCAACTTATAGTGGCTGACTTAGTGTGGAAGTGCAGTATTTTTTAACCGAAGTCTGATTAATTTCAGAGGCACTAATCAAGTAGTGTATCTGTTTAGCTGAAATAAAGCAGTAAAGTCTATTTGAGGCTTTTGACTTTTCACTTTCACCTTGGTCCAACCTTCAAAGCTAAACATTGTAAAAAGCTACCTTTGCATTAGTTCCATACACACTGAAGTGTAAGGAACATGTCCTTTTAGTCTTAAGTTATGATATAGTAATACAGTGTTTAAGGCTTTCTTCAAACCAGTTTACTAAGCATTAATAGGTGACTTAACTATATTCTTAAGTAAGGATATTTTTTAAAATAGATTTCAAATTGAGAAATACTCAGTAATGAATAATGACTAGTAGCACACTGCTCATTCTAATTGGATTAGAATAATTTTAACAGTAATTAAAATTAAATGCCTTCTTATGCTAATGCACAAACTTCCTTCAATATCTTTATCCTTGTTCTAAGATTAAATGTACGTTCTCTTGGCAGTATTGCCAAACTTTGACATTGAACCAATATCTTTAGTGTTCTATTCTATTTTGGAATCCTTTTTTTATTGACTGAATGGTTTCTCCAAAGGATAAAAATTATTCTTCAGTGACTCTGGGACTCTAACTAACTCCTCAGTCTTTCAGGATGCTATATTAAACTCCTTCCTTAAAGTGAGTGGATCAAATAATTCTTTCATAAATTGATAAATGGTTTCTAGTAGCACTTTGACCCATAATAAGTCTGCAACCAGAAAGTTACTTGTTTATTACTCTCTTATATCCATTTAGGACTATATACTGTAATGTATTAATAATTAATTAATAATTAATAATTTTGGGGCACCTGGGTAGCTCAGTGGGTTAAAGCCTCTGCCTTTGGCTCAGTTCATGATCTCAGAGTCCTGGGATCAAGCCCCACATTGGGCTCTCTGCTGGGCAGGGAGCCTGCTTCCCTCTCTCTCTTCTGCCTACTTGTGATCTCTGTCAAATAAATAAATCTTTAAAAATAATTAAACTTTAATTTCTTTATTTGAAAATATGTTGCTTTGAAATGTAGTTTTTCTTATGTTCCTTTAAAAATGTATTTATGAGGGGTACCTGGGGGGCTCAGTTAAGTGTCTGACTTGATTTCAGCTCAGGTCATGATCTTAGGATCCTGGGATTGAGCCCTATGTTGAACTCTGTGCTCAGCACAGAATCTGCTTAAGGTTCTCCCCGCAGCCCCCGCTCTGGCCCTCCTTCTGCTTGCACACACACTCTCTCCCTCTCTAAAATAAATAAAATCCTTTAAAAAACAATGTAGTGGGGTGCGTGGGTGGCTCTGTCCTTAAATGTCTGCCTTCGGCTCAGGTCATGATCTCAGGGTCCTGGGATTGAATCCTGCATTGGGCTCCCAGGTCTGTGGGAAGCCTGCTCTTTCTCTCCCACTCCTCCTGTTTGTGTTCCCTCTCTTGCTGGTGTGTCTCTCTCTGTCAAAAAATAAATAAATAACATATATAAAAAATAAAATAGAACAATGTATTTATGAAATATTATTTTTCACAGTTGTGTCACAGATGGAAAACTTGCCAATAAATTTTGAAAGGATTTTTGACTTTTTTTTTTTTAAGATTTTATTTCTTTATTTGAGGGAGAAAAAGTGTGAGCAAGAGGGGGAGAGAGAGAAAATCTGAAGCACACTCCACACTAAGTGCAGAACCTGACGTGGGGCTTGATCCCATGACCACAAGATTAGGACCTGAGTGGAAACCAACAGTTGGATCCTTAACCGACTGAACCACCCAGGCACCCCAAGAATATTTCACTTTTAAACAAATACCACTTGTTTGACCATATAACACTGAAACAGGTAATTATTTCAGAAAGTTAAAATAGGATATATGTGTTTAATTGTTACAAAGAAAATCATTATCATTAATTGATTGAATCATTCTTTCATGCAGTCTCTCATCATTCATTCAGTATTTATTGAGCATCTGTGTGCTGGGGATATAGCAGTAAACAAAGGAAAATCCTCATGGAGTTTATAATCTGATATTTCATATTGTAATTTTTCTTCTTTATAGCTCTTAATTTAGATATCCCATCAGTGAGAATGTTGAGATAAAAACTCTACCATGTGTATAACTAGCAATTGCTTTTTAAGCTCCATATTAGTTTGCTAGGATTGTCATAAAACACCACAGATTTGAGTGGCTTAACAAAAATTAATTTTTCTCATTATTCTGAGAGTCAACAGAAGTCCATGATACAAGGTTCTGGCAGGGTTGATTTCTCTCTGGTTTATCTCGGCTTGCAGATGGCCATCCTCTTGCCACCTCTTCCATTTTCCCTGTGCTCAGGTGCCTTCCACTGTCTCTCAATATATCCACATTTCCTCTTAGAAGGACACCAGTCAGATTGGATTATCACACCCTAATGACCTCATTTTAACTTAATCACACCTTTAAAGGCACTACTTACAAATACAGTCACATTCTGACATACTGAGACTTAGGGCTTCCACATAAGAATTTTGGGAGACAATTCAGCCCCAAATAGTGTTTTTATTAAGGAAGAATTTAGAACTTCGAAGTTCCACAGCATGTGAAATAAGTTTTGAATATAAAATTTTTGTGACATACCACATTATTAGAAAACATTTTGTTAATAAAGTTTACCAAGCATTCATAAACTTGAATGTATTCTGTCAGTGAAGATTGACAAATGAGTAAGTGAGGGCACTCAGATTTAACAATATACAATTTAAAAATTGCTTGAATTTTCAGATTAACAAAGTCAGTATTACCTGCTGCTCAATTTAGCCACCCTATGCCTATCTGATGCTACCAAAGAAGAAATATCTTAAGCATGTATTTGAGACTGAAAGGTAGAGAAGAAAACAGAATGTTTTGGTATTCGGAATTTTAATTTCATAACAGTATTATCTATATACATGCATATGTGTATTTGCATGTGTTTGATGGTCACCTATGTTTGAATTAATACATGTTTCCAGTCCATTGTGTTAAGTGGACTTTTTATGGCTTGGCTTAAACAGTCTAATTGTAATTTACATTGTTATTTCAGGTTGTTTCAGACAATCAAAAAGTACTGATTTTTAGAATATAACTGTAAAGTTTTTTTCCAGCAAGATAAACACAACACCAGGCAAAGTGGGTGCAAGGCAAGATTTATTAAAAACGCTCTCCGGCGAAGTTTCAGGGCTCAGGAGAAGGGGAGTCAGGAAAGTTGCGCCGGGAGGAGGTGGGCACCCTCGGGCGAGGTTCTGCGACTTTGGAAAGCATTGTGGCGGAAGTCGCGCCCAAGGCAGGGAGGAGGGGGCTTTTAAGGGGTCTTGGGGAAAGCTCAGGGATCTTTTGGCAAGTTTCCCATATTTGGATATCCCGCCTGCTCATCGGGATCCCATTGGTCCACAGGAGCCCGGGGCGGGGGTCTCAGATTCCTGCTTTGTTCTCCTGTCTGAGCTCAGGTCTTGTGGAGGGAACTTTCGCTATCTTTAGTAGCCCTTCCTGCCAGCCCAACCTATTCTCATCATTTGGGAACTGTCTCTGTAAAAACGTATTAGGTTCCAACAGAAGTTGTATTTCCTGGTTATTTAATAATATCTTGCAGAAGTAGAAAATATGATAGCTCTTGTTTGATAGTATGTTTTGAAGAGTGAAGCAAATTGGCTCTTTTTCTGGACTTCAGGTCTAGGAGTGGATTTGTTCTGACACTATAGCTGTGTGTTTTGTTGGTTTTTTTTTTTTTTTTTAATCTATTTTAAACTGGCCTTTTCTGGAGTAAAAGAAATCTTTCTTTAAATTTGACAGCCATTAAACTACTGGATATTTACCCCAAAGATACAAATGTAGTGATCTAAAGGGGCACCTGCACCCCAATGTTTAAAGCAGCAATGTCTACACTAGCCAAACTATGGAAAGAGCTCAGATGTCCATCGACAGATGAATGGATAAGAAGATGCGGTATATATATATATATATATGCATGCATGCATGCAATGAAATACTACTCAGCCATCAAAAGAAATGAAATCTTGCCATTTGTAACGACATGAATGGAACTAGAGGGTATTATGCTAAGCGAAATAAGTCAGTCAGGGAAAGACAATTATCATATGATCTCACTGATATGTGGAATTAAAGAAACAAGAGGATCGTAGGGGCAGAGAGGAAAAAATAAAACAAGATGAAACCAGAGAGGGAGATAAACCATAAGAGACTCTCAGTCATGGGAAACAAACTGAGGGTTGTTGGAGGGGAGGGGTAACTGGGTAATGGACAGCAAGGAGGGCTTACATTACATGTGATGTAATGAGCACTGGGTATTATACAAGACTGCTCAATCACTGACCTCTGCCTCTGAAACCAGTACTATGTTATATGTTAGTTAATTGAATTTAAATTAAAAAATGGAAAAAAAATAAATTTTACAGCCATTAAGAGATGTGATACACAGAAGCAGCTACTAGCACCTAGCAGAATTTTTAAAAGGGTTCCTCAGTTGGTTTTAGAAAAAAGAAGCAGCTGGTTTGACAAATTTTATAAATTTGGAATGTTAAATTACAGTTGTCATAAGTTCCATTATATTCTTTTCATTAAAGTCATTTTTATAAATAATTTGCTGAGGAATAAAGGAATAATGAAAAAACCTTCATTACAAATGTTGATTAGATTTTAAACATAGCAGACCCAATTTTAAAATCAGTTTTACACAGATAAAATTGTCATATAATAAGCTGTAATATTAAAAGAAGTACCATTATACAGCTGTGAAACCATCACTACAAGCAAGATAGTGACTATATCCATCACTTACATAGGTTCCTCAAGCTTCTTTTCAGTGTTTCCTTCTCATCCTCCCCATCCCCTCTTCTCCCAGGCTACTAATGGTTTGGTATCTGTCATTACACAGTAGATAGGTTGAAATTTTCTAGAGTTTTATGTAAATAAAATGTGTTCTGTTTGAAATTTTCTAGAGTTTTATGTAAATAAAATATGTTCTGTTTTTTAGATTTTGTATTTTGTATTCTTTCAGATTAATTTGAGATTCATCTGCATTATTGCCTATGTCAGTAGTTCATTCTTTTTAGCTGCTGAATAGATTTCTATTCTGTGCATATAAAACATTTGGTTTTAAAGATATTTATATCCAAAATGTGCAGTGTAACTAAGCACTCATGAACTAACATACGTGAACATGCACTGTATATCCATTTGGTATATACTGATTCCAGATACCAGATAAGTTCTGGTTTTTCACTTGATATTAAAGCAGGATTCTTTTGTAAACTTCGATGGCTTGTAATTTCGTAGTAGAGAAGACATTCATTTGTCTTTGAACATTAGTGAACATTTGTCTCTGTATAAGTGTAGAGAGTTTCATTTCAGATTTATAAGCACCAATTGGAATGGTCAGTCTAGGATGAATTACTTTATTTTTGCATCATCTGTTTCCTTCTGTTCACCTTTGTATATATAGCTTTAACATAATTGTACATACAAACTTCCTGAAACAAATCGTGCATAAATCTAAAAAATAAGAGTACTATCATACTTCCTTTTTAGAGTGTGGAAGTGATCCAAGTTCTTGTCACAAAGTGTTGCAAAAATGCCATATTTTCTTTTTGTCCTTAGTTTTTCACTCATCTCTTCTTGAATTTGAGAAAATACATTTAGAATGTTGTTATCTGAAGACTTCTAGCCTCAGGTTTCACTTATATAGCCAAATCCACCATCATCATTCATCTATTGTTACTCCTTTTATTTTCATTCATCCTCTTATCAGCTAGTGATTATAAAATGTCTTTGGAAGTTTTCTTTTTCATTGTTGATGGTATGCAGAAAGAGTTAACATAATCTAAATTGCTATCCTTGAAAAGATCTGCTTGCATGATTGGCCCTTGACTGGTCTCTGGGAACTTCCATTTTCTTTTTATTTTCTTCCTTCCTTTCTTTTTTGTGGGGAGGGGGAGAGTTTACATTACAAGAGGATGCCACCCTAACTGATAAGAGTTTCACTGTGCCTAAACTGTACAAACAAAATGGTTTGTGTTAAACACTTCTTCTGGGAGTCTGGAATTTCGTCACATGCTAGACAGAGGCTAGCCCATGTGGCCAGCCCCCAGTGAATACTCTGGGCTCTGAGTCTCTCACAATTTTTCCTGGTTGGCAGCATTTTTTTTTTTTAAGATTTTATTTATTTATTTTGACAGAGAGAGATCCCAAGTAGGCAGGGAGGCAGGCAGAGAGAGAGAGGAGGAAGCAGGCTCCCTGCTGAGCAGAGAGCCCCATGCGGGACTCGATCCCAGGACCCTGAGATCATGACCTGAGCCGAAGGCAGCGGCTTAACCCACTGAGCCACCCAGGTGCCCGGTTGGCAGCATTTTATATGTGTTATCACAACTTATAGCTTGGAAAATTAAGGGCATCCTGTGTGACCACTGGGAGAGGGTTCTAGACTCTTGCTCCTGGTTCCCCCAGACTTTGCCTTATGGGTAGTTTCCTTTTGTTGATTTTCACCTTATCATTTCACTGTAATCATATTTCTAGGAATGACTTACAATTGGTCTCATAAACCCTCCTTAACAATCACGGGGTTGATCTTGAGGATCTTTCAACACATACAGGCAGAAAGTTAAGAATTATGAATTCCCAACTAAAAACTATAAACAATGAAACCCAAAACCTAAAAAACACTACAAAGATGCTATCTAAAGGATGATACAATCATAATGACTTATTTCAAGAAAAAATGAATTTTGTTCTATATACGAACAAGTCAAGTTCCTCTTTGTTCTATGGAAGATCTTAAGGAAGAACAAAAATTATAGAAAAGCGCGCACACACACACACACACACACACACACACACACACACGTTGGGTTCATTAAACACTGGTCGTCCATCAAAGGTTTAATAAAATGTAGTTTCAGGCACCTCGTGCTCAGTTGATGAAGCATCTGCCTACACTCAGGTCATGATCCCAGGGTCCTGGGAACAAGCATCCCTACTCAGTGAGGAGCCTGCTTCTCGCATTCCCTCTGCATACTGCTCCCCCTGCTTGTGCATGCACACTTGCTCGCTCTCTCAAATAAAATCTTTAAAAATTAAATAAAAATAACCATGAGAAAAAAAAGTGGGACTCCTATATCATATAAAAACAAAAATTAATTTCATACCCAGAATGTATTTTAAACACCTTCATAAAACAGTCAAGAAAACC